>NC_079173.1:834954-1197454 GCF_947568905.1 Ostrea edulis | reverse complement strand
AAAATCATGGCCCCTTGGGGTCGGATGGGGCCACAATAGGGGATCAAAGTTTTACATACAAATATATAGGGAAAATCTTTAAAAATCTTCTTCTCAAGAACCACTGAGCCAGAAAAGCTAAGATTTATATGAAAGCTTCCTTATATAATGCAGATTCTAAATTGTTAAAATCATGGCCCCCGGGCGTCCAATGGGGCCACAATAGGGGATCAAAGTTTTACATACAAATACAGTACACGACACGAGTTTTATGCGTGTTCCACGCAACGCGGTGGAACAAATTTGCCCCAAACACGGTGGACCTTGAAAATTGTCGGCACCTTTGAAGTCCTATTTTTTCCGCGCGAGCTAGACATTGAAGTCCACGGAGGATCTCCGTGGATGACACCGCGCATCTCCGTGGATGTCACCTGTACCTCCGTCGATGCCACCGTGTACCTCCGTGTGATAAAACAAAGAAATAATTTTCCGAAATGATTCACCCAAAAAACCTTTTCGCTTGGCCAGCATGCATACCCCCACCCCATTAATTATTTAAAAATTAGCTCTCAATCATTAAATTCTTGTAATTGTTGTTTAATGATACGTTGGTGTTTTCGGTACATATCCGTATGTAGACTTCCCTGCAGACGTTCACACCTTTTTATGAAACGCCCAAATTCTTGACATCCTGTATATAAACACCTGTGTTATTCCTACCACTCGTCGGTACATTGTTTCACGGCACGTGCAGCACAATTTCACCAAATAAAAGAAGGGTCACCCATGAACAACGACAATGTGTACCATAAGCAATGATTTATTTTTAACGTAAGGTTTTTATTGTAATTAGGAATAGGTGATTAAGGTCAGCTATATACATGTACATGTTTACATTGGAGATGAATTTCATTATGTACTCAACTGTAAAGCAATGTGAGCAAAGAATCAAATTTTTATCACCTAAACAAATAAATATTAAAAATATCTTTACTTTTAAACAAACCTTTAGAAAACTCCGTACTTTCATTAAGAAAATAATAAAATAAAATGTGCTCCCCTACCTAGAATGCCCATACTTCACATTGATAATAACACGGTTTTTTAAGGTTTTTGTCTTTATATTTTTGTATACCATTGCATAATGGTGATGAGATCCAATAAATTGAATTGAGTACATGTAGTCTTGAAATATCACAAAGTAAAGAGTTGACAACGATTGAAATAAAAATGCAGACGTTTTCTCGTTTATTCAGTAACTCAATAACTTGTGCGTCTTCTGAATGAAAGTTGTAAAACAAACGTACTAGGTTTTGGTCAGTTGTAACATAATACGGAGGTAAAATTCATCTAATCTCCGCTAGCAATGGGTTTTGAGTCAACTGTGCCTTCGTGCACGAATAATCTCGGCTAGCGAAGATGGAAAAAAAAAAGCCTAGATAGTCCGCGCGCCTGCATTATGAAGGTGCAATCGAAGAATTATCCAGTAAATCCAATGATGTTGCAGTATATATAGCATGTATTTATTTTATTTTTGACTGAGAGGGAGATAGACAGCTAAGCACGTAACATCGTTTTAGAAGGGGGGGGAGGGGGGGGGGGACTCATTCATTAGTCCTAACCCGGACCAGCCGAAAAATCTAACATGTAAAGAAAACAAAATGGGAAATTAAAAAAAAATCAGAATGAAAGGGGATGGATAATTAATCAGAAAGAAATTGTATTTTCAAGATTTATACTGAACGTATCAAACTTCCCGTATCTGCATACATTCATGAATATTATAATCAATGATTACCAATGCTCTCTCTCTCTCTCTCTCTCTTGCTTTCATTATCTAATGCATCTAAAGATTAAATTAAAGATTTTAATAATCGATAGCGTATATGAATAAAAGCAAATAATCGTTAAGTCATTTCTGTTTATATTTATATTAGTTTTTTTTTTCATGAACTAGTTGCATACTTGCATTTGACACCGAGGATTTACATCCTTAAATATTGATTACAAGCACGAAGAATCGGAAAGGGTGTACTTTGAAAACTTGAAAGGTTTTCGTAATCGGAAAATTTAAGCACCATTTTTGTTGTTATTTTATTGCTTGTCAAGAAATTTACACAACTTAACCGGCAACATACCCCTTCTGATACATTGAAAAATATAAGTAATGTTAGCACGGGGCTCTATAAAGTTCAATCTGCAGTTTGATCATACTTCGCCATTCAATAACTTATTCAAAATAAAAAAAAAATGTTTGTCGGGTTAGCGGTACTATGATGTATGACTATAACAATGACCTGTGTGTAACTTGTACATTCCAGGCAAATTCGAAGGGGTTACAATGGGGGTCAGCTAATCCGTGTATTTGAAATCAACAGAAGTGCTTAGCTTCTTGCGGAAAGTGTGAAATATATTGGGTCGGCGCAAGATACCCGTGATCTTAGACTAGATCTGATATCACGCCGACCCAATATATTTCACACTTTTCATGAGAAGTCAAAACCCAAACTAGCTAACCGTAATATAGTTATACTGTGAGAAAGACCCTAGGAATTTGCATGGTATATACTTATACAAAAATCATTGCATTATCCAGACACTCCCGATGAACATTTTTTTTAATGAAAACCTCTATCAAAGTACATCGAACATAAGTCTCGGTCAAATGTAATTAACTCGGGGATTTTAAAAATAAATCAGTCGATGGTTTGTATTTTTGCTTCTATTAATTACGTAATAAATTAATTCCAATTTGTTAATCATCGACAATGCTCTAATTTCTATATTGGATCAAGTTATATTTGTCAAAATGCATATCAACACAATATGATGGAGGTAATTATGTTAAACAGCCATTTGTGAGAGAGAGAGAGAGAGAGAGAGAGAGAGAGAGAGAGAGAGAGAGAGAGAGAGAGAGAGCACATGGGTAATTATTAAACATCCCTATCACATGTTGTACATGTATGTTTTTCATTTACTGAATATACTAATTCGCATTCAAAACAGAAATTGCCTGCAAGTACGCATTATTTAAACATAGAATTTAAGAATATTTTAATGAAGAAAGAAGACTAAAAGAAAAAAATTCAAAACCAGGTTTTCTTAAAAACATGTTTGGTATCGTTGGAATCGGCTCAATATGCTGAAAAACAATATAAGTATCAGGGGGGGGGATATTGACATTTTTTCTTTTCTTAAAATTCCACCCTTATCTTGATTATTTGGCCTGCGGCACATTTTCACATCTCCCGCAAGACGCCCGTGGCCAGAACAAAGCTCTTAGCAGCTGTGTGTATTCGCAAATAACACACACCGTGGAACACGGAGGACACGGTGTATCTCCGTGGATTTTCCACCGTGGTCTTTCCATGGTGGGGTGTATAAAACTCGTGTCGTGTACTGTATATAGGAAAAATCTTTAAAAATCTTCTTCCCAAGAACCACTGAGCCAGAAAAGCTGAGATTTATATGAAAGCTTCCTGATATAGTACAGATTCTAAATTGTTAAAATCATGGCCCCCGGGGATCGGATGGGGCCACAATAGGGGGTCAAAGTTCTTTTTTTGTTGTTGATATAGTGCAGATTCAAGTTTGTTAAAATCATGGACCCCGGGGATTGGATGGGGCCTCAAGGGGGGCATCAAAGTTTTACATACAAATTTATAGGAAAAATATTTTAAAATCTTCTCAAGAACCACTGAGCCAGAAAAGCTGAGATTTATATGAAAGCTTCCTGATATAATGCAGATTATAAATTGTTAAGATCATGGCCCCCGGGGGTCGGATGGGGCCACAATAGGGGGTCAAAATTTTGCATACAAATACATAGGAAAAATCTTTTTCCCAGAACCACTAAGCCAGAAAAGCTGAGATTTATATGAAAGCTTTCTTATATAGTGCAGATTCAGGTTTGTTAAAATCATGGCCCCCTGGGGTAGGATGGGGTCACAATAGGGGATCAAAGCTTTACATACAAATAAATAGGGAAAATCTTTAAAAATCTTCTTCTCAAGAACCATTGGGCCAAAAAAGTTCACATTTACATGAAAGCTTTTTGACATAGTGTAGATGCAAGTTTGCAAAAACCATGGCCTCCAGGGGTAGGTTTGGGGCCATAATAGGGACTACGGTTTTATATGCAAATAGATATGGAAAATCTTCTGATATGGACCAAGGTGACTCAGGTGAGCGATGTGGCACATGGGCCTCTTGTTAGAAATGGTATCTTAGGCCCCTGTGAAAATTACCACATGTAAATAAAATTCGCCTCCCCTTTGATGTAGGCTTTCAGCTTGACTGATATGCAGTTTTAAAAGCTGGAAAGGGGGGGGGGGGTAAGTAAGCAAAATGTACATATCCGAAGTTGATTAAATACCATGTGCAATTAGTTTCAGATCCATAAATTTCAGAACGGAGAGTTACAGTCTCAGAGGTCTGGCGAAACACACTAAACAAGGGTGGGGTCGCTGGCGTTGGATCCGCCTTTAGGCATAGATACATTGTTTTAAGAAACTGGTGTCCGAGAAATTTGAAAGCAGAAAGAGCTCTTAACCTTTTATTTTATCTCCAACTGCTGAGGTGCGAGTACTTTCAATAATGGATAAAGTTACATAGTATACCATATCATATGAATGCAATTAGGTAAGATATATATACATGTGCTATTAAAAATTATTATTGATATGTAGTGAGTCTAAATATAAATCTATACATTTGTGGTGTTGCTAAGACGGGGAATTGAAAACGGGACGGAAAACAGAATTTTTTATACAATAATATCAGGAGGAGGTCAGCATTTTGTAAACTCAAAAGGCTTATGAACAAGGGAAGCAGAAATTACAAAGAGAACGGGAAGACATACTCAGAATCCACCGTTTGATATACTACATACAAATACACAATATCCACATGTATACATAGCTTTGTCTTTAGAGCAAAAAATACTGAAACGTGTATTTATGCCGAATTTTAACCCTCTGTTTTAAAATTTATGGATCCGAAACTAATTGCACACTTCGGATATGAACTCTGCTTACTCACCCCCTTCCAACTTTTAAAACTTTGTATCTGTCAAGCCGAAAGCTTACATCAATGGGGAGGCGAATTTTATTTATATGTGGTAACTTTAACAGGGCCTTAAGATACCATTTTTAATTATTATAATCAACAGAGTTCGGTTATGCAACATTATTAATTATTATAATTGATAGAGTTCGGTTATACAATCAGTTTCGTCTCGTTTCGGTGGGTTTCGTCTCGTTTCGGTGGGTTACGTTTCGGTAGATTTCATTTCGCACTTTACAGGTACCCGATGTAGGTCGAACCCGTTTAAAGTTTTCCCACAGTGCGATGTTTTGCTATTGTGACGTAAAAAATCGCTCTGGCACACGGCACTTAATCCTGTTTTCTGCTGTTACATAGCGATCTCTTATACATGTATGTGGCCACAAATTAACGGACTATCGGAGTGTCGGACTACCGGACCGTCGGAATACTGGGCGGTCACCATGGGAGAGCATGTTTGCAATGAGATCAGTCTCTCTCCCATTTACATTTTCTGATGCGAGGAAGCTTAATGCGTTTTATATACACCCTCCGCTGTACTGCGTACCAGTAAAGTGTTCTGCCCGCACGCACTAATTTAAAATAGCTAGTTGAGTCTATCGATCACAGAGAGAGAGAAAGAGAGAGAGAGAGAGGGGGGGAGAGAGAACGGGGTTTGATAAATTTACAAAAAGACATATACATAAAAAGGTGCAATCCCCGCTCGATATGTAACAATTTACTACAAAGTGCTGCACAAATGGCGACGCTATGCAACAAAAATAAGGACATAGAGTTACATAGCGTCGCCGTTCGTTGTCACACATCGTGTCGTATCAAACAGATCTGCCTAGGAGCAGGCATATAGAATCAGGGGGCGGGGTTATCTCACACATTTATGACGATGATCGTTTCCTGGTTTTTTTTTTCTTGAATGAAGATAGATCATTAGCTAACTCCCCTCTCCTATTTCTGAAGGACATCACACCATTTATTTCAATTCAAAACAAAATATATATAAAGATTTTTTACGGTAATGTTTTTCTTGCTTCTACTCCCGATTCGATGTTCAAATTTGGTCGGCTTTTATCAGAACTCCCCACGGTAACGTAATGTATCACAATAAACGTGTTAAAATTCCAAATTTTCAACAAAAAGCGCTGTAGCTTCACCATTCAGCGGCGAAAGTAATGCTACAATAACGTCATAGGCGATTTGTTAGAAGCATTTTCCTAAATAAACTCTCATCTCCTATAGGGGCCTCAACTTACATCTGGATCCTGACTTGTAACTACCGCGGGTCCTGACTTGTAACTACCCCGGATCCTGACTTGTAACTACCCCGTCTTGACTCTTAACTACCCGGGATCCTGACTTTTATCTACCCCGGGTCCTGACTTTTAACTACCGCGGGTACTGACTTTTATCTACCCCGGGTCCGGACTTGTAACTACCCTGGGTCGTGACTTTTAACTACCCCGGATCCTGACTTTTTACTACCGCGGGTCCTGACTTGTAACTACCCCGGATCCTGACTTTTAACTACCCCGTCCTGACTCTTAACTACCCCGGATCCTGACTTGTAACTACCCCGGGTTCTGACTTTTAACTACCCCGGATCTTGACTTGTAACTACCCCGGGTTCTGACTTTTAACTACCCCGGATCCTGACTTGTAACTACCCCGGGTTCTGACTTTTAACTACCGCGGATCCTGACTTGTAACTACCCCGGGTTCTGACTTTTAACTACCCCGGGTCCTGAGTTGTAACTACCCCGGGTCCTGACTTTTAACTACCGCGGGTCCTGATTTTTAACTACCGCGAATCCTGACTTTTAACTACCGCGGGTCCTGACTTGTAACTACCCCGGGTCCTGACTTTTAACTACCCCGGGTCCTGACTTTTAACTATCCCGGATCCTGAATTGTAACTACCCCGGGTCCTGACTTTTTAACTACCCCGGATCCTGACTTGTAACTACCCTGGGCCCTGACTTTTAACTACCCCGGGTTCTGACTTTTAACTACCCCGTCCTGATTTTTAACTACCCCGGGTCCTGACTTTTAAGTACCGCAGATCCTGACTTTTAACTACCTATAGATACTTACACAACACTTTGATTAACCGTGGCCTTTCTGTTGTTTTGACGGTGCATCTTTATAATTCTCACGTAAAAGATTTTTCCCTGTGGTGGCCCAGCCTATTTCATGGAGTGGGGGGGGGGGGGATCTGGAAAAACAAATCTGCACTACCCAAGGATTAACCATGGTTTTCGTATACACTTGAAAAGAAAATTCTAAACAACGAGATGTTTGTAAAACACATGTCCCTCATCGTGCAAAATTGAAAAGGGTGATACATACATATTCAATTGATAGTAGTATCTTAAATTCAAAATACTGAGTAGACAATATCTTCCTAGGTGTATGTCAAGAGTGGATTGACCATGTGACCTAAAACTCAATAGGGGTCATCTACTCCTTATGTTGTACCGCTGTACCAAGTTTGGTGTCAATCAAGCAAATCATTCTTAAAATATAAGAGATAATATATTACAATGTCCAGTTCAATCCCTAGCCTTTGACCTTGTGACCTCAAAATCAATAGGGGTAATCTTCTCCTGAAGATGTACCAGTATACTAAGTTTGATGTCTGTCAAGCAAAGGGTTCTCAAGATATTAAGTGGTCAGTATATTACTGTGTCCAGTTTCACCATTGACCTTGGTCCATGTGACCTAAAAATCAATACAGGTCACCTTCTCCTGAAGATATACCAGTGTACTAAATCTGATGTCTGTCAATCAAAGGATTCTCAAAAAATTGAGCTGACAGTATATTCCTATGTCCAGTTTGACCCTTAACCTTTGACCGCATGGCCTCAAAATCAAATAGGGTCGTCTTCTCCTCAAGATGTACCAGTGTACCAGGTTTAATGTCTGTCAAGCAAAGGGTTATCAAGATATTGAGCGGACAGTATATTCCTAAACTATTTATGAAATAAAACGCAAACACGCAAGATAGGATAAGCTCGCATGCGCGAGTGCAACAGAAGTTTAATCATACACGTGTAAATGTACATAGATATCTGGAGGTTCATTGTTCCACTCAACTCAATCTACAACAGAAAAAAGAGTAATAATACAAAAACATGTAACATATTTCGTGTAATTTCCTCACTAGAGGGCGCTTGATACAAGCTTCACTCACACTCAAACATACACAGGTATTTTACCTATTGTTTATCTGTACACAGGTAAGCTTTCTATTTACAGGGAATGGATGATATGTAAGTGAAAGCTTGAGTGATGAGCCCTCTGGTACATGTAAGACAATTATTTCAATAAGCAATGTAATCTGATTCACTGATAAAAAAAAAATAGCTGGCGTGTGGATTCAAATTGTTGAATTTTAAAGCAAACTTTGTGTGCCATTAAAACCACAGGCACTTGCATCGCTTGGGGTCGAATTCACTATATAAAGAGTAATCTTTATATAGTAAATTCGACCCCAAGCGATGCAATTGCCTGTGATTAAAACGACAGGAACACTTCAATCCCGGATATATGGTTTCCGATCATTTTTTATAAGCTTTATGTTTACATTTCCGAAATCAAAGTCGCATATCATTGTCGGCAATGGTAATATTTCTATACTATACGCCTGAAAAATTCTCGAGAGGGACGCCTACAAAATATACCCCCCCCCTTCCCCTACACAACCAAAACTAGGTGAAAGGTGAAGACAACGAACAGTGATCAATCTCATAACTACTATACAAGCAATACAAAATTGAAAATAGAGAGATGTGTAAACGCGGATCCCTGGATATACCAGAGATGGAATCAGGTACCGAGGAGGAATAAGCATCCCCTGTTGACCGGTCACACCCGCCGTCAGCCTCATATCCCGGAGTTACCCGTAGTCAAAATTAGTGTGCCAAGAACGGCCTAACAATCGGTATAAAACAAGTCAGACAGCATTTAACCCAATGTATTATACCTCTACACATGTGAGAATCTCCCAAAGTCTGTAAAATTTTGATTAGCGTGTTCAGTTTATTGTCAGTATACACAAAAGTCTGTGAACTTCTTCTTGTCGTGTTAAGTTCATTGTCAGTATACAGAAAAGTCTGTAAAATTCTGCTTAATATATAGGTAGTGATTGTTCCTTAACTAAGCGCTCAATGGGACTTTCTTTATTTCTGTGAAAGTCACACGTCACTCACATACATGTAAGTTTGTTTGGAATTTTACACTGGATAATAGCGAGAAGAAATTTACAACGTCGCGCCAGCATAGTCTTTGGCACGATAAACAACCCTCAATGTAAACTAGCCTTTGGCACGATAAACAACCCTCAATGCAGACTAGTCTTTGGCACGATAAACAACCCCCAATGCAAACTAGTCTTTGGCACGATAAACAACCCTCAATGCAAGCTAGTCTTTGGCACGATAAACAACCCTCAATGCAAACTAGTCTTTGGCACGATAAACAACCCTCAATGCAAACTAGTCTTTGGCACGATAAACAGCCCTCAATGCAGACTAGTCTTTGGCACGATAAACAGCCCTCAATGCAGACTAGTCTTCGGCACGATAAAAAAACCTAAAAGTTACGTCCGTAAGTGCTTCACCTAAATCAGGTGTTGTCTATATAAAACTTTGTCCAAACTGAGACAGTAGTGATTACTATATGCCCCCCCCCCCCCTCACACACACACACACACACACACAGAGGCACAATTGATATTGCGAAGTATTTTTCTACACGGACTATAATGAAGGTATTTATACATACATTGAAACAATTCTATCTTCTGACGTCAATGTTGACATCGCTACCAGTATGATCTAGGTCAAAACAAACTTTAAAATTCTATTTAAATAGATAATGTATACAGGCTGACGCACCGCACAAATATTTAATCACAGGACTAGACGGAAGGTCGATATAACAGGGAGGCCATGTTGGATTTTCAGGTGAGACAAACTTAATATCCATATTTGTGTGATCAATAAGATAGATCTGCTCATTTTTAAAATAATTTCACATAACTCTGAAGAGGGGGGGGGGGTTGTTATTCAAAATGCATAGACGTCTCTGATATAAATGATGGCAGTTTATACAACATACTGTAATTCTAGCTGGTCATGTGTTTCAATATGTCAAACTCTTTGATTAAAATTCCCTAATTTAATTAACAGTGAACTCCTCATGTGACCCCGGACATCAGAAATGGACCCGTTCCGCAGAGCCCAGATTATCCTATTGTGTGACCTCTGTAAAACTGCCCACCTACAGAGTCACTGTGAACGTTGTCATATAAATCTATGCCAGACCTGTGTTGGGAAGCACCTCTCGGATTCGTCTATAAGACACAAAGTCGTGCCCTATAAATACAGAAAATCTCTTAACTACTCAACATGTCCAGACCACGCCGACGAACTCTGTAAACATTACTGTGAGAAATGTGACATTCCTGTCTGTTCTACCTGCGTCTCCTCAAGTAAACATGAAGGTCACGATACATCAGATATTCTGGAAAAACTCTGCGCTAAAACAGAAAGTTTACAGAAAGATCTGGACGAACTCGAGAGCAGAATTTACCCGCGATATGAAGAAATGGCGTCCGGTGTGCAAACTGAAAAAGCCGAGTTAGAAACGAATTACGGGAAACTGACAACAATTGCCGATCAACATGGAAAACTCCTACACCGGGAGATCACCGCCATTGTCAACCAGCGGAAATCCGACATTCAGGAGATGAAAATCAAACACCTATCTACCCTGAATAAAAATACAGAAGAAATCACACAGAAAATGGCGGAACTCAAACAGATCATGTCCGACTTGAAATCAATCCTAAAATCAAATGACGTCTCCTTAACTT
This sequence comes from Ostrea edulis, assembly GCF_947568905.1. NCBI lineage: Eukaryota > Metazoa > Mollusca > Bivalvia > Ostreida > Ostreidae > Ostrea > Ostrea edulis. The sequence continues at coordinate 1,186,539 of NC_079173.1, read as the reverse complement.
CTACTTACAAATCTAGGACTTCCGAATTTAGAATATTACCGCCTAAAGTCCGAGTTACAGTACCCAGTTTTTCTGCTCAGAAAATAAACAAAGATCAGCTCAATGAAATGTTTGGTTCTCTGCCGCCATTATCCATTAACACAGAACATGGCGCCACAATGAAGTCAGCAGAAGCTGTATCGTCTCCTCCAGTCAAACCACTGCTTGATGAGCCGCGCGTCACCGCCGCCATAAACACTGGGTATAGCGGACTATACAGTGTTAGCTGTCTGAGTGAAGATCAAGTCTGGACATGCAGTCATTTAAACGACACCATGAAGCTGCTCAACCTCCAGAGTAAACTACTGACATCAATACAAACCAAGTCAGGGAACAAACCAACAGACATAGCAGTTACACGGGACGGAGATCTTGTTTATACTGACTCTAGTAATAACACCGTGAACTTAATTAAGAATAAAAAGATACAGACCATGATCACACTACAGGAGTGGATACCTCTTTATGTCTGCTGTACCGCGGGTAACGACCTCCTGGTTATCATGTACAGTGATGATGACAAACAATCCAAAGTCGTGCGCTACTCCGGCTCCACAGAGAAACAAAGCATTCAGTTTGATGATCAGGGTCGTCCTCTCTATAAATCTGGTTATTACAGTAAATACCTCAGTGAGAACAAGAACCTGGATATCTGTGTGGCTGACTATAACGCTAGTGCAGTAGTGGTGGTCAATCAGTCAGGAAAACTCCGATTTAGATACACTGGTCATCCCTCTAATACCAAGCTATCATTTACTCCAGTCGGCATCACTACAGACAGCCAGAGTCACATCCTGACAGCAGACATTAACAATAACCGTATCCACATCCTAGATCAGGACGGACAGTTCCTCCGTTACATTCACTGTCATTTACGCAGTCCATGGGGTTTATGTGTGGACATCAGAGACAACCTCTTTGTGGCTGAGTTAAACACTGCTAAAGTGAAGAAAATCCAATATCTATAAACAAAGTGTTAATTACACAACTCTACAGTGTTAATTACACAGCTCTACACAGTGTTAATTACATGTCTGAAACATGTTCATTACATATCTTTACAGTGTGTGTTAATTACAACATCATGTTAATTGCATCACTTGTTAATTTCAACCCTGTGTTAATTACAGCCCTGTGTTAATTACAGCCCCTTGTTTGTGATGTGTAATTAACATGTACTTCTGCTAGCAAGTTTACTGAAAATAAGTCATTCACTGGTGTTTAGTAAAACCTGTATTGTGTTTAGTAAAACATCATTAATCTTAGTATACTAATTACTGATCCAAATGTGTTACTAGTTAATTATCTATTTATTTACAATCTTTGGTGGACTAATTTGACTGTGTTACTAGTTATCTATCTCTATACAATCTTTTGTGGACTAATTTGACTGTGTTACTAGTTATCTATATACAATCTTTTGTGGACTAATTTGACTGTGTTACTAGTTGTCTATATACAATCTTTTGTGGACTAATTTGACTGTGTTACTAGTTATCTATATACAATCTTTTGTGGACTAATTTGACTGTGTTACTAGTTATCTATATACAATCTTTTGTTGACTGATTTGACTGTGTTACTACAGTACCCGCAACGTTATTCTTGACATTCCTATCGTTTGTATATCCTATCGTATCGTGCGTGTATCCTATCCTATCGTGTATCAGGTTTTCCGTTTTCTATCGTGTTTTGCGTTTATCAGGTTTATCGTGTATCGTATTTTGCGTGTATCAGGTTTTCCGTTTATCGTGAAATCGTTTATCGTGTAGCTTCGGAAACTGTCGGGATCGTATATAAAATCTAATGAAAAAGTACGATACTTTCCGAAACCTTTATTCGTTTTGTTAAAGAAGCTATTTTTAGGAATCGAGGAAAGACGGTATATTTGAAGGAGAACATAAAGTTGTCGATTTTAAGGCAGAAGAAGAGCTATTTGTATGTCCAGAGAGAGTGAAAATTTATCACAATTTAATTCTAAGTAGTCTGGAAAGTAGGCAGTGGTCTGTCGAACAAACCGAGGACAGTAAATCTGAAAGCTCCTTCATCTGAAGTTCATAAACATTTGTTGGCTAGAAACAATTATTTGTAATTAACACTAACAGAAAAATAGGGAGTTCTGATTTGAAAGGAAAAATCAGTAAATTACATTGTTTATCACATACATGTATATTTTAATAATGGTTCTTTTTCTTCCGATTTTTTTTCACCTGTATGCTACTTATATAGCAACTGCTGAACTTGTGCGCGTCCTTATATCTGATTTTGTGTATCACCCGTGTTTTGACAGCTAACATTCTCAGGGACATTGTATTTCACACATTTAGGAGATTAAGTTTTATAAGGATGCAAGGGTGTTGCATTCCCCAAAATTCTGCTCAATTGGGCACGATTCCGCTGTCATCGTTGTTTTGTTGTTGTTTTTTGTACCAATAGTCGTACGTGTAGATACTGGAAATTTATGTTGGTTTTGATGATTATTTGAATTTTTACACACTAAGCGTTTCAAAATTGCGAATTTAAAACAAGCCGGGTTTTGTTTGTGTTTTAAACAGTTTATTTATGTTTTGTTAACAAAATATCAATTCAAATAAATATGTTCCAATTACTTATGACTATCGATTATCATTCATAGTGTAAAAATATCTAACAGGTGTAGTGCGGTTGATTTTTTTAAAGCGGTCGTTATGACAATAACTTGAGATGTTGAATGAGCCGTGAACTTAGAGCTTGATGCAAAATAACCCCCTCCTCGCTACACACAAAATATTACTTGGTTTGATTTGATATTCAAGGTAATATACAGTAGCATAAGAGAACTACTGAAGCATGATATCACTACATTATATTACATTTAGTTAATTCCCTGTATAATTTATAAATTAAACATTAGGTGACAATATAAGTTTTGAAATCATTGGCTGAGAAAATCCATATAGATATCAAGTAATGAATTCAATGCCGTATATATTTTAGGTTTTTTTTTTTTTTTTAGCTGTGATAAAAAACATAAATAATAATTAAAAAAACCGTACGGCCAGGGATTAAAGAAATTATATGGTACAAAACCGATCAAGGTTTTAAACAAATGTTACCGCGACGGGGACAGGTAACTGATAGTCATCCCGCGATTTTCATGAGTTACCTATAGATTACCGCGTTAGATTTTTCCCATCGCGAGAACGCGGAAAACAAGAAATCCGCGTTGTCCGTAATGTAGGTATATAATGAATATTGAAATCCTTATTATCAACATAATTTAATTATATTGTAGGTATCGAAATTTCGTTCTGTCTAAATCGTTTCTAAATTTACAACATTTCTATCAGGTTTTCAATTTATCGTGAATATCGTTTATCGTGTTTTGCGTTTATCAGGTCTATCGTGAAGATCGTTTATCAGGTTTTGTATTTATCAGGTTTATCGTGTATCCTATCATATCGTGCATGTATCCTATCGTATCGTGTGTGTATCCTATCCTATCGTGTATTGTGTTCTATCGTTGCGGGTACTGTAGTTGTCTATCTTATCAAATCTTTTAAAGAAACGTGAATAATTGTGAAGTACTTAGAGTTTTTATTTTGTTAGTATTTTGTGTGTAGCCATGAATTAGAGTACATCCACAACACTTACATATTATTTGGATGTGCTTGTTTTAGTGTGATAAACTACTAATTGAACATTTTTCTTTTTGTTAATTATATATTTCAATATGTGTTATAATTTTCAATGTATATATTAGATAAACATGATACAGAGTTCAGTCTTACATTATTACTGAGTACTTACTTAGAATTGTAGTACTGTAACAGAGAGTGACCCCAAACGTCCAGTCTTCATCACATATCTTCAGATTCAAGGTCACAGTCTTCTGTTGACCATCAATAACATCACGACACTCCATAGTCCTACAAAATCAACACAGACAAAGTGTATTCATATCAAACCGAACTGTTTGTAATTCAGCACTAGAGTCCAGTCTATTACATTGTGTATTTAGTTTGATTTAGAATTGAATCCAAGACCCCTATACAACTAGTCAGGTGTTGTAATCACTGAGCTACCATGACCAGTCTATCGAGACCCTTGTATTACTAGACAGGTGCTCTAACTGAGCTATCATGACCAGTCTATCGAGACCCTTGTATTACTAGACAGGTGCTCTAACTGAGCTACCATGACCAGTCTATCGAGACCCTTGTATTACTAGACAGGTGCTCTAACTGAGCTACCATGACCAGTCTATCGAGACCCGTGTATTACTAGTCAGGTGCTCTAACTGAGCTACCATGACCAGTCTATCGAGACCCTTGTATTACTAGACAGGTGCTCTAACTGAGCTATCATGACCAGTCTATCGAGACCCTTGTATTACTAGTCAGGTGCTCTAACTGAGCTATCATGACCAGTCTATCGAGACCCGTGCATTACTAGACAGGTGCTCTAACTGAGCTATCATGACCAGTCTATCGAGACCCGTGTATTACTAGACAGGTGCTCTAACTGAGCTATCCATGAAGTGGATTTCCGTATGATCCATGAATATCGGTCTGGATAGCTCAGTGGTTAGAACACCTGACTAGTAACACAGGGGTTTCAGATAAACTGGTCATGGTGGCTCAATGGTAGATTGTTCACTTTATAACTGAGACGATGGAAGTTTGAGATGCCTTCATGCCACGTCAAACCAAAGATGCGAAACCTAAGATGTAAACATTGGTATTTAGATTTATTCTAAAGTGTTCTTTAATTTTTCCAAATTTGGTAGGCCAAAAATGGCATATTGTGGGTCATGTTCTTTTATTTTTCTATTTTCTAATGATGAATTATCTTCAACAACAAGAGGTACTGTGAGTAATGCTCACTAAGAATACCCCCCGCTTACCCCAATCTCCCAAAGGGTGTTCCATGCGATGAATAAAGCCGTTAAAGAATTTAAATGGAAACCATATTGCTACTTCGATGTCCAGTGCACATGACCTTTGACCTTTTGACCCCAAAATCCATAGGGAACATCTTCATCCCATGAGTAGTCCATATGTATGATATGGTGACTGTAGGTGGAAAGGATAACGCTTTAGAGCCCGGAAACCATATTGCTACTTCGATGGCCAGTGCACTTGACCTTTGACCTTTTGACCCCAAAAATCGATAGGGAACATCTTCATCCCATGGGCAGTCCATATGTATGATATGGTGACTGTAGGTGGAAAGGATAAAGCTTTAGAGCCCGGAAACCATTGCCTCTACAGACGGACGGACAGACAGACGGACAACCCGATTCCAGTACTACCCCCCCCCCCCACCTTGTTGCGAGGGGTATAATTAGCAATTTTACTTGGTTGTGAGATGGCTTCCAGATCACTCTGTTGTTAGAACACCTGACTAGAGATTCTGGGACCCTGGGGTCAAATTTCAATCTGTTCCATTGCTTTTTCTGAACGTAGGATATAAGTGTGTCTACAAATATGCATGGAACATTGAGCTGTGCTACAGTCTATACGAGACAAATGCCCCCGCTTGTGGGGCACAGTAACACACATCTGTCACTTATCAAATTAACAGAATTGACTCATACTGCCTCCACTATGTTGGGGCTTGGTCAGATAGTCAGAATATACTTTAACTGTATGCTAATGTTCCACTGACTAACCTCATGTTTCCCTGGATCTGGGAGAACTTGAAATTTCTGTACAACCAATCACTTCACGCCAAATTCTACAAACAGACCAAGGATGTGTCAAAATTTTTACAAATAATGCAGAAAGTTAATCAAGTGATTATGCTGAATCATTGGTAGCTTGGTGATAAAGTTAACTAGATACATTGCCTTGACAAACAGGATTCATTGATTAAGATATCATATTCAAAATTATTCAGAAAAGTCAATCAATCACTGACACGACATTGACCACAGTTTCATCTTCAGTATTCATGATTTTGTATTAAATCTAGTCACTTTGCTGTTCACACTTAAACTTCTATCTTGGATAATATCAGACAGCTTTAAAACAAGAGGGCCATGGGACACATTACCCACCTGAGTCACCTTGGCCCATATTTAAAGATTTTCTCTAAATTATATTTCACATGTAAAACTTTGATCCCATATTCTGGCTCCAACTCACCCAAGGGGAACATGATTGTGACAATTTAAATCTGCACCATGTCAAGAAGTTACCATGTAAATTTGAACTTTTTTTTTGTTTTGAATTCTACAAGATTTTCCCTGTATATTCACATGGAAAAATTTGATCCCTTATTATGGCCCAACTTACACGGGGGAGGGGGGAAGGGGGGGGGCATGCTTTTAATAAACTTGAATCTGCACTATGTCAGGAAATTGCCATATGAATTTCCACTTTTCTGGCTATTGAGAACAAGAGGCCAACAGGCCTTATCGGTCACCTGGATGCTAGTGGAAAAAGTATCACTACTTCCATGGGCTATGAAATCTAGAAAAAAAATTCCTGTTCTGAATATGTAAGCTACATTCTAATGTTCAGCAATAGTATACAATAACATGTGTTGTTAAAACTTCACTGCCCTCAAAAGTGCATACACTGAAGAAAGGCTTTAAATAATAGGTGTGTTAACATCAAAACATAAAAATATATGACTAATTTGGACTCATCCTAACGTCATAACCCTGGGTTGTGAATTTCACCATTTTTTGTATATCCATTTCTGCTATTCCTAAGTATGCATTTAGATTTGATACAGTATCAGCAAACTTACACATAAATACTATATACCAAGTTTGGCCTCAAAACCCTTACTCTGGGGAAAATCAAATTTACAATTTTCGTAAAAGACTTCCTGCTCCACCCATTTAGTTTCAATTTAGTACCAAAAGCACTAAATTAAATGTTTTCTAAGTGTTTTACACTTAAAAACTATATAACAACTATATAACAAGTTTAACCCCGCCCTGGAGTCAGAAACCCTACCCCGGGGATCATGAAATTTATAATTTTGGTAGAGGTCTTCCTGCTCGACATCACTATGCATTTAGTTGTTCTTACATGTGTGTGGTTCTTGAGAAGATTTTTGAAAATTAGTCATTTTGGGGCAGTTTTTGCCCTGTTCCTAAAGCACCAGGGGTGCAGGAATCCTGAAATTTATAAATTATGTTCCCTTTGTTCCAAAAATGTTTCAAGAATTGGAATGATATTAATCAAGGAGAAGTTAAGAATGTCTATTGTTCACACACTTAATAACTGACCATTTTGGCCCCACCCTGATACTTAAACTCCTAAACCTGGGGTTATCAAATTTACAATTTTGGTAAAGGACTACCTGTTCTTTCTAAATATCTTTTTACTTTCAATTTAGTATCAATAGCATAAATGAAGATGTAATTTAAGTGTTTTACACATAAACACTATATAACAAGTTCTGCCCCGCCCCTTTGGGCCCCAGGGGAGCTGGAGCCCTGAAATTTACAATTTATGTCCCCCTTGTCCCTATGATGCTTCATACTATATTTGAAAAGAATTGGACTGGTAGTTATTAAGAAGTTAAAAATGTTCCATTGTTCACGCATGACGGACAGACACCAATTGCAATAGGTCACCTGAGTTTACTCAGGTAACCTATAAAGGTTTTTGAAGATTTTTTCTATAAAAATATAAAAATTTGCTTCCCTACTGTGGCCCCACCCATCCCCTGGGGCCATTATTTGAATAAACTTCAATCTGCTCTATGTCAGGAAGCTTAGGATCCATATAAATTTGAACTTTTCTGGCCCAGTAGCTATTGAGAAGATTTGTAAGTGACCAAACCCTATTTTTGCATTTTTGTAACCATCTCCTTTTGATGGGGACATGGCCCTTTATTTGAACAAACTAGAATCCCATTTGCCCAAGGATGATTTGTGTTAGGTTTGGATTAAATCTGCTGAGTGGTTCTGGAGATTATGAAAATGATGAAAAGTTTACAACGACAGTGACAATGACAGACAATGGGGGGTTTTGATCCGAAACGCCCACTTGAGCCTCTGACTCAGACAGGTGAGCTAAAAAAAACATCGGTAGATATATTGGAGAAACACGAATGCCCCTGCTCTATGACCAGTTCATGGTGGAGACAAAATATGGCACATTTTGCATAATGCCATTAACAAACCTGATATTTTTACAGAGTCTCAGGAAAAGTACCCTCATCAATCAGCCTTACATCTCTGGTGACCGCTACTCTACAATATGTCACAGTCTCAGGACAATTCCTCGTCAATCAGCGGGACTCTTCCAGTGACCAATACCCTGTAAAATTTATTCGCACATTAATCACAAATTGACTTAATAACACCACTATATTATGCTTAAAGGGGCATAAACAATATTTGGACTAAAAATTTCTAATCTTATTTTTTCATTTGTAATATTTATTATGTTTAACTGGGGTATTTCTAATGGTCAGTAAAACTTTGGATGGTCAATTCTTGAGTTTTAAATGAGATACAACACTCTCAATTCTTAGTTATGTAAACAGGGCCCGTGTGATGTTTTTGCAAGTTTGTTACAGTTTGAATTTTAATTTACTTCACAAAAGAATTGTATTGGATGAACATTTAATGTAAGATTCATGTAAACATCCATATTTGCTGAATCTGTATGTCTGAATTATGTATAAAGCTTTAATCACCGAACAACAAAGTGTATGTTTCAGAGAACTTTTTATGTTTAAAGTTTCTTTTCCAACAAGTTTCAGATTTCAAAAAAGCCCCCATCACCTATTTCATGCCTAATAGAAATGAAAACAAAATGCCTCCCTCCCTCATCTGGTTTTGAGAAAATTGGCCTGAGAACCAAATAATTAATTTCAAGTGCCCTAAATGTTGATCCCCTATTGTGACTTTACCCTACCAACTTTAGAATGATTGCATATCATATATTGTCCTACTGTTTTGTTTTTTGTTTTTGAGAAAAGATTTTCAAAGATTTCCCAATATATCCCTATGTAAAACAGTGCTTCTTGAAAAGATTCAAAAACGACTCAATCCTATTTTTGCCATTTCTTTGCTATCTCCTTTGGAATGGGTTGAAGCCCTATAGTTGAACAATCATGGATCCCTTCATCCAAGTATGGTCTGTTCTAAGTTGAAATTGGGTCCTGTGGTTCAGGAATCCTGAAATTTACAACTGATGTCCCCCTTGTCCAAAAGATGCTTGGTATAAAATTTGAGAAGAATTTGAATGGTAGTTATCAAAAAGTTAAAAATATTCGACTATTAACACACGACAAAGGACGCAGACCAATTATTATAGGTCACCTGAGTAAACAAGAAATACGTAAAGTTTACAGAAAAAGGGGTGGATGGGAAGGAGAGATAATAAATTTCACATCAGCTTATACCGGATTTATCAAAAATATATAGCTTAAGTTAAGTGAAAAGGAAGAATTTTACCCACTCTATTTGGAAGACTATTTCCAGAAATGAATCAGATGGTAAGACAGCCTCTTTCTGCTTGTAGGAGGAAGGAAGTGTTCCTGTGGTCAGGCTGTCATCATCTCCTGAGACCCAGGAAGCTGAAAAAACAAAGTGTCAATAAGAGCTGGAATGACCAGAAATCAGAAATCATTAACCTTTGACCCCATATTGAGGCCTCATCCTACTCACAATGTGAACAAACTTGAATCTACTCTATGTCAGGAAACTTTCATGCATATTTCAACTTATTTGCCCCAAATTTTCTTAAGAATAAGATTTTGAAACGACCCCACACCAGTTTTACCTTTTCTTGATTATTCCACCTTCAAGTGGACATGTTTCTTGGTTTGATCTTAAATCCAGGCAAAGAGGCTTTGTGCCAAGTTTGGTTGAAACTGACTCAGTGGTTTTGGAGAAGAAGACAAAAAAGTTTACGGATGGTCAGACAGACGTATGATTGATAAAATGAGATCAGAAAATTTCACTTGAGCCTTTGGCCCAAGTGAACAAAAACCAATTTGGTCCCACCCTGTTACCAAAACACCTCTCCCCAGAATCATGAATTTTGTAACTAAATGTGGGGCTGTAATGAAGATTCCGTTTAAATCAGTAAATTTTTGGTTGCTTTTGCCCCCCCCCCCCCTCCCCCCCCCTAGGAGGTCACAAGTCCTAAACTTTAGAATTTGTGTCCCTCTTGTTCCAAAGATGCTTCAAATTCAGTTTGAAAAGAAATGAAAGTCAGTTATCAAGAAGAGGTTAAAATGGTCAATTGTTAACAGTCAATAGACGACATTCAACTATGGACACAGACAATGCATCCCCTGTCGACGGTCACACCCGCCGTGAGTCCTACATCCTGATCAGGTAAACGGAGTTATCCATAGTCAAAATCAGTGTGCCAAGAACGGCCTAACAATCGGTATGAAATACGTCGGACAGCATTAGATCCAAACAAGAGGTACTGTGAGCAATGCTCACTAAGAATACCCCCCGCTAACCCCAATCTCCCAAAGGGTGTTGGTAATAGGTAAAAATTCAGTATTATGATCCAATAGGTATCTAGGAACACAGCATCTCCATGCAATGAAAAAAGCCGTTAAATGAATTTAAATGGAAACCATATTGCTACTTTGATGTCCAGTCTGCGTGACCTTTGACCTTTTGACCCCAAAATCGATAGGGAACATCTTCATCCCATGGGTAGTCCATATGTATGATATGGTGACTGTAGGTGGAAAGGATAACGCTTTAGAGCCAAGAAACCATGTTGCTACTTCGATGTCCAGTGCGCTTGACCTTTTGACCCCAAAATCGATAGGGAACATCTTCATCCCATGTGTAGTCCATATGTATGATATGGTGACTGTAGGAGGAAAGGATAATGCTTTAGAGCCCGGAAACCATATTGCTACTTTGATGTCCAGTGCCCTTGGCCGTTGACCTTTTGACCCCAAAATCGATAGGGAACATCTTCATCCCATGGGTAGTCCATATGTAAGATATGGTGACGGTAGGCGGAAAGGATAACGCATTAGAGCCCGAAAACCATTGCGTCTACAGACGGACGGACGGACAACCCGATACCAGTACCCCCACCCCCCACAACTTGTTGCGGGGGGGTTTAATGATAGGTTGTAATAATAATTACAAACATGATTTATCTAGTCTGAGGGAGATAACTGTAGGAGTTGTAACAATATGAGAAAATCGAATACTTCTCCGACTCTTCTTTCAGTAAATGAAACCTCACACTGATTGCTACATCTCAGCAAGACAACAGTAATGTTTATCAAAGTGTTCAGCCTCCACCAGCAGGTAATGATGAACTGGGAACAATTCTTCTATCCTCCGACACTCCTAATCTCCACCAGCAGGTAATGATGAACTGAGAACAATTCTTCTATCCTCTGACACTCCTAATCTCCACCAGCAGGTAATGATGAACTGAGAACAATTCTTCTATCCTCCGACATTTCTACTCTTCATATCACACAAGTCACTGCAAAAATCCAACGATACGTTATGGCAAAAACTGATAATTTAATAAATGAGGCTGGTATGAGTAAAAGATATTTCCAGTTGGTGAACGTCAAGACCCTTAGCAGAAATGAGTCTTCGCATGTCGCCCATGATGAAAGCGATTCAACACCCAACCCAACCCCCCCCCCCTTACTCGGGGATGGGTGAGGGTAGATGACATGTACAATAACCCCTGTGCTCAGGGTGGGTGAGTGATGACATGTAAAATGACCCCCTGTACCCGTGAGTGATGATATTTACAATAATCCCTGTACTCATGAGGGTGAGTGATGACATGTACAATAATCCCTGTACTCAGGAGTGGGTGAGTGATGACATGTATAATAATCCCTTGTACTCGAGGGTGGGTATGACGTTCTTCCAGCCAGCAACACAAACTGTATACTCCTTTGATAAGTATACCTTCTCGAAAATTAAACAAGAGGTACTGTGAGCAATGCTCACTAAGAATACCCCCCGCTTACCCCAATCTCCCAAAGGGCAGGGCTTGAAGCTAACTTTTTATGTCACCAGTCCAGTCGGACTGATGGGGTATAATTTCAACCAGTCCGCAGAAAATTTTACCAGTCCAACAGAGTTTTCCAGAAATAATTAAACATATTTCATTAATGTTATTAAAATGAAATTAAACTCAATATGTTGATCTCAGATAATATTGTAACACATAAATGTGGAATTTATATTTATGAATCAGATTCGTCTGATATCTACAGATCGAAGCATGCCAAATGTGTGTATAAAATTTCATAAGTATATTTTCCAAAATGATGCTTTAGAAAATTAACCAGTCCCATCAGACTGACTAGAACAAATGTCAGTCAGTCCGCCAGACTTTTAACCAGTCACAGACTGACGGGCATATGTTAATTTCGAGCCCTGAAGGGCATTGGTAATAGGTATAAACTACCTCTTTTCTGAGTGTAAAAAACAAATGGCATGACAAACCGAACCATATTGCTACTTCGATGTCCAGTGCACGTGACCTTTGGACCCCAAAATCGATAGGGAACATCTTCATCCCATGGGTAGTCCATATGTATGATATGGTGACTGTAGGTGGAAAGGATAACGCTTTAGAGCCCGGAAACCATATTGCTACTTCAATGTCCAGTGCACTTGACCTTTGACCTTAAAATCAATAGGGAACATCTTCATCCCATGGGTAGTCCATATATATGATATGGTGATGGTAGGTGGAAAGGATAATGCTTTAGAGCCCGGAAACCATTGCGTCTACAGACGGACGGACAGACGGACAGACAGACGGACAACCCGATTCCAGTATACCCCCCCCCCCCCACAACTTGTTGCGGGGGGTATAATTAGTGACAAAGAATAGACAAGAACACTTACTAAATAATAGCACTTTTGTAGTCCTGGGCATGTGGTTTAAGCATTTCAATGCATCACCTGGAATACGGATGCTGTGGGGACTCCTCTGAGAGTGACCTTGAAGTACAGGTGGTAACCACTGACCGGATGACCCAGACAATGATCCTGGTCAAGCGGCAGATTCTTCCTACCAGGCTTCGGAAAAAAACCCACTGTCACTTGTCTGAGAGAATAAAAATGTTAATCAAGAAACACAAACAACTTTCACAGGTGATGCTGGGAAGAACCAAAGCTAACAAGAGACTCATGGGCCACATCGCTCACCTGAGTTACCTTCGCCCATATCTAAAGATTTTCCTTATATATATGGATGTAAAACTGTTATCCCTATTGTAGCCCCAATCTAACCCTTGGGGCCATGATGTTTACAAACTTGAATCTGCACTATGTCAGGAAGCTTTCATGTATATGTAAAATTGTTTGGCCAGATGATTCTTGGAAAAAAGATTTTAAAATATTTCCCTATATATTTGTATGTAAAACTTTGATCCCTTATTGTGGCCCCATCCTTCACCTGGGGTGGGGGTGGGGGTGTGGACATAATTTTAACCAGTTCTCCAAGTCACATCTGCTATCAGGTTGCAAAATGGCGACTTAGAAATATTTCTGGTTGCCATTTTCAAATTTCTAGTTGCCATGTTCAAAATTTCTAATCGCCATGGTAAAAGATTTTGTAAATAAGACCTACAAGTTTTTATTTTAATTTGAATATCTTTCAAGAAAAAAATCTACACCCATGTATGCGTTTTGTTTGTTTTATTTTTAAACTGAATAAAAATGTTCCGTGAAACGTGCTGGATGCTAACAAGTCAAGTATTTACTATGGCAAAAGTTGCATTGCATTGGGCCATCCTGTATATTTTACAGTACGCTTCTGGGGAAGAAAACCCAGCGTTCCAAACAAAGATTTGCTTTAAAGTCCTCAATAAGTGGGCCTTCACTGCTTATGCGAATAAGAGCTTTTACTTTTGTTGGATCTTTTGCTGAACAATCAGTACCAGCATCAATAAGAACACTACATGTGTACATCCCCAGTTTGTAATTGTCTTTGAAAATTAGCAGCAACAGTTGCCCCGCTCGACTTACTGTTAAAAATGCAGTCACGGACAAAGATACGTCTCTTACTGTTACCGTGAATAGTCACACTTCCATGTTTGAAAGATGTACACCTGGTCGTAGCGAAATCGGACAATGGGTGTCCAGAAATGGTTGACGTTCCTGGCTGATTAATCTCACAAATTCTGCAAAACATTTTGCCATTTCTGTATATCAACCACGAAAATTCCTTTAGCCATTTCAGGACTGGGGTTCTTCCTTTACTTTTGCATTTTTCTTTAGACACAGCTATGTCATTTTTAGATGCAGAACTTTTGCCGTGTGATTCTCGAATTTCTTCGTTACATGTACTACGCTGAGGTTTCTAATTCTTACTACCAATAACTCCAAAGTGCTCTAACCCTCGTTTTCCCGTCATCTTTATTGCTTTCAAACGCTGCTTTGACCGAGACTGAAAAATATTTATTCAGACTTCCGATCCCGATTACCGTATTTTGCCGAATATAATACGCAGTGGTGTATAATACGCACCCCCCACTTTGAGTCTAAAAGTTGGTGAAAAAACGCACTTCGGGTGTATAATACGCAGCAAAAATTTTGACCAAGCGGTAATCTTTATTTTATACTAATAGTGTTAATTTTCACTTAATATTTTTGCAGAAATAATGAATTCTAAACAACGCACAATAATTTGCAAACTTTTTGAGATGAGGTCTACATCGCGGTAATCTTCAATGAGAATCTTCAGTGAAAATATCAACCCGGACAAGCCTGTTCATTTCAGCAAAGCACGAGATTTTGTAGCATTAAAGTCTTAACTGACTCGATATTTCCTTTGTTGAAACTTAAAATCAATCAAATAGCCGATGTTATAAAAATAAAATTAAACAATTAAACTATCGCTTATTTTACTGTAATCAACACACCATGGTAGGTACAAAGATGCAAATTATCAACTCCTCGTTAACTACGATGACTATTAAAATGTGTGAAAAAAAAATTTGTTAGGTATTTCTTTACCCGGAGGGGGTATCTAACAAAAGCACAATGTACACAACAATGGCTTCGTAAAACACACGCTTTTATGCAAGAATAGTTATTTCAAAGATTCAAATTAGTATTTCATTAAAAATTAGGCCTATTCATAAAACTTTCAGTAAACCAACTTTTAGCAAGTGACAAAAATTATTTTCCAACAATTTTAGCACGTGACAAGGCATTATTGTGTACACATGCTTTAAATAATGGCGGCATGCGATGTAATGAATAGTCAGATCCAATGCAATTTGATTGGCTGTTTGTTTCGTGATAATTGAATTATTTAGATATTTTAAGTATACATATCACATTTTCTGCAATTTTACGTTTCTGTAGTAATTTTCTTGAGGTCGAATTTTCTAGTTAATAAATAGGTGAACGTGAAAAGGCGTACAGTATCCGAAGCCTTGGTCTTTGAGTGAAATATTACACTACTTAATCGCCGAGTTTCATCTGGAAAAAAAGGTCAAAAACCTATTGTGGTATATAATACGCACCCCTTTCTGGCACAAAAATATTCTCTAAAAAAAGTGCGTATTATATTCGGCAAAATACGGTATAAAATTTTATTAGATGCCCATTTTTTCTCCACTCGCGAAAATGCGACTTAGTTATCATCTCTAGTCGCAAAATCGATTTTCTGGTCGCAAATGCGACCATTTTACTCGCAACTTGGAGCACCGACATGATCCTTCATTTCAACAAACTTGAATCCCTTTACCCAAGGATGCTTTGTGCCAAGTTTGGTTGAGATACTGACGAAAATGCATTAGTCCAAGGCCAAATCTTACGTCAACTTTTTAACGACCAATCTCATTTGCATAAATCAGGTCAAACAGTTTGTGTATTGAAAACAGTACCCCCCCCCCCCCCACTTTTTTCATAACTTTTCTCCCAGGTATTATTCAAAATTAATTTTTTAGACTTAAAATTTTCATCGTTAATCATTATTAGTTCCCTCCTATACAAAAATGTCTGAAAAGTTGATTAATGCGAGTTTTGACCTTTGACCTGATAAAGACACAAACCTTCTTTAATTTTCATGAAACTTGGCACAACAACTTCTACAGCCATACTACACATCCCTATGAAGTCACATTGTATTTGTCATCTGAACAGCAGAGTGAAAGCCCTTTGAAGTGATGAGCTGAATCTCCTGAAACACTGAAACAGAGGATGAAATCAGCATCAGACATACAGTACACAATTTTGAAATGCTCACATATGACATATGCTGCAATCAATTTCTTACCAATTATTTTTATATATTGTATACACATCCCCTTTACCTAAATAGGATAACAAATTTGCTCGATAATGTAAATAGATATTCTTTAGATTTTTTGTAAAAGTTACCCCCAAATATGGTGAAGTTTCTTAAAGAATGTCTAAAATAAAATATTTAACAGTAGAATTTTACATAAGAAAAAATATTTCCAAATTCTACATTATATTGGCTGCAAGAAACAACAGCACAAGTCAATGAAAATAGATTAATCTCTGTTGTCAGCAGATAAGCAGACAGGACCACAGCAGCCACTATCAGGATGTGGCACTTACTGGTCATGCTGGATTATCCCTGGTCACATTAAAACTGTCAGTAGAGATGTGAAAGATGCCATTCTAAAGTTAACCAAACATTAGGCACTATAAATATGGGTGAGCTAAGAGAATTCAACATATCAATGCCTGAATCTGACAGAAGCACTACTCTACTCACCAACATGTTAAAAAAAACTATGGCTCCATGGAACAAAGGGAAGGAACTCTGCAAGAAGAAGCTCCCAAGGCAGGGCAAATTTCATCGAGGTAATTCCCATGGCCACAAGACTAAGACTGATGTACAGAAAAATTCTAGTCGACGATCATTTGTCAGGCTGAATTCAACAGATCATGCCCTGGTCACCAAGCCATGTCTGGACAGCCAGTCCTACCAAACTTCTAACTGCGATGGTGAAAATGGACGATCCTGCATTCTGCGCCAACTCCCTTCCGACTTCCCAAATCAAACACCAAAGAGAAGAGAATACTTAGGTGGGCGACGTATAGTGGATGAACAGAAGATGATGGAGATGATTAATCAAACGATACAACTTCATCAGTCTACCACCTGTACCGCTCTGAACATCACTGTGCTGCACTTGACAAAAGCAGGAATTTCATGGAAATACATCCTGACTTGTGTAAATTGCCCGTTCAACTCACCTGAATTTGCCCTATCCAAGAGATCTGCCAAGAGGGTCCTGGTCGCAATACATCGGCATCAAATATGGCCTTGGCATATGCCCTTCGGAACACTTCACTGGGGGCAGAGAAGGCTATAGAATTACTGAGCTGCCTAGACATCCCGCCTCCCACTAAGGCCTCTCTCCAGAAGCTCCTTTTCAAAATCAGCCAAAATATGACAAACTTAAACAAAGAACATATGCCACCCAGAAAATGTCATCAACATTTCAACAGATGCCCGTTATAACAGTAACATCATGTTCAGCCGCAGGACCCCGGACAGAATGCCAGTCAAGCCTTTACCTTGGCCGTTGAAACCAACACTGACAGAAAATATATACTTGCCTGTGCTCAGCAAAACAAACTCTGCTGGACAGGTGCATGGCTAAGGGGCAAGGGAATGGAAGTAGATTGTCCAGGCGGCCATCTGAGTGTACTTCCAATCGACCACGGGCAGCACCATTTTCAGAGTATGAGATGGGGAAGGACATTGGCACACAGCTGGCCTTGCAAGATGTATTAGTCCAGTATATTACCACAAACGGTGACGCCCAAGGTGCCAAAGGAGTGGACGAAGCTATGCGAGCTCTACATCCCCTATGGAAAGTAGAGCGTCTAGCCGACCCCGTCCATCTTGGGTAGTCACAGTTTCACGCCAGCAACCCAGCAGTCTATAGCGAAGGAATGTTCCATACCCAGACCAAAGAACAGAAGAAAGAGCTACAGAGAGTATTTAGCAATGATCTAGTCAAGATGTGCTTTGATAGTCAAGGAACTGTTTACCAAATTTGACAGAGACCTGCAGAAAATGAGTGATTTCTTACCTAAAGTCCTTGAGGCCACTGTTCTGTGCTATACTGGAGACTGCTCGATGTGTGCAACATATTCCCTCGTTTGTGATGGAGGACTTGTTTCCAACTGGTGGAACTTCAGTCGTAATCTTGCTGTATATAAAATCACAGGCCTGCAAATGAATGAAAATGACATTAGGATTGTAACAGAAATCCTTAAAATGAAACTAAGTGTAGAAGCCATCAATGCCATGAAGCTGCTGACTGATACAAATGCCAACAAGTCTTACCACCGTAGTGCCAGTTGCAACATGCCCAAGAACATTAAGTTTTCCCGAACGATGGAGGGTCATCTCCACTCCACGATACATCGACGGAACAACTTACCCGGTACATCAACCAGACTGAAATGCAAATCTGCTGGAATACAGTACTCTGAGCATGGGAGCAACAATTAGATAGACTGGACCACAAGTTCCTGTACAATCAAGCCTATCACAGAAATGAGAGAGTGAAGAGTAGAAAGAACTTACTACTGGCCAGGGAAATGGCAGAGGATCACTAGTACAGGGAAGAACATAGAGGAACTTCAGACTACTGCAAAGGCCAGCTTGACTTTAACTCAGATGCCGCCCGTGATCACCCATACCACAAGAGAGGAGAATTGAGATATCACCTCAGGCCTCGCCAGTGAAGAGAGTGACTGATTAAGTTGCTATGAACTCTAATTAGCAATTAATAACTGCTCATTTATAACTACTTCCATGTACTAATAACTTTGTGAGGAGTGACACATGCCTCTCCCATTTACAGCGGTGTAACATGTTAATAAATGCGATAAACATACCAAAATTGTTGTTATCCATATGTAGCTCCAGATGACAGGGAAGATAGGGAGGTGGGTGCCCCAGACAGGTGCCCCCGGATTTGCAGGTCTGTCGCTGGTTATTGATACCGTGCTGCTCCTGAGCAATATGCCCTGGTACAACACACAGTGTGTTGTGGCACAAGTGGGATGCAACAATTGATACATCTAACTCATGGTGACGATGATGTAACATGACACTGAGTCTATGCACATGCATCATCTGCCAGCTGTTCTTTATCGGATGCTTGTAGCACACAACACCATACTTGTTGTTGTTGCTTCTAGCCCCCATCCAAATACGACAATGATCATTAAAACCTGGGGCAGAGCTCGAGTGCACCTTCTCTAAATACTTGGGAAAAAAAGCTTCCATGCTTAGAAAATGAAAGTGAGCCACTGACAAAAATGCATTATTCCAAGGCCAAATCTTACGTCAACCTTTTAACGACCAATCTCATTTGCATAAATCAGGTCAAACAGTTTGTGTATTGAGAACGAATGCTGGACAACTCGCCCCCAAGACAACTCGCCCCCTCTTAGGACAACTCGCCCTCTCTAAGGACAAGTCACCCCTTCTCTTGAGACAACTCGCCCCCAATATTATATACAGTGAAGCCTCGGTAATCCGGACGCCATTAATCCGGACGCTTCACCTTCCGGACGATTTTTCTAGGGAACGAAATTTTTATACATTATTTTGCATCATTAATCCGGAAATTCGCGTTCCAGATCCGGACGGTCACTTTTTACTACAAAACGTTATAATGCATTGAAAATTGTACCGGTAATTTTGTTTAGGGACGGTCTGTGTCGGACAATTTTAGCAAGGCATAAATTATAAAGAAAACGAGCCAAACTGTCTAATTGAAGCGATTACCTGTACCCTGTCAACACCTCCCTCCAATTCGGTGGTGTGTGATGATAAGTCCGTTAGGTAGCACGCGTCGATCGAGACATTGCATTGCCAATTTTCGCACATAGGATCTTTATTGCATGTAGTGTTGAATTTTGTAAATAATTTGGATATCTGTAGCATATTATTTTATAGTCTTGATCAATACCCTAATAGTATTAATAAATTAAACATAATGCTGTAATGATAATTTTTTTTAACTGCTAGTCATGTATCAGTTGTACTGATTCGTAAATTGATATCGGCTTATTCAAATCTAAAGAGTGTAGATTATACTTCTAGATTCTGGATTTTATACTGTTGATTGGCGTGAAATATACATGTATGTTCATGCACATGTATATATAGTATAAGTTTTTAACGTTTACAATGTCATGCATGTAGAATGTACCTGTGTACGATTGATTCTTGTTACGATGTTGTAGAGCTTTATTGCTTTCGAATTTTTAAACTCTGCGTAGAAGTGAGAAAATTACCATTTTAAGGAAAATGACAATTAAATTCTGTATCTACCTGTAATGTTAGTTTCACCCGCGTTTTGTTCCGTCATTATCGCATCATGAAAATAATAGGTGCGTGTGACTAGATCAAAGCAGTAGTAGTTTTGAAGTTTGACCTTGAAAGTGGATCAAGGTCAAGGTCACGCATCCAGGGGCCAGTCTCCATGAGTAAGGCAAACCCACCCATCACGCCTGTCGTCCCCAAGGAAGAAATCCCCCACCCTTCAAGTGATCTGTCTGTGATCAGCTGTTCATAATACACTATTTTGACCGGTCTCATGCCCAACAACAGGATTCTATAGCTAATCTGACCTACACCTACACATCTGACCTACACCCATTTCTTCCATTTCTTGACTGTCTTGTAAATCAAACATTAACTGCATTTGCATTCAAGAAAAGATATCAATGTCTGCCTGCATCAAAATAAAGACTAAGTTCAGTTGTTGTTGTTTTTTTGTTTGTTTTTTTTATGATAATGATGATGCAACTTTACTCTACAGTTGAACTCATTGACATTCCATCCCGACTGTCATTGTAAACAAATAAACACTTACCTGCAGGATCAGATGGGATGCAGTACTCCTATTCTCCGTTCAGATATCCTACATGCACTCAGACACTTTCTAATTCACCGGCCGCCATTTTGGCTGGTTTTTTTCAAAGCCTAAATCCGTATGCATGCCTCCTTGGGTGAAATGACTGAAAGACATTGTCTCCGTGAATTAGAACACATAGGATGAGCAATTACAAACTGTATATTCAATTCCACAATCCACAACACACACGGTAAAATCCAGTGCATCTTCACAACATCAACATGAGGCTTGTAGACTCCCAGTATGCACGAGCAGTAAACAATCTAGGAAAATGTCACATCCGGTTTCTTTGCACCTCCAAATATCACATCTAACAGGTCCAAAGTCACCCCAAACACCTGCACAAGTCTTATTACACTTTTACCTGATATGTGCATATGTGCTGGCTACCCAACACCCACACCCCTTTTCTCCCTAAAATTTGACGGGTACTTAATTCGAAACCAAGCATTGAACACACTTCAACACTCAAATTTAGGCGACAAATTTGAATTTCTTTTCTAGCCAAATCAAATTTTTTTATTTTTTTTTTTGCGGGGGTGGGTGGGGTGGGGGGCTTTTAGTATTTGAACACTACTGAAAAAGCGCTAGAAGGTGGAAAGCCCTCTAATTGTTCGCGAACAATTAGGATCACTAGTTATTATTATTATTTTAATACGCCCTGAAATTGATGTTTATTCTTATCTAGCATATTTATGGTATCTTGTGATTTCATGTTTTATATGTACAATGAGGATAGGTACAGCTTTTAATGTTTTATTTATTTTCTATGTATTTAATGTGTATAACATTCTCTTGTAAGGTATATATGCATTGTAAAGCACCTTTGAGCGTACATAGTGTATGAAAAGGGTGCTATATAAATATGGTATTATTATTATTATATATAAGGTCATGCAAATTTGTAATCTAGTTCGTCGGATTCGCCGCTTCTATTTGTAATAAATGCAAATTATATTATCATCAAAAAATAATATCCACCCGCGTGTTTACAAATATCCGTAATTTTTTACCCGACTTTCTACAACAAACGCACAAATGACCTTGATATATGTGCTGACAAATGACAGAAGCGTGGGCTCTCGAGAAATTTCCTAACAGTGTAATACGGTTAAGTTATTCATGATGTCTATCTTAATATGTACGATACTTCATAACACTGGATTGGAAGTTGTTCCTTATGCTGGAATCGAACTGGATGCCGATGAAACTTTTGAAGCGCTATTCGATGCCACTATTTAAAGAACATCGACAACGTACGATTGATTGTTTGATTATATAATGACTAAAGTCTCTCTTGAGAATATATCACTCACATGAAGACGTTACCATTGTCGGTGAAGGGCTGCAAAATTTAGGCCTATGCTCAGCGCTTATGGCACTGAGGGATCTTTATCGTGCTACACCTGCTGTGACAAGGATCTCAGTTTTTGCAGTCCTATCTGAAGGACCGCCCCATTTATTCGCCTCTTACAACAAGCAAGGGGTACTGATCGAGGACTATTTTAAACCGGACCGACAGTTAACGACAAATTCACCAAAGGTTTGGTGATGTCCTATCAAAATTCAAGAAAATGCTCAAAGCGATGCAATGGACATTGCAATGAATGTCAAAACTGGATGTGTCCCTAGCAATATGCATATCTCTGAATCGAAAGTTTGTAGATATGAAACTTAAATAAAATTCTTCAAAAAGACCTTATCATGCAGTTAATGTTGCAAAGTACATGTATTAGGTATAAAGAAAATAAGTCTTTGAAACCTGAAATACTTCTAATTTATTGTAAACTATATCAACAAAGTTGAAAAATATTAAGTTTATGTGGTAAACAAATGATATCTGATGATTTTAGATCTTTATTATTAGGCGCCCGCTTTTTAAAATCACTCTTAATTCAATTAAAACTATTTAAATTTCTTGTATTCGCTTGCCTCATAATTTTTATCTCCAAAATTAAAAATAATATTTGTAAAATAATTTCGCCCTCTCGCCTCACTTTTTTTGTTTGAAAATCCGAAGAACTATTTTACAAATTGGTGTGGCCTAAAGCCACAATAAATCATTAATAGAAAATATTCCAATAACTTATGTTTGTTTTTGTTTTTGTTTTTTTTATTATTATTATTGTTTGATTTCTGATTGTTTAATCTATAATACATGTAAATACAATGATAAATTGCATTGTATAGGGGACCTTAGAAATTAAAATATTCTAGGTGCGAGTCAATGCTATTAAAACTCAGGTATACTGGAGCTTTCCTCGAGATCTAAAGACTGCTGGTCATCATATAGCCATGATTGTTATCAAAACATCTTTCTCAGGTAGCTGTAGACCATGGTCTCTGCAAACTTCAATCAACCTAAGCTCTATTGTTAAAAGTTTGATTGACAGGTGGCTTATCATTGATCACCATACAGGTAAAATTTGGGGGCGTTAACTTAAAGTGGGGTCTTTAATCATTATTAGTCCCCTCCTATACAAAAATGTCCGAAAAGTTGATTAATGCGAGTTTTGACCTTTGACCTGATAGGACACAGACTACCAATTATTTTCCTATACATTCCTTTTTAACATAAAAATTCATATAAAAAATTCCACCACCTCAACTAACCTGAAATTTGGCACAGACTTAGAGCAATTCAAGTCCAAAAATATTTGTGAATCTCAGGAAAATCCACCGCACACAAGTCCTGTTATGACAACGCAAGTAACCCTACCCTGCATATTTTCCTTTCCCTTTGAGAAGCAGATAAACAATGGCCTATTTACACCTTTCCTAATACACACTTAAGATCAGAATTTCCCATTATTATAATTTTTTTATTTTTTTTTTCAGACCCTCTCCTTTCCATCCATGCCCTAGAATAACACAATTCCACCTCACACACATCCCCAAGAATTTTTAAGAAAAAAACTTCTATTTATAAATTGGCACTACTTGATATTCAACTGTCCGAATTTACTCTTACTCTGAATACTCTAGTCATTTTGGCTTTACATTTTTTAAGCTTTCATTCTGATCATATCAATTTTTTTTTATCCAAGAACGTAAAATACAGACCGTGAAATATTCGTTCAGCTCAGTAAATTTCATCAAATCACCGTTTCACGTACTTGACCAGTGACCCCCCCACTCCCCCCCCCCCATTTCAAAAAGTAGATAAGTTAAAACCGGTGTATTCTGAGAATATCTTCCCGTTCTCTCAATAATTTCTGCTTCCCTTGTTAATAATAAGCTTTAAATGCCGACATCCTTAAAACATCATTGCTTACAATATCTTCCGTTCCATTTTCTGTTCCGCGTTTTAGCAACACCCATAAAAAACTCATCTGTCCTAAATATTTCTTTCATGCAACTCAGCCAAAAGCAATTAACCAGAGAAATTTAAATAAATGGTACCTACGTGTAATAGCGCTGTACCCGGCAGTCATTTTCGCTAAGCATCTGCAAATATAAGCTATCTGTCTGATCATGCTGATTCGACGTCCATCTTCGTTTTCGCTGCAAGTGTCTTCTGCTTCTTCAAGTAAGACAACTCTTGTTTTAGCAATCGCACTTTCTCGGGTCTTTCCGGTAAGCGGAAAATTCATATAGATATAAGGTAAAGATTTTTAAAGAACTTTTTGTACCAAACAAAGTGAGAGAAAATAGAAGACCCCGAAATGACAAAAGAAAAAAAAGAAAGGAAAACATTAGTCTAAAATGTTCTACCATAGTAAATTCTCTTGCAGCTAAACAAAATTATAAAAATTTCAAAGTGTCATTGACTAGCATGCAATTTTACCTGTGAAAATCCCCCCCCCCCTCCAATGTGGATCAGAATATTTTCAGTTAAAGGATTAACACCCCTCCCCCTCCTATGCAGGCCATTACAGGGGCGGATCCGAAACATTTACCAAGGGAGGGACACAACACTATATTGCACTTTTTCCGCCAATGAAGTTTCCTTTTAAAAACAATATCTGCTTTTTAAATCAACAAAAAAGAAGGGGGGTGTTAAACCCCTGGTCCATTATTTCCCGCCCCTCTAGATCCGCGACTGATGAGCAGCAATACGCGATCAAGAGAGTGATCGATTCAGTGTTTGTAAGTGACATAATGATATTTACGCAACAACACAAACGGAGAAATTTCATTTTTCCTTTCTTCATTTTTTTTTTTTTTTTTTTTTTTTTAGAATTTTATTGTCAGATTTCATAAGGTCATGCTAATTAAAGCAATATCAATATATATTTTTCAAATCAAACCGAACCCCTGATCGAGGAAGTTTCTCAAATCGGAATTTCCTTACTTAAAAGTGAGTCGGAGTGTTTGTATTTGTATCGAGGTAATTGAAAAAATCAATCTAATCAATAATTATAAAATGAAGTATGCTACTACAAGGGAAATGAGAATATTTTTTTCATAATATGCTTAGATGTAATTCATTTTTGTTTCCGTGCATTTCTTTTCACTTTCCCGTCTTTTTTAAATGTTTGAATACTTAGAAAATCAATACAGTGTGTTATTATCAAATTCAAACATCGGTTTTATCATGTTGCATTTATTACACATGACCGAGAACTGCGTCCTATTAAAACTTTCCGCTATTTTTGAGTAAACCAGGGAACGAATAATGCGATATTTGGGTGATATTCAAAGACAATTGCTCTGCATTTCTTGCCGGGAACCTCCGTGTCCCCCCACCATGGCGTTTCATTATGTATAAAAGTACGCGAGCGGACCAATCACTAACATCTAAGGATCATAACAAAAGAGAGATAATTCTGAGTCAAAACTTTCCAATTCATTTCGCCAGAGTTGTCTTTCTTTGATTATATCTGTTGACATTCCTACTTGCATGGGCGGATCCAGGAATTGTGGTTACGGGGGGCGCCACTTTATGAGGCGGTGGGTCCTGGATTTTACAGATTTTATGGGGCTTGAAATATTTCTCCTATTAAGTCAATTGTACTATTTTCTATCATTTTCATAAGGTGAAAATAATAAAATGACCCAAATGTTAAGGGTATTTTTGGAAAAAATTAAATTTTCCCAATGAAGTAATTCAAGAAATCAAAGGATTTTATCATTCATTTTTCCGGGAGGGGAAGAAATTATTGCTTCTTTAATCGTTTAGTACATTTTCTGAAACAAGATATCGCGATTTACCTTAAATTTGAAAATTTTAGGGGGGGGGGGGGGGCGCCGGCTATTCCCCCTCTAAACTAAATCCGCCATTGACTTGGCATTACCATGTTTGTAGTTTTAATTGATAAAACGAATTAATAAAATGGTCAGTTTTGGACTCAAGCCTTCAGAAGCCCCTGCCTTGCATGAGTAGAACCGACACCTGTAATTACACTCGTGGATGTATTGTCTACATGTTAACGTGATTTAGGACGAACAGTCTGATTTCGGATTGAGAAAAGCAGCCAATTAAATAGTACAAGTGTGTTACACCCTAAATCGTCGCTCCATCCCAAATCGTTGCTGACAACGATTTGGGATGACATTTCACCGACGATTTTAAGACACTATTGCACTATCATTAGGGGCGACGATTTTGGGATGTCCTAAATCGTCGGCCGCCAATTTCTAGGATGAATTACACAGAAGTTATTTCATTATACTCTCTCTTATAGGGGGGGGGGGGTACATAAGATTCGCTTGGTCTGTTTGTTTGTCTGTCCTCACTCATATCTCTGGTGTTTGTCCATATATTGGGCTGAAATTTTGTATGTAGATTACAAGTGACCCTCTGACATGCCTCCCCAAAATTTATGGAAAGAGAGCGAATAGGCGTAATCAGTAGTATAAGGCGACTAGATAGGGAGTTCAACTGAGTGCAGTTTTGAGTGCGGGCCGATAGGGAGTTCAACTGAGTGCAGTTTTGAGTGTAGTTTGGAGTGCGGGGTTTTATAGAAGGGGTCAAGCGGGGTTGGCGCGGTCAAGCTGGGCCGGTGGGGAGAGGTGGTGCTGTGTAGCAGGCGAGGTGTTGGGGGGATAGCGTGTGAGCGTTTTGTATTCCTGGTGTATTCCTTTATGTGAAATTTTCAAATAAAAAGAATTAAAGAACAATTAAAAGTTTACACATTTATTCAATGAACAATTAAAAGTTTACACAAACACATTTATCAAATGAACAATTTACACATAATTTACGGATCTCGTCTAACAGCTGACAGAAAATAGATAGGCGTCAGGTTTCATTTCTCGGAAACGCGGATATTTTGTAAACAATGAGCGCAGATATTCCGAGGGATGTTTTCGAGGAGGTCCGCTCTCTCTCGTTATATAACGACGCTCTCGCCAGTTCGCTTCACTGGTTACCCAGAAACGTTTAGAAGGTTGAAAAATAGAACATGCCAGGTTTCGTTTTCATTTCGCGGAAACGCGGGTATTTTGTAAACAATGAGCTCAGCTACGGAATTCGGTTAGCATGCACAGAGTTTATGGATATGTTCACTATATTGTGTGGTTTGAGTCAGATCTTTCTGCATTAGGCCTTTGTATTGAATCTTATGTGATTGATTTTTTTTTTTTTTTTTGATTTTTTACTCGGGAATGATTCACTCATAAGGCGACGTCATTACTGCCCGTGAAGGACTGCAAAATCTAGGCCTATGCTCGGCGCTTACGGCCTTTGAGCAGGGAGGGATCTTTATCGTCCCACACCTGGTGTGACACGGAAACTCGGTTTTTGCGATCTCATCCGAAAGAACACCCCATATTTAGACGCCTCTGACGACAAGCAAGGGGTACTGAGGACCTATTCTAACCCGGATCGCATATAGTTTTACGCTATATATTTAAAAATAATTCATTTTTACTCTAAAAGTACTTTGGACATCAACACTATTATGGCTATAGCAGAACAGTTTTATAGTATATAAAAACAACTATGACATCTGTGCACTTCGCACCTTATGAGATCACAACGAAAAAGTACGTCACGACGTACATCTTACAATTCATGTCTATATGTTGTCGTTATATTGATAGGCGTTATCAAGTAAAGTTGCCGTCTAACCTATACATAAGCTGTATACGTGAAACATTTTCTTGTCAAATAATATATTATTTCAATTTCGCATCAAATCACTCAACATTTTTATATTTGCGCGAAGGTCATAATATATATTGTGACCTTGAAATCGCCCCTCTATTTTCTCCCGATCATCACTACGTTATGTAAGGAAATATAATTTACATAATTATTGCGAGCAGCGTGTAAAGGGGTAACGATATACGGTGTATGGTGGTGTATAAAGTGTATATATATTTATATTCCTTTTACCAAAGGAAGAGTTAGGACACAATTCTGACACATAAAGGACCCCCCCCCCCCCCCTTTCCGCATCTGATTATTTCTAGCATACTCTTGAAAATGGAAAAAAAAAAGATTATCTTGCATTAGCTGCATTTTAAATTTCCCTTTATCGGAGCACTTGGTCTCTCTATAGATCTGGGTTTTTACTATATCAACTCTAGGAAGTCTCATAATTGTTCATGAAAAAGTGAAGATAATGAACAATCTTATAATGATTACACAATTGAGAGTAGGGTAAACACGGATCCTTGTTAAAGTAAATATGAGTGGTGGCAACTGCGGTGCCAGTAGTGGTGTTCATGAGAATGTGAGGGTTGGTATGTGGTCCAAATTTGGTGGTATATGGTGTTAGTGAAAATTTGGTTGGCAGTGTGTGGTGTTAACGAAAATGTGAGCGGTGTTATGGTGGTGAAACATGCAAACTAATAAAACTAAATCAATCTCTTTAATTAATATTATGGAAAGAAATGCAAAATTAAGGACCTATATAGATAATAGTGTGAGTAGTGTTAAAGAAACCCAAAGTCAAGGGAACTGGTGTGCCGATAGTGGGGAGTAGGTGTTATTTAGCGTATAAGCGGTAGTGTGTGGTGTACAAGTGGTGGTATGTGGTGTTTATAAAATGTGGGTGGTAGTATGGTGGTGACACACAATCTAATATTGGTAGATCAATCTCTTTCATTAATATTGTTATGCTAAGAAATACATAACTTGGGACCTAAATGGGTAGTGGTGTGAGTTATGTTAAAGACGATGTAAGTGATGGCATGTGGTGTGCCAGTAGTGGTATACTGTTGGTGGTATGGGGTGTATAGGTGTTGGTATGTGGTGTTTGAGTATTGGTATGTGGTGTATGAGTGGTGGTATGTGGTGTATAGGTGATGGTATGTGGTGTTAATGGAAATGCGAGTGGTGGTATGGTGGTGTTAATGGAAATATGCATGGTAGTATGATGGTAATACATGCAAACTAATAACGGCAGATCTATCTCTTTCGTTGATATTGATATGTAAAACTATCAATTCTGAAACCTGTATAGGTAGTGGTGTGAGTAATGTTAAAGAAGATGTAAGTGATGGCATCTGGTGTGCCAGTAGTGGTGTACAGGTGGTGGTATGGGTTGTATAGGTGGTGGTATGTGGTGTATAGGTGGTGTATGAGTGGTGGTATGTGGTGTATAGGTGGTGGTATGTGGTGTTAATGGAAATGTGAGTGGTGGTATGGTAGTGTTAATGGAAATAAGCATGGTAGTATGATGGTAATACATGCAAACTAATAACGTAGATCTATCTCTTTCGTTGATATTGATATGTAAAACTATCAATTCTCAGACCTGTATAGGTAGTGGTGTGAGTAATGTTAAAGAAGATGTAAGTGATGGCATCTGATGTGCCAGTAGTGGTGTACAGGTGGTGGTATGTGGTGTATAGGTGGTGGTAAGTGGTGTATGGGTGGTGTTAATGCAAATGTGAGTGGTAGTATGGTGGTGTTAATGGAAATGTGTGTGTGGTAGTATGATGGTGATACATGCAAAGTAATAACGGTAGATCTATCTCTTTTGTTGATATTGATATGTAAAACTATCAATTCTCAGACCTGTATAGGTAGTGGTGTGATTGGTGTAGAAAAAAAACGGTGTTAAAACACAAGTGTTAGCATCTGATGTGGCATTAACTGTGTGTAAATGGTGTTTATGGAAATGTGAATGGTGGTACGTGGTGTATAAGTGGTGGTATGTGCTGTTAATGAAAATAATGGTTGTGGTATGTGGTGTTAACGAAAGTGTAGGTAGGGTGTATGTGTGATGTTAACGAAAGTGTGGATGGTAGTAGTTGGCTGGTTATTTCACGTCTTCCGAGAAATTTTCACCCTTATTATACACCACTTGTGGATGAAGTCCTATGCTTGGTGGTTATTACCCCTAG
Organism: Ostrea edulis; assembly: GCF_947568905.1. Classification (NCBI taxonomy): domain Eukaryota; kingdom Metazoa; phylum Mollusca; class Bivalvia; order Ostreida; family Ostreidae; genus Ostrea; species Ostrea edulis. The sequence goes on along the minus strand of NC_079173.1, from coordinate 1,156,404 downwards.
TAGTGAGGGCTCTTTAGCGTGCAAACGCCTACCGCCATACGGTCTTTTGAAAGACCCGTAAATGCGGTGCATTTGGAGGACCAATCACTACCAATGTTTACGTCTTAGGTGGGCGATGGCATGAGGATTCGAATTCATGAACTTCCGGTTAGGAAGCTTTTAAGCGAACGCTCTACCATTGAGCAATGCGACCGGTAATTGCGTGGTGGTGGTGGTAGTGGTGGTGGAAGTATATAAAGAACCTAAAAGCCAGGAATTATTCATTCACTTTTATGCATTCGAGCAGTTAACATGATTGAGTGCTCAGAGTGTCATGCTTTATTTTCCCGCAAAGATGCCATGATGCGTCATAAAAGACTAAAACACGGGGACAGCGATGAGGAAGAGGATATTGACATGAGTGACGAATATCGAGAGGAAGAGAATATCGTCTTTCGCCAAATGGCACATAAAGCGCGAAAACATATTGCCGGAGAGTGGCAGAAGAGATACGAGAAATACTTGAACCAAAATATGTCAGAAAAGAAAGCTAGTAAGAAAGCAGACGAAAAGACCAAATGAGAAACTTACCAACAGTTTAGAAAACTGTTTGAGCAGTTCCTTTACGATCAGTATCAGTTGCAAGAAGACACAACGCATGAACAGGTGACGGACGCCATCGATGAATTTGTGTCCGACAATCATGGATTAAAGAAATCCATTAAGATGGCTCTTCGCAAACACAAATATTTACTTGAATCTTACCTAGATAAGTATGACAATGATGAAGACGAGGAGGAGGAAGATGAGGAGGAAGAGGAAGACCAACCGATGCGATAGAATCACACCTCTGTATAACGAGAAACACTGTCTTTAAAAACTGAATTCATTCAAATATTGACCTGCATCTACTTGAAAGAAAAAGCTACATCAAATGACATTTTTCATCTGAAATATGCAATAAATAAAAGTTGTAAACCTGCAAAAATGTGTGATTTTTTATAACATGGGTATTACGAAGCGGCAAAAACCGAGGTTCCGTGTCACACCAGGTGTGGGACGATAAAGATCGCCTCCCTGCTCAATGGCCATAAGAGCCGAGCATAGGCCTAAATTTTGCAACCCTTCACCGGCAGTGATGACGTCTCCATATGAGTGAAATATTCAATATTAAATTCGGTCGCCATCTTGGCTTCGTCTCCGAAACGAGGGATGTTTTCGAGGAGGTCCGCGCTCTGTCGTTATATAACGACGTTCTCGCCAGTTCGCTTCACTGGTAATCCAGGAGCAACAACACGATTTTAAGAACAAGAATAACAATGTCGAGAAGTAGAATGATTTTTGACACCGTGGCGGGGATCAGATACCGGCTACAACTCGTTAGCGAGCGGAACGATGGTGGGGAGTGGGCAATCACGAACACCCGGGAATTGGCGCAGTTTAGCCCCCTGGATACCTTGGGGGTTGTGGAGCTCGTCAACCAAGTGCGGCGACGTTACGAGCGCCCTGGACGGGGCCGCACCCGCCGTAGGACAGCTCGTATGTCCACTACCCCCAGACGTCGCCCCCAGCCAACAGACACCTCACCGCAACCCGGACCCTCGGAACAGCGCTCGCCATCGATACTGGAGGGGTACTCGCCCTCATCGATGTCCCCACAGCCGCCCACTAGCCCGAGGGCGAGCCTGGACGAAGTGGTGCCCCAAACACCGACACCCCCATCAACGCCGGCGAGACCACGGGCACGACGTCACGGTGCCGTTCGTCTGCTGCCACTCCACACAACACCGGCATCACCAGGACCGCCAACAGAACACGAGACCGTCGTCCCGGGGTGGGCAGATCGAGTCCCATCGATCTGGTTTACCTGCCCCATCTGTCTGCAAGACGCCAAACACTCACAGCTAGAGTGTAGCCACTGCAAACAACGATCAGTGTGCTGCGAGTGTGTGGTCCAGCTGGAGGGAGGTCGATACAGGCGGTGCCCCCTCTGCCGATTCATCGGCGTCTAGAAAGGCAGAGTATAAACCTCACGGCCCTTTTAAGGGCCACCCACATCTTTTGAAAAGATGCTGTTTATCACAATGATTGAGAAACGTACACAAATTAACACCAGTTGCACTTTATTTACTACCAAACACATGATTATGTTTTGATGACAATATACACTTGTTTATCATACCTATAAGCAAAGTCTTGAATAAATTGTCTGTAACGGGTGGAATTTCCCGCTAAGCCACACCCAATCTTATAAGGGAAGGCTAAAGTCTTGTACGACAAACTGCCCAATTCACGTAAACGTTGTTGAAACCATAGTTCTTTGTCGGCAATACTTTTGACTTAACCCATGAGGTTTTACCGTTAAACAATTACAATGGTGTACAATCGCATTCACGGATATACTCAGTAAACCACCCTGCACATAAGTCACACTATACATATTATTTTGGAATGACAATATACACTTTTTTTTAATTCTTTTTTTTTTATTAATCGTATAGAGGAGGCCAGGAACTCCCCGATCGAGGGTCGTTTTAGGAATTGCTAGTCTTTGCGCCAGGGCCAAATTATTACGGCGAGCAATATTTCCATTTGTCAATAAATTATATTGTTGCACAATAGCATCCACCGACATAGAAAAAATATCTTCTTCCACATAAGTCACGCTCATGATGTGTTTTTGTTGAGTGTCGATGCTACAGCTTTCGTTTTTATAAGTCACACTTACGAGGTGTGTTTGATGAGTGTCAATCACGAGGGTTTCTTTGTCAAAGGTTCGGGGGCCTATCGAAAGTGGCATTAAAATATGATAAAATGGGTTTTTCTCTATCGATCTAACTATCATTGGGGTTTCTACTGCCTCACAGACGTGAGAAATGAATCATTAAAGAGGTCGAGAAGAAACATATCGAGCCTCGACTCGAACTCTTTGACCTCTGTTTCTTTGAAAACTATGCGACCTAGCACAATAAAATTAAGTTTAATCAATTCCGCGTCTCGGAATCGATCAGATAGAATTTCCAATTCAGAGAAATTGAATGTGTAGAAAAAGAAAATGAGAAAAAATTCTCTTCTCGAAAGCACAAATTCAGCATTTCTCGGTCGCCATCTTGCCTTCGTCTCCGAAGCGCAGGATGTTTTCGAGGAGGTCCGCGCTCTCTCGTTATATACCGGCGCTCTCGCCAGTTCGCTTCACTGGTAATCCAGCAAGGTTTAAGAAGATTTTAAGAAGTTTGAAGAAGATGAGCTATTCCCGCCTAGCGAGAATTCCGCTGCGCCCCATGCCTGGGTTGAGGACCCCCATGACCCCGCCCATTACTAACCACAACGTGGTGCCTGAACACCTCCGGGAGGACTGGGAGGCGGAGCTCCGTCTAGTGGAGCGGCCCCCGGGTAGAATTGTTTTCAGACCAGATGGGGAGTACGAGTGGCACTTCTTCCACGAAGGAGTGCCAGACGCCCCTAAGCAGCCTCTCAAGAGGCACCGCCGCCGCCAGAACAAGCCCGCCACCCAGTAAGAGGGGTAAACAACCTCATAGACAGTGTGGGGGACTTTGATAGTCCCCCCCCCGGCCCTTTTAAGGGCCACCCACATCATTTGAAAAGATACTGTATATCACAATGCTTGAGAAACGTACAAAAACTAAGTGGTAGTGTGTGGTGTACAAGTGGTGGTGAGTGGTGTATCAGTGGTGGTATGTGATGTTAATGGAAATGTGAGTGGTAGTATGGTGTTGTTAATGGAAATGTGCGTAAAATGCATCTAATGCAGGATACTCTTTTTTTTTCATTTTCAAGAGTATGCTAGAAATAATCAGATGCGGAAAGGGGGGTTTCTTTATGTGTCAGAATTGTGTCCTAACTCTTCCTTTGGTAAAAGAAATATAGATATATATACACCACCATACACCGTATATCGTTACCCCTTTACACGCTGCTCGCAATAATTATGTAGAATTAGATTTCCTTACATAACGTAGTGATGATCGGGAGAAAATAGAGGGGCGATTTCAAGGTCACAATATATATTATGACCTTCGCGCAAATATAAAAATGTTGAGTGATTTGATGCGAAATTGAAATAATATATTATTTGACAAGAAAAATCTTCACGTATACAGCTTATGTATAGGTTAGACGGCAACTTTACTTGATAACGCCTATCAATATAACGACAACATATAGACATGAATTGTAAGATGTACGTCGTGACGTACTTTTTCGTTGTAATCTCATAAGGTGCGAAGTGCACAGATATCATAGTTGTTTTTATATACTTTTATATACTTTATATATGTTCTGCTATAGCCATAATAGTGTTGATGTCCAAAGTACTTTTAGAGTAAAAATGAATTATTTTTAAATATATAGCGTAAAACTATATGCGATCCGGGTTAGAATAGGTCCTCAGTACCCCTTGCTTGTCGTCAGAGGCGTCTAAATATGGGGTGTTCTTTCGGATGAGATCGCAAAAACCGAGATTCCGTGTCACACCAGGTGTGGGAAGATAAAGATCCCTCCCTGCTCAAAGGCCGTAAGCGCCGAGCATAGGCCTAGATTTTGCAGTCCTTCACGGGCAGTAATGACGTCGCCTTATGAGTGAATCATTCCCGAGTAAAAAATCAACAACAACAAAAATCAATCACATAAGATTCAATACAAAGGCCTAATGCAGAAAGATCTGACTCAAACCACACAATATAGTGAACATATCCATAAACTCTGTGCATGTTAACCGAATTCCGTAGCTGAGCTCATTGTTTACAAAATACCCGCGTTTCCGGGAAATGAAAACGAAACCTGGCATGTTCTAATTTTCAATCTTCTAAACTTTACTGGGTCACCAGTGAAGCGAACTGGCGAGAGCGTCGTTATATAACGAGAGAGCGCGGACCTCCTTGAAAACATCCCTCGGAATATCTGAGCTCATTGTTTACAAAATATCCGCGTTTCCGAGAAATGAAACCTGACGCCTATCTATTTTCTGTCAGCTGTTAGACGAGGTCCGTAAATTATGTGTAAATTGTTCATTTGATAAATGTGTTTGTGTAAACTTTTAATTGTTCATTGAATAAATGTGTAAACTTTTAATTGTTCTTTAATTCTTTTTATTTGAAAATTTCACATAAAGGAATACACCAGGAATACAAAACGCTCACACGCTATCCCCCCAACACCTCGCCTGCTACATAGCACCACCTCTCCCCACCGGCCCAGCTTGACCGCGCCAACCCCGCTTGACCGCGCCAGGTGGCCCCGGCCAACTGCTTGACCCCCTCTATAAAACCCCGCACTCCAAACTACACTCAAAACTGCACTCAGTTGAACTCCCTATCGGCCCGCACTCAAAACTGCACTCAGTTGAACTCCCTATCTAGTCGCCTTATACTACTGTAATCTAATACAATCTGATGTCACTAACAAATCTGCGGTGAACAAGACCTAACAACCACGTGATCAGCAGAATGACCCTACAACAAAAGGCAAAATGGTTTATTGTCGGACATCTCTCTCTCTCTCTCTCTCTCTCTCTCTCTCTCTCTCTCTCTCTCTCTCTCTCTCTCTCTCTCTGACTGAACGAAAAACAATCGTATAGACAACAATGGCACCGTCACCACCAACAACAAATATAACTCTTTCAATGTTAACAACACCACTACCAACCAAAACAACAATGATAAATACTGTGATCATAATGAATGTTTTTCTTTTTTTAAATATACAACAGAACAAGTAAAAGTCGATAGAAGATTAGAATGTCTTACATATTAAGTCTAGATAACCTTTTGTGGATATAGCTGGACCATAAAAGAAGAAGAACGAGGAGGAGTGGAGAAGAAGGAGTCAACAGACAGGGCCAGTTTGTATGTAAACGATGTTTTCAAATACATGTAGGTGCTCTAGTGTGTTATTCCTCCTTAAATTTCTCTGTGTGTTATTCCTCCTTAAATTTCTCTGTGTGTTATTCCTCTTTAAATTTCTCTGTGTGTTATTCCTCCTTAAATTTCTCTGTGTGTTATTCCTCCTTAAATTTCTCTGTGTGTTATTCCTCCTTAAATTTCTCTGTGTGTTATTCCTCCTTAAATTTCTCTGTGTGTGATTTCTCCTTAAATTTCTCTGTGTGTGATTCCTCCTTAAATTTCTCTGTGTGTTATTCCTCCTTAAATTTCTCTGTGTGTTATTCCTCCTTAAATTTCTCTGTGTGTTATTCCTCCTTAAATTTCTTTGTGTGTTATTCCTCCTTAAATACCTCTGGTGTGTTATTCATCCTTAAATTTCTCTGTGTGTTATTCCTCCTTAAATTTCTTTGTGTGTTATTCCTCATTAAATTCCTCTGGTGTGCGATTCCTCCTTAAATTTCTCTGTGTGTTATTCCTCCTTAAATTTCTTTGGTGTGTTATTCCTCCTTAAATTACTCTGTGTGTTATTCCTCCTTAAATTTCTCTGTGTGTTATTCCTCCTTAAATTTCTCTGTGTGTTATTCCTCCTTAAATTTCTCTGTGTGTTATTCCTCCTTAAATTTCTTTGGTGTGTTATTCCTCCTTAAATTTCTCTGTGTGTTATTCCTCCTTAAATTTCTCTGTGTGTTATTCCTCCTTAAATTTCTTTGGTGTGTTATTCCTCCTTAAATTTCTCTGTGTGTTATTCTTCCTTAAATATCTCTGTGTGTTATTCCTCCTTAAATTTCTTTGGTGTGTTATTCCTCCTTAAATTTCTCTGTGTGTTATTCCTCCTTAAATTTCTCTGTGTGTTATTCCTCCTTAAATTTCTCTGTGTGTTATTCCTCCTCAAATTTCTTTGATGTGTTATTCCTCCTTAAATTTCTCTCTGTGTTATTCCTCCTTAAATTTCTCTGTGTGTTATTCCTCTTTATATTTCACTGTGTGTTATTCCTCCTTAAATTTCTCTGTGTTATTCCTCCTTAAATTTCTCTGATGTGTTATTCCTCCTTAAATTTCTCTGTGTGTTATTCTTCCTTAAATTTCTCTGTGTGTTATTCCTCCTTAAATTTCTCTGTGTGTTATTCCTCCTTAAATTTCTCTGTGTGTTATTCCTCTTTATATTTCTCTGTGTGTTATTCCTCCTTAAATTTCTCTGATGTGTTATTCCTCCTTAAATTTCTCTGATGTGTTATTCCTCCTTAAATTTCTCTGATGTGTTATTCCTCCTCAAATTTCTTTGGTGTGTTATTCCACCTTAAACTTCTCTGTGTGTTATTCTACATTAAAGGGTTTTTACCACGATTTTTAATGTAATTAAAATCAGAAGGAGTAACCTTAATAAAGCACGTTTCTGCTGTTATATTGTTTTGTTACTCCCAATAATTGATACAAGCATGCATTTTATCTGCATATATTCAAAGCTTCTGCTTCTCAAATCGTCACTAATGAGCTATCTAGTCACGTGATACGTCATGACGTCATACGTGTCAATGTGCTGCAGCAGCTATGCATATGTGTGTGAATAGATTCTATTGAAAGTCATAAATTATACAGAATGGATAATTAATGTTCCGACATCGATGACATCCCATTAGTATTTAAGATTCCGCCATACATATTTGAACCTGCCGCTGAACCAAATCTTAAAGAAATTCCCTCAGCAAACATTTATATTAGCCTAATACTACATCGACATTGACCACTCGGACGGAGATCCCGCCAGGGGTGTAGCTTCGTTAGGCTCAAGTAGGCACGTGCCTACACATTTTTTCCCTTTATTTTCAAAACACATTTTTGGCCATAAATGTCTGCAAAATAAACATATATATTTCTAGTATTTAAAATCGGATATAAAATTATTCTGTCGGACCTTTTCTTTTTATAACGTATTCTACATAATGTTTATATATATATTTTTTAAACTTTAGTGATCACAATGACTCGCTCTCGAACTTAAAAGTTTAAAATTTCCAAAAGTTGTGCAATATTTAATGTCTATTGCAATCATTTTGATGCTCAGAGTAGTGCAAACGAGTCCTAATATTTCAAAAATTTTCTCGTGGTATCCCATGGGGATCCGGGTTAGAAAAGGTCATCAATATCCCTTGCTTGTCGTAAGAGGTGACTAAATGGGGCGGTCCTTTGGACGAGACCGCAAAAACCAGGTCCCGTGTCACAGTAAGTATGGCAAGATAAAGATCCCTCCCTGCTCAATGGCCATAAGCGCCGAGCATAGGCCTAAATTTTGCAGCTCTTCACCGGCAGTGGTGACGTCTCCATATTAGTGAAATATTCTCGAGAGGGACGTCAAACAATATTTAATCAATCGAGGATTACCCCGCGACCCACCCCCAGCGAGAAGGGGCCACCCCCTCCTGTACCTAACCCTTCAGCGCATCGCGTCTCGGTTTAGTTTCTTTAGTTTCATCACACGTGTCTACACATTGAAACAGTCCTAGCTACGCCCCTGCCCGTTCACAGAAGGGAAACTTTTGGTAAATATCTGAATGACACATTTCGTTTGCAAACTTTTAACTATGTTCCTCTGTAGATCATGTTATTTTTAAAGCATTAGACGTCTGCATATGTAGAGTGTTAGCAGGCGCGGATCCAGAATTTTTTTCCATGGGGGGGGGGGGGGTTGGGGGGTTGAACCTTTTCACAAAATCGAACCCGTGATATAACTCATTTTTCTTATAAATCGTTATATTGTAAATTTTTTTTATCTTTGCAACTTCCAGGGGAGGGGGGGGGGTCCGGACCCCCCCCGACCCCCCTTTAGATCCGCGCATGATTAGCCAATGCTGATCTAATTAAAATCAATTCTTCTCTAACCGTTACACTGGAGAAGGTAGAAAAGATTTGCTTTTAATTAAATTGATGCATTGACCTACAATGTGTCGAAGGAAACAGTCGATTTACCGATATCGATTTAATTTATAATTTTATTTTTCAAAGGGGAAGGGGAAGGCAACCGGCTTTTGTAATTACCAATCTGATGAAAATCTATCGACTTCTCAAATCGTATAGTGTGTGTTTAAGAGGGTGGGAGAGAAAGAGAAGGGGGGGGGGAGATGGGGCCAATAGTCGTAACCTCTACCTTATAATCGTCCCTCTCATTACTTTAAAAAATAATGGGGGGGGGGGTGGCGGTCTGCCATTCATTATATTGTTGCAATTTTAATTTTCTCACTAGGTTGGCACGCACCGTCATTTTTTAAAATAAAGACGCCGTATTTCAGCATTTTTGACGATTATTAACTGGCATTTTTTCGACTTTTTCATTTTCTTACTATTTTAATCGGGGGAGGGGGGTAGGAATAGTCTGATAGACCGTGTAGTCATTTCGTAAATGGGGGTGGGGGGGGTAAATCGTTGAATATGAAATCAAAGAACTGTGCATATATATAAAAAGTGTATGCTACACAGAAATTTCTGTGGGTGCCAGACCCGCGGCGACTTCAATGATTACCACAATACCTGGTAGGCTATAAGAGTTCTCAAACTGAAGGCAGCCTCTGATTATGTCCAGTCTGAAGGACAACGAGCCTATTAATTTGTAAACAGAAATGTCGATATCAGGAATTAAATGGGTTAGAATGATATATGTAAGTTCGTTATTGAAGATGGTTTTCGGTTGGTTTGAAGTATTTCTAAATTTAGTTCTAAGCTCCCAAAATTTCTCCGACTTGCCTCATTGGTAAAAGTAAAGAAACTTTTCTTTTTGTGCTGATTATCACAGCTGTATACTGTACAACACAATATAATGGGACTTGTAACTGTTGAATCTCTCCATTTTGTATCAATAGCCTGTTGTATGTGCTGTTCACAACTTGCTTACTGTGGATTTACAGTAAGTGTGAACGAGACATATCGACAAGTACATGACGTGCTTCAGATAGTTCATTGGAAAGTCCCCGAGTGATTTTAAAGAGCGCTTTTGATAGGTCGGTTAAATTAAAGGTAGGCGGTCCTAAGTATTTGACATTATATTATATCATATACCTAGTAGATAACGAAATTATGGAGTGGACACAAACTCTTAAGCCAGTTTATATGCGGAACAGAGACATTCAAACAACAAAAAGTAAATATTTCACCGACTTTGACATTGCAGAAGCCGCGAGCGCAACAGTCTCGGATGTGATATGTGTACAAAGAGATAGAGATCTGTGTAGGATCTACATAAAGTCTGCGGAGAGTAGATCGAAATTAGTTACTGAAGGATTCTCACTTGGAAGCAGATCAATCCAGGTTTATGACACGAACCCATTCTCTGCGGGTACAGACTCTCCTGATGAGAAAGTTGTTCGAGTCCTAATTAAAGGTATACCTCTATCGGTTGAAGATTCATGTATTAAAAAGATGCTCAAAGGCTTAGGTCTAGGAGTAGAATTAACAAGTGATATCAAATATGAAAAAATCAGACATCCTAAAACTCACAGAATGACTGAAATATTAAATGGAAATCGTTTTGTGTATATGTCGCCTCTAGAGAATGGAAAATGCCTTCCACGCTCTGCGACATGTGCAGGTTTACGCTGTACCATATCTCACAAAGACCAACCCCTACGGGAACGAAAGAAGCAGTGCACAAACTGCTGGGCAGATGACCATTACAAAAATGCTTGCGAATTCGAGGAGAGTTGTAGAATATGCAAGCTACCAAGTCACTTTCCAGGATCGGATAAATGCAGATCATATGTCACTCACCAGGAGGACATAGTATGCTTCTCTGGAAAAGATAACCCTCTTTCAAATTTCTTCCCTACTGAGTTAAAGGTTTTCGGGCAAACATATCCTTCAGCCGAACATGCTTTCCAACACATCAAATCCTTACGTTCTGGTGATCTTAACCGTGCAGAAGCCGTAAGTAAAGCTGAAACCGCCTTAGATGCCAAACGTGTAGGAGGTCAGGTCCTGGAATCTGATGCTTGGATTACATCTAAAGACTCCGTTATGCGGGAAATACTGGAATCTAAACTACAGCATTGTTCACAATTCAGAAGTGCTTTAAAAAAATCAGAAAATCAGATATTCTGGTGGAATCGACGTGGGATACTTATTGGGGTAGCGGGCTGAAGGTGACCGGAACATCTCATACTCTAATGCAACATTGGCCAGGTGAAAATAAGCTTGGACGTATCCTCGACAGCATGGCAGCCAAATTGCAGCGTACGGACGAAAATTCAGCTACCAACAATTCCTCTAGATCAACAAGAAACAAGCAGGGCAAAAAACAGAGTTAAGTCTACCAAACAAACAAAAAAAACCCAAAAACTTAAAACAACATTATTATTGCACTCTTCAAGAGATCTTCCAAAAGAATACAATGACATATTCACAAAGACTATCTTTAATTACTCTCTTATTTAAAAAAGGAGACCCTCAGAGTCTTAACAATTATAGGCTTATTAGTCTTACAAATACTGATTATAAAATAATAGCTTTCCTTTTAGCTAATAGACTACAAAAAGTGTTGGATAAAGCAATACATGTTAATCAATCAGCTTATATAAAAGGGAGAAATATAGCTCTGAATGCAAGGTTAATTATTGATATTTTTGAATATTGTGAAGAAAATGATATAGAATCAATAATGTTATTTCTTGATTTCCAAAAAGCGTTCGACTCTGTGGAATGGAACTTTATGACGAAAGTTCTTAAAAAATTTAACTTTGGCGAAAACTTTCTCAAATGGGTCAACATACTATACAATAAACCTATATTTAAAATAAAAAATAATGGATGGATGTCCAAAACATGCAATATGCAGAGAGGTATAAGACAAGGATGTCCCATCTCTGCAATATTATTTCTTTTTGTTATAGAAATATTAGCGGTAAATATTAGATCGAATTCAAATATTAATGGATTTCAAAAACCAGGAATGACTAACAGTATTAAGATTATACAACATGCAGATGATTGTACTCTTCCTCTTAAAGATGAAACCTCTCTAGAACATTCTTTAAAAGTCATAGCAAAATTCAGCAATGTTTCGGGTATGTATTTAAATATGTCAAAAACAGAATGTATATTAACGGGTCCTCACAAATATCATTATAAACAAATTAGAAATGTTAACGTAAACAATGATAGCATAAAAACTCTTGGAATTTATATAGGACACAACAAAGAAATATGTTATAAAAACAATTGGACAAAAATTGTAGATAACTTAGAAAAACTGTTTGAATCATGGAAAAAAAGAAAACTAACCATTTTTGGTAAAGTTTGTGTCATCAATAGCCTAGCAATATCAAAGATTATATATGTTGGATCAGTTCTGAGCTTTCCAAATGAAGAAGTAATTAAGAAATTTCAAAGTTTGTTATATAACTATATATGGAACAAAAGAGATAGAATTAAAAGAAATACACAGATTGGAAATGTCCTAAAGGGAGGCATTGGAATTGTCGATGTATCTTTGAAATTAAAATCCATAAAAGTATCTTGGATAAACAGGATTTCAAGTGAGAGAAACTCTCTATTCTTTTTTGTAGATAGTTTGTGCAAAGAAAGAGACTTTGATTTTGAATATCTATGTAAAACAAATATTACGAAATCAAATGATTATCAAATAATGGAACATTTTCCTCTATTCTACAAGGAAATGCTTGTATTTTTCAACGAATGTAAAAAAAAAATAAAAAACAATTTTATCTGAATGCATTATTGAAAGAACCGTTGTGGTGTAATAAAAATTTTATGTACAAAAACAAGCCAATATTTTTTCATAATTGGCTGAGGAGCGGTTTTAAATATTTGAATGATACTGTAAATGAAAATGGCATAAAACCTTTGGAATGGTTTGATGACAAACTTATATGTAAAAAAAACTGGATGTGTGAATATATGATTATAAAAACAGTTATAACAAAAACCTTCAAAAGTTATGAATTTTCAAATATACGATACGAAAACATTTTTCATGGGAATACATCATACGATTTATTATGTAAAGGACATGTTAAAGTGTGTGATATCAATTCAAAGTTGATTTACGAAATTCTTTGCCATGAAAAATTTATACCTCCATTACACCAAGCATATTACGGAAAGGTTTTTGAAATAACAAAAACGGCTTGGAAATCTATTTATGAACAAAAAATCTTATCCATAAGAGACAGAAGTATATCAGAATTTAATTATAAATCATTAAATAATCTATTGTGTAACAGAGAATTGCAGAAGAAATGGAAGATAGTAGAAAATGATTTTTGTGTCTTTTGCAGAGATGCTAAAGAAAACAATGAACATCTTATCTTAAAATGTAAAAATGTTTCTCATATATGGGACATTGTTAAACAAATTTTAAAATTTGATATATCGTGGAAAACAATTGTGATAGGATTTTACTATGAAAACAATGAAAAGACACTCTTTTTGAATAGCATAATATCTCTTATTGCCTGTAAAATATACAAGTATAAAATGTATTGTAGATTAGATAACAAAGACGAAAAACCTCAAGAAATATGTAATCACATAAAAAGTAAATTGAATTTTTATACAGAAGTGTACACAAAAATTCAGGATAAAAATATGCTAAAGTTATGAAAGCAATTAAAGACAAATTGTAATTTATACACCTTTGCAGGTATGACTTTTTATAATATGAAACCTCTGACAAATATCTGTCTATGCACATTTTTAACTATGCTACAATGTGAGTTTATTTTGAACAATTTGAATTGATTACAAACAACTATATTTCTATATCAAATAAAATTTTGTGATAAACCTTTTATATACTGGTATTTTGCAAAAAGTTCCCACTATGAGGAGGGGTCCTGTCCTCCTATAGTGCTGCCATGGGGGTTGTGATATGAACTTTTGAATTGTTAACCCCGCATATGGCAGTTTCAGGTTCTTTATGTACATAATTATATTGTTGTGTTGTTGGTTTTTCCGTAAAAATAAGAACCTTTTTTGCCATAACATGTTAATAAATTTTGTTATATAACAGTATATTATATGTGTGTGTGTTTGTATGTATGCATATATGTTTGTGTTTTCTATATGTAGAAATTTATATATATGTATATGTATGCCTATATACATCTAATCCAAGGGGCCCCTGGCACCCTAGGTAAAGATTATAAGGGGGTCTCTGCGGAGACTTTACCCCGAAATAGTAATGTATTTTGGAATTAAAGACTGATATATGTGGGGAAAAAAAATATATCATATACCTAGTAGTGTATCAGCCCTGATACACCTATCTTGGCTAGGGTGAGACAGCTCCAAGTAGGTAGGGCTGTCTCGCCCTAAGGGCCGAGATATCTCTGTCTCGGCCCGTTGTCAAGGGGCTGTCTCGCCCTCAAATTTCAAATGGCTATTTCTTCTTTAATCTTTTGAAATCTAACATAACTACATGAAAAAATTATGTTAGACACAATTTTTTCAAATATAATACTTTCTTCCACAACAAAATTTAATTTAAGCAGAAAAATCAAATAAAAACGTTTTCAAAAACAGCGCTAAATTGTAACGAGTATCTAAGCAAAGGGAGGTAACCCAAGTAACAATTGTTTATTTAGAACAATAATTATAGGTTATAGACTTTGTATGGGAAAATATGACGACCGAGTTTTTTGGCGCGTAGACGGACTGAGCTTATAAGCTATAACCTTTTTATTATATACTTTCAATTTCATTTAGAAATTAACCATAATTTTATTTTTAACAATAACTTTATTGGTTTAACTGAGTAAAAGATGAAAAACACGAACAATTTGAAAATTAACGGCGTAGAAATTTGATTGTGACGTAATGCTTGCGGGCCGGAATATTTCCGGGCATATATCGTGTGATATATGCCCGCAAACTTTTGAATGTGCTACACGGGCAGATGAAAACAACCCATGGTCTCGCGCGGAAATGAGCGAAATGAAAGAGACGTATTCGGTAGTTAGTATTTATCCGGAATGCTAGTGCTCAATGGCGGCAATAAACAAACGAAGCGGATACGTTGAAGGAAAAACTTCTTTATTTCTTTCTTACCGTTATGTAGACCAGTGAAAATAATGAACGACGATTAATCGCATAAATCCCATGAAGAATAGAAAACTGAAAGTAGGGCAAACATAGATCCCTGGACATATCAGAGGTGAGATCAGGTAAGTAGGGCTAATCTATGCATGAATGAAATGCAAAACTCACTGTCTGAACCAAATTTTCCTACTGGTTTCACAATCCCATTACATCGAAATGATCATTGTATTTTCGTCCAACCCCCAACAAAAAATCGGAAAGTAGACATTGATTTGGGGGAGTGGACATCAACAGGGGGGAGGGGGGGCTAAAATGTTAAGATGAAAATGGAGGGGGGGGGGGAGGAGTGATGTAATCAAATTCATCAGTTATAGTATGTATACCAGAACTAGTAAATGCACAATTGGCTGGAAAAAGAGCAATATGGACTTGTATAATTATATAAATGTGTATATGTTTAATTGTTCAGAATGCAAAGTTGCAGTATGTATTCACATAGACATATAACGGATAACATATCTGTTATATGTCTATGCCCGGGGAAGGGTTGGAAAAAAGTGGTCGATATGAGACCGGTGGTCAACACTGGTTAATACTGGTCGATTGAAAAAATTTTGGTATATATAATATACTTATAAGTCATAATATTACATAAATAATGTACAAATGACTCTGTTGAATTGGGGAGATGTAAAAGTTTCTGTTCAAATTCCTTAATTTAACAAGAACTACCTTAGTATAAGTATTGTTTCATCAATCTTCATTTTAACTGTTGAATAAACATTGGAGGGTGGGTTAGTGATGTTTTCATAACAATAACAGGTACTTGGTCATCTCTGGTCCCAGCCTATGCTTATTAACACCTGTCCACTCTGCTTCCTGGGCTCAGGTAATGTCCAGCTACCTTTTATTCTTAATCTGTCCAGGTACATGTATTAAGAGGTCTGTCTCCAATAATCAAGCTATGTTATAGAACTGTGACCCTCTGGTAGGTACTGAAGATATTTCGGTCAGTTTTAGCAAACCAAATATATTAAACTTATGAAATTACATTTGATTATCTAATGAAAAATATTAATCAACAATTGATCCATATAATGAAAAGACTTAATTTATCTTTATCTTTGCAAAAAATGTACAAAAATAGGAAAATGGACAGTTTAAATCACAATTGACCATTATTGACCACATGGGGAGTATTGACCGGGACGGTTAAAACCACTGGTTAAAACCGGGTGAGGTTTTAACCGCCCAACCCTGCTATGCCTCTATGGTATTCAGAGATAGATCATACTAACTAATTACTTTTTCTTTAATTAAATGAATTTATACATTACTTGTTTCTCCTAACTACCACTTTATGACATAAATTGAAGATTCAGTCCCTGGTGTTGGAGATCTTTTATCTTGAAAACAATAGATGCTAGTGCCACACAACCAAAGAATGTAGTAAACATACTGCTACCTTTGCATGTATTAATTAGCAAATTAAGGTACTAGTAAATATAAATGTAAGGAACAAATGTCTAGGGTGTTTTTTATCTATTAAAAAGATTGTATCAAACTCTATATCTAATAAGTAAAATTTTGTAATATTCCAGCTTCAGAAAGTTTATCCTATCATAATGGAGATGATTAGCTACTTTGAACCTACTTTCATGGATCTACCATATTATCTTTTTTTTACTATGGCATTTGACTTTGTTACTTTTCAAAGAAGGTGTAATTTTTATGTATAACGTGCATCACATGCAATTTTAATGATGCAGGCAAATAATTTTGATGCAATATAAAAGGCAAGTGTGAATTGTAGATCTACCCAGATTAGATTCAATAAGAATTGAAGGTCAAAATCATGGTGGTAACACAAAGCATCTGCATAAAAGATTTTTTAGGCTTGTTAAATGGAAAAATTATATGAAAATAATAGTCTCCAGTAATATCTGCATTTTAACTCATATGAGAAATCTTATAAAAGTTTCAATATTCAGACAGATCATGAGATGGAAACCAATGTAATTGAGACGAAAAGGGAGTACAACTCAAAATATCAAGGAAAAACAAGAAAGGCCTTTGTGATCAGCAGATGATGTCCTATACAACCATCGTTCCATGACACATGCAATGGGAAGGTAACAGCTAAGTATATACATATAAATGATATTAAAATCCCATGTGCTCGTTCCATATAATGTCCTTTGAACATTACAAGTATTTACTTATTCCAAATACATGTAGTTCAAAATTAAGTCAGAAATTCTAAACATTTTTTTTTAAATTAAAGTTTATTTCAGGAAACAAAGCCTGTCTGAAACTCCAAAATGACATTTCCAGAAAGTTGAAGAATGGATAAAAATGTATCAACCATCTTACAACCCAGATTTCATTCCACTGAAAAGAAAAGGGACAGGGTAAGAAGTTATTATTAATAAAAGATATATATATGCTGAAACATCTTAAAAGATATATTGTTAGCTCACCTGAGCTGAAAGCTCAAGTAAGCTATTTTAATCACTTTGTATCTGCCATCAGTCTGTAAACTTTTCACATTTTCATCTTCTCCAGAACCACTGGGCCAAATTCAATCAAAATTGGCATAGATCATCCATGGGTTAAGGGAAATCAAGTTTGTTGAAATGAAAGATTATGCCCCCTTTAAAGGGGCGATAATCACAAAAATGTAAAAATAGGCGGGGGGGGGATTTAAAAATCTCCGCAAGAACCACTGGGCCAGAAAAGTTCAAATTTACATGACAGCTCTCTGACATAGTGCAGATTCAATTTTGTTAAAATTATGGCCCCGAGGGTAAGGTGGGCCACAATAGGGGATAAAGGTTTTACATACAAGTATATAGGGAAAAAATCTTTTTTTAAAATATTTCTTGAACTATTTAAGCTAGGGCTTTTATATTTTGTATATACATTTTTTACGAAAAGTTCTTTCATGAGATGCAACGGTGTTCAATCTTGTGACTTTGACCTGGACGTTTGACCTACTTTTGATAAAAATCTTACCTATTCAATATCTCAACTATTTAGGACAGAGCTTTCATATTTTGTATATAGATTTCTTATGGCAAGATCTTTTGTATCATGCATGTACCATGATCAATTATCTTGTAACCTTGGTCTTATCCAGAACAGCAAGATCTTGTCGATCATATTGGTGTTGAGGCATTTCTGTGTAATATGAATTCATTTTCAGTAATGTTGTGATCCTTTGGGGCTCATGTAGGCTGGGGCCACAATATGGGATCAACATTTTTCATAGGAATAAAGACTGAAATCTTTTTAAAATCACAACAGCTGTACAATAGCAGGGCCAAGGTGACCGTTGAGCGATGTGGCTCTTTGGCCTCTTGTACTGTTTAAGACGCATGTAATTAAAATTTATCATAGGGTATATTTGCATTTATTTTTTCATAAATTTTGCATGTCCATGTCTTGGAAGGTGAATAGGTGGAAAGTCAATAGATGCTTACCATATCAGATGCTTGCAGAGGATACTGGGGATAAAGTAGCAGAAAATTATGGAAGTGGCAGCCAGGACTATGGAGGGGAGGTGACAATGAGATGGCGTTAGGTTGGACACCAGAAGGGAAGAGGACATTTAACCCTTTAACTACCAGAAATTTTCGAGATTTCCTTCAAAGCTGATACAAATATTTCAAATTGAAATTAAAGCATTTTCTAGTCATATTTTCGTAATATAACTTATGCATATTCTGAAAGGAAAAATCTTGAAGATTTTAATTATGCACTAAAATATGGTGTAACGGTTGCCATGACAACAAAAATACCCCATAAATCCCAAAAATGTGTTTTTTCACCATTTTCGTCACTTAAAACACAGAAATTGAATGTTTATCAGCCTTCATTTAAATAAATTTTAGGAATAGTTGTATTCATATGCATGTATAACATGCATTCATAAAATTTAGTGTCATTTATTGTAGATATAATCATGCATGTACATTAATATTGAAGTACAATATGCGCATAAGTTACAGTAGACTTATAGTACCTGTAATTATTGTAAAGTGTTCCTTAAAACTTGATAAAGAAAATTTTTAATGAAAATTAAAACTCTCTCTACGCATATTTTTAGAATATAAATTTCAAAATGAAAAAAAAAAATAAGTTTCCAATTATGCAGTGTAACGAATTTTTACAGTTACCGTGGCAACTAAATGAGTCCATGAATCACAAAAATATGTTGTTGGGTTTTTTTCCGGTACATTTTCGTTGTTGATTTTCATCCCTTCCTTCACATGAAAATACAAATTGACCAGTAAACTGCTACACTAAGTTTTGAATTATGTAGTATGACCTGATGTTATGGTTGCCATGGCAACACAATAATCCATAAATCGCTAAAATGAGTTTTTGATCCTTTTCTTCCCTTGAAATAGAAAAATTGTTCAATAAACTATCACAATATTTACATCATGTACGTAATGATATCATGAAAACTAGCAGTATAAGTTCAAATATACATGCAAGATTTATAAACCTACAATACATACAACCATATGCCTATAGAAATTAAATACCTTTACTCTCCAAATTCTAATATAATATTGTTCAGTAGATCATAAATGCGTCAATAGCTTGGTTCGTTTATAATACAATAAGCCAACTACATGTATATTGCATCCGCGCTAGTCACGCTTACTAAGTCCGGGAGTACCGTACGTATGGACATTAGGCGTGGTTTGCGACGGTGAATATATTGATAAAACAGTGTACCATATATTTTGAGCGTTATATGATCTAAATTGTTATTGAATTTTTTCTATTTATATTATAAAAATAATGCATACATTGTCTCGCCTCGATCACGCATAGAGAACTAGACCATCGGCACCTACGCTTTTTTCGCTGGTGTGTCTCACATGCAAGCCGTTTTCTCATCGGACTGAAGAAGTTTCCGATCAGACACTGGGCAACGTCTAGTGAGAAATCAATTAAAGAGTAATGCCTGTGAGGTTTCACGGTACCTGGGGTGTTCAACCATAGAATATAAAACGTGTTTCCTGCAGGCACGTATAAAAGGGGAGGGGGTGTTGCCATCCCCCAACTTTTCTCAACATCTTTTAATGTTAAAAGATATATTTGGTGACCCCCTCCCATATTTCATAATAGTATTGAAATATAAAAATGTAAAGTCGAAGTTATGAATTGAACTTGTGTACATGTATTGAAAGGTGCGAAACCCCCTCCCCCTATTTAAGAAGTCGAAGTTTGGGATTATCTATGAGTCGGCGCTAATACATGTAACACCCCTCAATTTTAAATTTTCAGAATTTTTTAAAGGCTGCACGTTACTCCAGCATCCCCACCTCGAGTTTAGAGAATTTAAGTGCTGATTGTCCTAAAGAACTTTTTAAAAATGTTTTTTTGGTTTATCTATGCATTTATCCATTTATTTATTTTTATTTGCTCGTTAAGAAATTTAGACAATGGTGTAGGGATTTTTTTCCTGCTTCCCCTCCCCCTGTTGAAAAATTATGCTACATACATGTACGTACCTGTCCTGTATAAAATACCTGCATGTAATGCGGTTATCCTGCAGGTCCCTGTGTACTGAGTGTGTACCGTACATAATAGAATCCCTTTTTACAAAGTAGTTTCCATATGAGTGAAAAATTCTCGAGAGGGACATTAAACAATATTCAATCAATAGAGTAGTTTCTTGCATGATTTTACATGTAGTGATAATTGATTACTAATATTTTAAGCGTACTTTTAAAAGCATCACTATTTAGTATTATATGTAGATCTGAGAGTCTTCGTCGGCACTGTACACAATCGTACTTTTTCTCTGACATAATTTAAAAAGTTCGCAATATTTTGTATTTACATATCTGTATACTTTATGCTGTATGTGTGTGTGTGTTTTTTGGTGTTTTTTTTTAATAACGGAAATTTGATCAAAATTGTTTTCATTGTCATCAAATATTTAAAGAAATTTACCGATGCATTGTCATCTGACCAGTAAATATCAGAGAAATAACTATATGTATTTGTATATATGTCTCTGTACATTTGGATATTGGGTAATTGTGTTTAATTCCCATCAAAGATACGCATGTGGTTTGTTGAGGTCACGTCGTCCTGTACTCGATCTACTCTCTGTTCCGTACATATCTGTGTCCTTTGCTGTTTCCCCAAAACTGATAAGAGGTAATATCAGCAGAAAGTAACGATATACATGATATAAGAGGATGAAAGGAAGGGGCTGGGAGGGGGAGAAAAGAGGTTTAGTGGGGAGGTTCTTATACTTCTTTTCTTAAAACTCCTTCGTTTTTCCTTTTCCACCACTGTATCAATGGATCATATACGTATTCGATGCCGTACCCATTGTGTTTTGACAGATAAAAGAAACAATTAACAAATACAGAATATAAATACATTTGCAATATCGCGTTAGCCTGTTATATTTATATATAAATATTATAACCGTTGCAATGCATATGGGTAGTAAACTGGCATGTAATACGCTTTAGTTCCCAAATGAAATATGCAATTTATCACTATTCGGGGGAAGAGATGGGGAGACGGCTACCCCCTGTCCGCCCCCTTATATAAGGAGTCAAGTTCATGAGAAGGACCAACATCTTCATGGAACTTTACAATATTTACGCTATGGAGTTGATGCGACTAGAAGTAGAAATCCGGTACGTCACTCAAATGACTGTCCAGTGTACTCTGGTGACTTTGTTTCTATATATTCTGATTCATTGTCCTTATTATAGAAACTTCTTCATAACTGTAGTCATCTACACCAATGTCTGACGGTGACCCAACGGACAACAAAACTGAGCCTTGTATCGCATTCAGCGCTATACTCCATGATTAAATTATGCGCTGTTTATGTTACAGTCATGACAACGTAACAAGAAATGGAAATATTTAGTTAAAACAACTCATTTGACATACTTGTACTGAAGTTATTTTTAAAAAAAATTCTAACAGATTATTATTGCAAACAAAGGGGAAAATCCTAATCTAAACGCTAACACTTTTAAATGAGTATACATACTTGTAAACATCCAACACACACTGACAACTTGCTCGTAATGATTAACTTATAAAAAATGTACATTTTAGTCCTTTCCATAGCCTACATCATATTTATTGCCTATTCATCTAATGGAAGTATAAATCTATACCTTTTTTTAATCCATGCATGTGAGACACTCAAATGTGAACAAACCTTTATTCTTCTAGATTATATAATACATGTATGTGAAAAAGATAGAGAGAGAAAAAACACACAAATCCCGTGCGCTTTAGCCATTTTTCACACACATATACAAAAAATGTACTTAGGCTGAATGCGGACATGTACGTGAAAAAGATAGAGAGAGAAAAAAACCCACAAATCCCGTGCGCATTATACCACCTTCACACTCACGGATTTTTCTTACGAGTCCTTACGGATCTCCGACTCGTAGTCAATCACAAGCATTCGTAAATCACTCGTTGGTATCCATGTCTAAATCGTAACAATTCGTGTACTTTTATGGATTTGTGGAATACGTAAGGGTCCGTAAGAAAATCCGTGAATGTGAAGATACCATTAGCCATTGTTCACACACGTATACCTAGGCTGAAGACGGACACGCTTACTTAATAAATAAATAAATGTACATTGTATTTAGGTTGTAAAACAGTAGTTCTAATTCATAAAACAAAAACAAAAACCCAATCACAAATTTATTTACTTTTCCCACGTAAATATACTTTTGTATCGTTATATAATTTATTTGCGCAATACACACGCACGCTAATGTCAAATGACGTCAAAGTGCACTTTTTTCGCGTTTAACTTGTAAATTGCATTACTTTCATGAAGAAATAGGTCTATGACACTTGCCCGTACCTAAATATGATCATAAGAAAAAATGAAGCAAATATTTCAACCTTTCTGAATATGATATACGTTTTTAAATATTGTGTTTTTCAGAAAAGATTTTACTAACAGAATATAACACAATTTTTGTCATTTCGGCTTAATTTTCCTACTTTCCGGTAACGATGTGCGATTTTAAATGCGTGTTTTCAACTAGTTCCCAACATCGCACAGAAAAACTTTGAGTAGAAAAATTGTTTAGTTTTTACTCTACTTTTAGAAAATATGATTTGTTTCATTATATTCCAATTATTAACAAAACGCCCCCAATTTAATCCCGTCGTCACATAAAAGGCGTCAAAAGGCGTCACTTGGCGTTAAAGGGTTAAGAGACCGAAAACAACCTGGAGAGGAACAGTAGAAGCAGAAAGAAAGATTGCAGAATGGAGAAACTTGAATGAGATCAAGATGGTAGCAATAGAACAGAGTGGATTGGAGAGAGTCTCGGTCCTATGTGTTTTGGCATGGAGAGAACTAAGTAATGTCTAGATTGTTGGAGATAGGATGACCAGGAATATGAATGGATGTGCTGGAAACTGTACTAAGACCCTTATGTATTTGGATTGATTTACATACCATCATGATTTTGCTATGAAAAACTTGAAAAAAAATCCTCAACTCATATTGTAGCTGACATTATACATTTGTACTTATTAATATTTCAAATGAACATATATTTAGACATACAATATCTAAACTTTGGAGTCCATGTACATCTCCACATTGGATAATAGGTTATGATATATGTGTGTGAAATATTTTCCTATGGTATGCACATGTTAACACATTAGTTTAAATGATGATGTATATCTTATGACTATGGAAGAGAATGTGTTCAGAACAGAATATGTGTCTAGAAGAGTCGTTGCCCTTGAATGTAATTCATTATTTACATGGGGTTGAAAAATAATCCAGCACACAGTAGTACTAAATGCATTATGTTAAAATACATTTATGAATGGTATAAGTGATACTGTCAATTACTGATTAATACACTTTGTGAAATCATATTATTGTTATGTTTAATAAATTTCAAAGCTGCACCTTTGTACATTTTACAATATAATATTCTGCACTTTGGTATCAAATTCTCTTAACCTAATTTAAGAGTTACATTTTCATTAACAGCAAGTTAATTATGATATGCTATGTAGTTTGTCAAAGAGGCATTAACTGTGAAAGTGATGGCAACCTTTTTATTCAAAATCTCTCGTTAAGAATATATATTAATGCCTAATAATAATATTTATTTTGTACAAAAACATGAGAAACCTAATAAAACGACAATAGATTGTCACTTTTAGTGTATAGAAATACATAAGGACAAATTATTGTCTTGCAAGACAATAATCATTTAATTACCAAAATTCATGTGATATTCATACACATTCATGTGCCTGTTTTGGGGTTAAAAGGTGTTTGAAATATTTAAATGCTGGTGTTATCACTGAAATATACATGTATGATATGGAGCAAATTTCATTTAATTCATTTTTTGATATCAAAATGACAGCTAATGCCCCTTTAAGAATAACTATTTTCAATGCACATCATAATAACCTTGTTAAGCTTGAAAGAATATTGGCTATAAGGAATCTTGACCATAAATATTAAAAATATTTTTAATTTCTCTCAAGGAGTTCCTTATAAACAAGCATAAAATCATGATTATAGTACATTGACTCTTGTGTGTTTCAATCTGTTAGACTTTCCCATTTTATTGCATTTCTTGGAAGTTGTGTTAAAAGAATGGGTGGTCTTGAAAAAGGTTGTTGTAGTGAACAGCAAAGGTCAACTGCTATTCAACAGTCTGTATACCTAGTCACCAAGGGCAAGGATAGAGGTCATGTGGTTCTGCATTTCACAGGGCCAGTTAAGGGGCTAAAAGAATATAGTGTTAATGACAATTATTTCCATGAATAATGAGAGACATCTCCCATCTCTTGTTATAGTGTTCTTCTTTAAAGATTTTGTGGGAGATGTGAAAAACTTTATTTGATGCACAGACACCAAATTAAAAGTGGAGCTTGTTGATCCTAAGTGACATCCCTGCCATTATCTTCAATGCAGTCTTTCATGTGTTTTATAAAGGTTTGCAAACACTACTGCTTGCATAATGCACAGACACGTGAAGTGGGTAGTGTAGGTGTACAGATGTTGTGTACACACCACCACCCCTCCACTGTCTACAAAATATATACCTGTAGAACCAGTAATATCACCAGAATATGTTATTTCCCCACCGATCACCTTCATAAGTCATTATGAAGTCAGTTCTACTTTCTGTGAGCGCTGGTGAGATATTGATACATACCGTACCACTGGATCTAAAAGAAATCCATTTTACCACCGTCCCATTCCAATTTGATATCCTTTACTCTCATGCGCTTTAAATCAGAGACGGGATGCTTTTAACTTTGATAAAGTTGAATTTTCCATTATATTCACATGCATTGTAAATTATCATCCCTTGCGAATTATGATATACTGGCTGACACACACACCCCACCCCCAACCCCTTACATTGCATGGTAGGATGAATCCGCCCCCTTCTTTACATATATGGTGTTGAAGTTTGGAATAGAGAACATCTGTTATGGATTTTTTGGACCCTTTTTTAATTTCGTTTGATTGTCAAGAATTTTAGACGATCGCGAGTTATCCTCTGCTAGCCCCCCCCCCCCTTTCAGAAAAAAACCCCCATGCTATGTGTCTGTCTGATGCTCTTACGATTCTTGTGTGCAACAAAAATGAAAGTTCAGTAAAATTTCTGGCAACTTTCTTGCATATTGTATTGAAAAAAAAAAATTGGTTTATAGTCAATGTTAGCCCTAAAATAATATATATGTCTCTGATAAAAAGCCTACCAAAAATACCGTGTAATTTCATTCCAAATGTACCTAGCCAAATTTGTCATGTAATTGGGTATGTAAGGTATTTTATATCTATTAGAAAATATTTTATTAAGATTAATTTTTCGAATTTGAATATGGCGTATTATACGCCAACAATTATTCCGGAAATATATTATCCATTGGTGACGTTTCACCCAAGTAAGTATAATCTCGCGAGAATACCGCTTGTTTTCATCTGCCCGTGTAGCACATTCCAAACTTTTAAAGAAAAAAGAAGAGATGAAATTGAAAGTATATAATAACACGTTTAACTTCATTTCAAAACAATCAACGTTCTAGGCGACAGAAAACAGTAGGAGGATTATGGAGGGTGATACTGAAGCATTTTCAGAAATTCCCGGTCCTAATGGAGATAAAATGTTAATTTAAAGCAATTTTGATGTAGAAAACTGTTTTAAAACGATTTCTGAAATCTAAAATCCCGAGATCGAGGACTTGGCAATAAAACGAGAAAAGTAGAACCATTATCTTCCGACGTATTTCAACGACTTATAGATGCTAAACAGATGGGAAACGGTAAAAAAAAAATTAATTCAGTATAAGGTAGCATTCCTTAAGCAAAGAAATAGCAGCATCAGATCTGTAAACATTCCCGTTCATACGATGACGCCACGTAAACAAAGTTCTACAACTCTTACAAATCATATGAAATATTGAAAACGGGCGAGTTTGGTAAATCCGAAAAAATAAATAAAAATAATTCACTTATTTCCAATTTTAGTATCAATTAGCAAGCCGCTAGGGGCTGCTTAATAGAATATACATGTACATGAACAACACAACGATAGATATGACGAATTTCTCAGCCAAGAAGTTCAGTTAATTCTAGACCACATGAGGGGATGTGGACCCATAATTAATCATCCAATTATCGTGACCAGCAATGGAATAAAACTACAAAACCCAGACTTTAGTATGTTTCACAATACCAATAGTGCTGGAAACGTAACCATTAAAGTAAACTCACTGAAGGAATGAAATAGTCAAATATCGTTGTACAGTATATCATGTATTTATGCTTGGGCCAATACCCCCCCCCCTCCCCAATTTAAAAAAAATGTTTATCAACTTGTTGTGTTTTAGGTATATGATATAAACAATATCACACTCTAATGTTGATCTCGGACCTGGGATTGCCCCTCGAGTGATCTCGGCCCGAGCCCGATCAACTCTCGGGGCCAATCCCAGGTCCGAGATCAACATTAGAGTGTGATATTCTATATATCTCGTGCCTAACAAGTGTAAGTTTCAATATTTGATTTCAGTGTAAATTGCACCGTACGTAGCGTGAGATTCAATATCGGTTTTGAGATTACGTTAATAAAATGTCTTGTAAAGTTTATCTTATATATACTAGATATCTGCATGCATAAAAGTGATGGGATATCTTATAAAGAAAAAAATATAAGATGTCTTATAAAAGATACAAGATATCTCGTAAACTTTAGAAGATATAACTTTTATCAGATACCTTATAAATCTTTTAAACAGGAATAACCGTGTTATACTTATAATCCATCGCAGTATCAATAGATATGGGAGGGGGAATACAGGGTGAAAAAGGCGAGCTCCGATATGTAAAGAAAAGACAGGATAGCAATATCCCAGATTTCAAATAGTGTTGAACATTGAAAAGAAAAGAAAAAGACGGGATCGAAAATGCTGCGGGAAAAGGCAGGATCCGCAGTTGTCTCTATATCCCAATAAAAATTGAAAGGTTACTCCCTTAAATTCCTGTGGATTCTTGTCAGTTTTAAGTGATCAGAAATTTCAGTACATGTTTCTATAGGCGATTTTGTCCGTTTAAGAACAATGCTTTTGTTTTGTTGTCTCTTTCACATTCGCAGTTTCCATATCGTTATTTTAAAATAAATCTCTCAGAGGATATTTTCGAAATTTTCCAAAGCATTGGAAAAGATCGATGTCGGAAAAATTTCTAAATTTAAATAGTTAGGGGGAAGTGGGGGTAAAAACTCGTAAGTTTCTGTCATCCTACATCGATTACACGTTAGTGGGGGGAAAAGACAACTGACTTTAAAACCACAAAGTAATATATTTTAATAAACGTTTAATAGTTTCAATGTACACTTTCATTTGTTTTACTTGTTAATCGATTAGTTTCAACATACTTCATATTTAGTTTTGTATTGGGGGGGGGGTGTCTTGGTGAGAACTATGCGAACTCAGTTTTCTCTAACATTGAACATTTTATCTCGCCCCTAAAATAATTTGTCAGATTAAGTAATAAGATCAATAGATATTCTACTTCGAGAAAACATTTATTTTCGACACATGGCGTGCTTTGATGTCTTTTACTGTTATATATACCCAAATTTTCGTAAGAAATTCGGAAGTAACCATCGCTAGATACTGTTAATTGAATGAACAACGGCAAGTTCTGTGAATTCTAGCAAAAACTAAATTCCCCAAACCACCCCTCTCCTGTACATGTAACACATTATTAAAGAAATTCAGCATTTCGTTAGCATTCTATAACGTCATAATAAACCACAGCAAAAGTCTCTTTTTTGGAAGTAAAACACAGAAAAAACTCTAAACACTTTGTTGAAATATTTCGACCGTGTTACCGGTCTTCTTCACGAAAACACGACTGAAGAAGACCGGTAACCCGGTCGAAATATTTCAACAAAGCGTTTAGAGTTTCTCTCTCTCTCTCTCTCTCTCTTTATATATATATATATATATATATATATATATATATATATATATGTATATATATATTACTGACTCGGCCTAAATTGCAATAAAATCAGTAGCAAAGAAATTTTCAACACTTCGTTCGTGTTCAGACCACAGGGGCTCGTCACGAATTGACCCTCTCTATTCTATATTTACATTTATTTGTAAATATAGAATAGACGATGTCAAATTTTAAAAAGACAAATATTTCGTGACGAGTCCCTGTGTTCAGACGAAATATGCTTCTCTTGGATTTTCTTTGCAGTTTCTTGAAAGTAATTTCCCTAAAAAATTTTTAGCAGTTCTACAAATTAAAGACACCTTTGGTACATTGTCAGGGGTACAAATATTTCTTCTTAATAAATTTTGTCTGATTTCTCTATTAATATACACTTGATTTCTTTTTAATTTCATACTCGATTAACAAAAGTACATCCGGTGTGAGCTTCGTTTGCGACATTTTCGGTGCAAGAGTTCCCATGATTGACAATTTTATAACGTGGCCTTTGCGACGCCTAATTTCTTACTGATTTTACCATAAAATAAACCCTCGGCATGTAATTTTAAAATCAACGTCATTTTTTAGTTGGTATTGGTTTTCCCTTTTCGCAGTCTCTTCCATCGTGCTAAAAGATTATGTAATGACACGCTAGTGTAAAGACACGTGTGACCATCTAAAATTATTTTTATTCCCGCCCCTTTAAATATTGGTCCAATCGCAGTGATTGTTCTTTCCTTGATGCGTCAACATTGACAGATTTGTTTTGAAACCAACTATCCGAGACCTCGAATGAACTTGAGAAGCTGAGTCGTTCACACTTACTGTAAATTCACAGTAATTTATATTTTGATTTGTCTCAGTCTTTGGAAAGTAAGAAATGATTGGCACAACGTCTGATTTGAAATCGATTTATTTGTGTCCACATTGTTTGGCTACCGACCGATGTAACATTGTATAACTACATGTAAGTATTAACCGCATAGCTTTGAAAAATGCCACATTGTGCTGCATTTAATTGTAGCACAGGAGTTTGAAATTTTATCAATAAAGTTAATAAAATGTATTTGATTGACCAAACCATGAGCTATGCGTAAGCATAGCGAACAGGAATGAAACGCCGTTTAGGAGAAATCGAGAATTTCGCTTTGAACCGCCGCTCAATGAATATAACTCGTCAGTATTTATCACTAACAACATTTGCCTACTTAAATTTGCCTCCTAACCCCTCTCTAATGCTGTCAGTATCCACTTTATTTGATTCCGTGTAAACATTGACTTTACCGAGGAGCCATTGTAATACGTCACATTCACTCCGGGCCTGACATTTTAGTATTCCAATATATTAAACTTTAAAATAATTATAAAATGCTATAAATCCTTTCGTATATTTCTTTTTGAATATAATAAAATTAATCATGACATATAAAATCCTCAATTATTATATTTGGAGGTTAGAAAAGATGTTAGGTTTTTAAAAATAAAGGGCGATAACCGTGTAGAAGTTGCATGTGCGCGAAATTTGAAAGTTTGAAGTTGTCTAAGAAGAAGCTGTTGTCCTTTAATTCATGATGTCCAACAATTTTGCTGTTGTGCTTTGGTAAGTTTATGATCAGGTACTTATATAATCAATTGGTTACAGATTTTCACCTGCACATTTAAATCTAGGTCTATATTATTTCATTTATACATTGTGATGAGGCCTTGGGCCTTATAATCATTTCTATAATCGAAAGGAAAAAATGATTGAGATTTCCCATTGCATTGTGCCTTCACACTTCTCAAATACTACCAAATTGACAAACATGAATTGTCAATTGATTAATATATTGTCATGGTTCAATATCTGGGGATATGATCAATCACATGTGTTTTAAATGTTTTAAATGAATTCAATAAAATTCACTTGATTGACCATGTCCTGAGCTTCACTATGCTAATGCATAGCTCATGGCTTGGTCAATCAAGTGAATTTTATTAAAATTATTGCTAAAATTGCTGTGAATAAGACCATGGGAGCATGAAATTTCTTCAATAAAATCCACTTGAGTTGATTGAGTGCTAATTCATTAATATACAAATTTGGAAAATGTTTGTGAACATATAATATATTTCAATCATTTTTCCTTTCAATTATAGAGGCCGCCATTTTGTACGAATACTTATTGCATCATACTGTATGTTTTAAATATATATATGAAAAGTAATAGAATAAGCAGTACACAAAGTTAAAATTTAAATGCAAGCGATTTCATTTGTGATTTTTAATTTTTAAATACCTTATACCGGACACTGATTTTAAATTTATTATCTTAATATACCGGACACTGATTTTTAAAAAGGAAAGCGTTTGCGTTGAAATTTTAACTTTGTGTACTGTTTATTCTATTTCTTTTAATATCTTATACCAGACACTGTGATTTAAAAATAACCCAACAATTTGGATATCTATATATACACACACACAGCACAGGAGATTGAAATTGTATCAATAAGTGAACATAGTGCTTACTTTATTGTTAAAATTTCTAACTCTTGTGTCAGATGTAACACAGATTACATGCACTTGTTTTAAATTCAAGTGTGCATATATCATTTTGAAATAAGATTTATTGGGTGACAGACCCACTTCCTATGGCCATAGCAGTGAATGAGAAGAATGTCAGCTGGAAAGTTATGAATAAAACCATTAAGTGGAGAAGGATCAGTATTGAATCCCCCCCCCTCCCCTCCAAATTAGAAGCCTATGGAAAAGTTTAGAAAAGTCAACTCCCAACTTTTCCTCTGGTTTTGATTGTATATTGTTTAATGTCCCTCTCCTGAATTTTAACTCATGGAGACGTCATAAGTGCCCATGAACATAGCGAAGGGCGAGTATGAATGATTTTTTTTTATAAAGGGCCAATATATGATATACAACCATTTAAATATAAACAAAGGTAGCATTCCACGAGATGTACAACAATTATAACAAGATGCCTAACATCCATGACAGTGTTCGAAATAGGTTTAAAACTTAGTATAGACCACGGGTCTATGCCAACACAAGATGACATCGAATTGGCATAGACCGCATCATTGAAAAAAAAAACCACAAATATAAAACATTTTCATTTACTTCTAATATACTTAGAAAGCTTATTTTCTTTCCATTACCATAACGTTTAGTCGTTTATCAGACATCAACTGACAGGGTCCTTAGGGATAACTTTATTGCTTTAATTCTACAAAATCGGCATAGACCATTTGGTCTATCTCAAATTACAGTTAGCATAGACCAGTGCCATAAACTCGGTCTATGGTTAATTTCAAACACTGATCCATGACCTATAAATTTGATTTCATAATGCATTAGTTTTAGTTGACACTATGGTATTCACATCAATAGAATTTACTTTTAAAAAAACCAACAAAAAAACCCCAGTTAAACATGTTTATGAATAATCCAATAAGAAATCAAAACATGTGCATGTAGGTGATTAATTTGAACCACATGACCTATAAAAGAGATTTTTATTAAAAACAAGGTAGCAAGTGCGAATCCAAAGAATAGCTGATACATTTAGTATGCTGGTATTCGACATAATTCATTGAAACAGAGGCATTAAGATCAAATACTTACAAATATATAGTACAAGTGTTATGTGTCAATTACCAAAGTTATGGTCACTTTAAAATTGTCTAATTATAAGCACACACACATATATACATGCATATACACAGTTAGTGACCAACCCATTCACACTGTGAATGTTTTTCACTATGATCCTTCAAGCCGTTTAAAAAAAAAATTAAAAAATCCAGAAAACAGATTATCAGATAATAATATAAAAAAAGTTGAATGAAAAGAAAAAATAGCTTTCTAACATTTATTTAGAAAACATGTATACTAACCATTATAAAATGTAAAGAAACAGTATCTAAAATTGGTGCCAGCAGGATATGCATTACACGAGAAGGCAGTTGCAGATCTTTTAATTTATGTGTTACATAATGTACTTGTACTAATGACCCATAATGTAAATTTATGCAATTACAATCTACCTACATGTACATAAGGAGTACATGCAAATACAATGAGTAGGTAGTGATAAACAAAGATAGTTTTCCTCCAATAACCTTAGTATGAAACTAATAAAATCTTCACATCACATTGGATGTGAATTACACTAACTTTAAGACTGAGGGTCTACTTGACATTACCTAGGTGCTCTAACCACTAAACTATTAAAGCAGATCTGTAGTCCCAAATACAAACAGTTCATGATTCAATATTTTGGTATTAAAATGTGAAGGATGCATACTGAAATAGCTCAGGATATCATGTAATCTAAACAAAGTTACCATTTTTATCCTAAAGTTCAAGATTTGCCCTTTCCTCGTCCTTTTCCCTTTTTGCTGCAGCCAGCACAAAACCATGATGATTTTGATTTTTTCAGGAAAGCTTCTGTTCCTTTTAGATTTACACATTTATAATGGAACCAGCCATTACACTTGTCACATGCAAGACTTTCATTCTTCACCTCAGCTGGTTCCCATTCACATTCAGCCTTACACTTTTTGCAGATGAAAACCTCTTCTTGAGCCGATTCACCAACTGTTGATTTTTCTGCCTTTGAGGTTTCAGTGCTTTCCACAGTTTTATTTACTTTGGATTTCTTTGCCTTTGAGGTTGAAGTGTCTCTATCACCCAAAGCTTGTACTTTTGTTCGTAAAGCCTGCTTCTTCTTTCGTGGCACTGTTGTTTTAAAATGACGCAGTGCATCAACAAAGGCAATTCGCATAAAATGTTCAGTGACATCTCTAAATAGTTCCATGATAAGTGTTAAGTATAATTCATCTTCTATTTCAGAATCATCACTGAGATTAATATTTTCAAACAGTGAAATCCAAGTATCAATCAAATTGTTATCTGAATCTACAGCCTCTCTACATTTGGTGTGCAAATTTTCATAATACAAATGGAAATATTTATCACTGAGACTTTTTTGGGTGACCTGATTTAACAATACAAAAAAATCATACACTGGCTCACTGACAATGGTAAGTCCTCTTGAGGGGCCTTGTTTAAATTCAATTTCATTCATAGTGTCCTCATTCGTATCAACGTCCTGTTCACTAACCCGAAAGTTTTTCAACATGGCCTGTTTCTTGTACTCTAGTTTCCTAAGTGTTCTACTTTTCTTGCTACACTTGCCCACTGTTCTTAACACAGATTCTCTAACTCTCTTTGCGACTCTTTGTACACAAGCTCCAGCAAGATAACGAATCTTCCCTTTAGCTAGAGAAGATAATTCAGAGTGAATTTGTAGCTGTTCCGCTTCTTCTGCTTGTTTTTGAACAATGTCAGCTGCCATCTTTGCAATCTCTTTATCCATGAGCCAAAAGGCTACTTTTGTGGAAAGTTTATTTTGCAGTTTCGTTACAAATTCATTCTGGAACAATTTCTGCATGGATGTCAAATGCAGCTCACTGGTCACAAAACTATTCAGCATGCTGAATGCTTGAGTCCATTGTTGTGGTGATTTGGGTTGTTGCCTAATGATTTCCTTGATTTTGAAGTACAAAAAGTTGATATGATTCAACACCAAAGAAGAAGACCAAAAATCCTCAGGTATGTCGACTATATAAGGAACATTGCCCTGTTCACTGATGAAGTTGTGAATATTCCAAGGGCTTTGAAGTTGAGGAAATGTAACTGTTCCAAGGGCTCTCTGGTCTGAGGAACCTGGATCCATGTTAGCTGCAGCTTGCTCTGTATCAGAAGACTGTGGAGCTTCACTCAAAGACTGTGTTGGCACTGATCTTGTATTACAACAAAGCAAGTCATCTTTGAAGTCTGTAAAGTCTTGGTCGTAAAATTCATAAACAACTTCAGGATGCTTTACACACGCTGCTTTAGAATTGAAATTCAGGACCCGTAAACCACTGGTTGATACAGCACGTCCAATTGCTACCCCCATTTGTCCCGGAGCAAAAAATGAATAACAATCAATTTCAACATGGTGCAATGTTTGTCCTTGAGCACGGTGAACAGTTAAAGCAAAGGCAAGAATAAGGGGAACCTGAGTCCGGCTAGCTAAATTTTTCTGCTGTCTGGTGTCATATATGTCAAATGTGGTTGCAGTTACTGTGACCATGTTACCATTAAAGTTGATTATTGGAGCACTGCCCTTTTGTAAGTGATGCACAATTCCGGTCATCCCATTAAACAGCCCGTCTCCTATGTTTTTTATCAAAATGACTTTGGCACCTTCTTTCAATAATAGTGTTTTGGGTGCAATGCATCCACGTAATCTTCTGACATCCCCTGAAATTGTATAGATATATAAATAATGAAATATATCTATTAACAATAATAATTTTCATTCAGTCTATGCGAAAGACATCAGACCTGACCGAAGTGCAGTGCCTCAGGTCTGATGCGTCATTTTTTACACCGGATCGGAATGTCTGATGTCTCAATTTCCAGTGATGAGCTTTATTATTTTGAAACAGAGTCATTGAAATGTTTGTTTTAAGTAAGAAATATCACACAAATCCAAATATGTAAATGAATGTGATTAAACCGCATGGACCGTCTAAGGTATTATGCAGGAGGGATCCCTGGTATAGTACATGTATTCCTAGTATAATAAATAAGATTTCCTTGGTTTTGCATTTTCACGTGTTTCACTTTTTAGATTAGGTTTTTCGGTCTGACAAAATCTGGTTTGGTCCGGTGTGATCATTGATTACACATGACCGAATGTCCTGTGTGGTCCAAAAAACTTTCGCATAGACTGTTCATTCATAAGTTAATTTGATATATCCTTGTGAATTCGAAGAAAAAAAATCCTATTTCTTCTTCAATATAAAACAATTTTATTGACAAGTCCTTTCCTTTATATGTTCATAGGTATTAATGTAGTGAATAAATGCAGAGGATTTTGGCAATAGTAATGAATAGAGTTCCTTAAATGTATTGCATTTCCAACCCCCAATTTCTCATAATAATAATCCAAACAGTTTTTCTGCTTGATGTCCAACAGGAGATACAATTTTGTATTCCATGTCCAATACATCATATATATATGACCAATCTATCCCCAATCTTTATATATTCGAATTTGACGGTCATGAATTTCCAATTTATGGTAGAGGCCAAAATGCCCAGTAAAATAACAGAAATTCTGCAATGTTATTTTCATGAATTATAAGCAAATTTTTTCTGTCAATGATTTTATAAACCATGCATCATATCAAGTGTGGCAAAACCATTTCTAAAATTTGTGTTTTCAAATCTAATTCTGTAAAACCAATTCTGGAATGTGTAATAAGAGGCCCAAGAGCCACATCGCTCACCTGAATCACCTTGGCCCTCTCATTGTTCAGCTGTCGTTATTTTAAAAAGGATATTTTCCTTACTCTATATCCCCAAGACAAATTTTGATCCCCAATTTTGGTCCGACGCTATGCCTGGAGAACATGATTTAGAAAACTTGAATCTACTCTATGTCAGGGAACTGCTAGGTAAATTTGAACTTTCCAGGCCCAGTGGTTCTTGAGAAGATTTTAAAATGACACCCATGGCAATCCTATTCCTGCACTTTCATGATAATCTCTCCTTTGAAGGTGGCATAGCCCTTCATTTAAACTAACTACATTCCCCTTCACTTAAGGAGGATTTGTACCAAGTATGGTTGAGATTGGCTCAGTAGTTCTGGGGAAGAAGATAAATGTGAAAAGTTTATGGATAGACAACAGACAAAAGATGATAAGAATAGCTCACTATATCTTTCAGTTCAAGTGAGATAAAAATCATCATAACAAATTTAATGCATTAAAACATTTCATAGTTTGAAATTAACAAATACAATTTTTATCAATAAATTCTGGAATTAGCTACTTCAAATTCAAAATCTATTGTTGATAGGTCATAAATGGGCCACTGTTCCATTTTACTGTCTATGAGGCCAACTCAACTTAATTGATAGATTATCATCTCTGCCCGCCCCCAATTTCTTTATTTTGTGGAACTTTCGATTTCCGGAATATTTTTTCCATGTCCAACTCCGGTATTTACATTTCTTGTTTACATTTCTGGTATAGCAGCGTGAAAAGCCAGGTGAAGAAAATATATCATATGGTTTTCTTGATTTCTTACAGGCGTAAATGAAAGGAAGGGGTTAATGTTCTTCATATCTTGAAACAGTTTGTGATCTTTCCGTGTTTGAAATTGAAGCTTAACCTGAAATTTTTCTGTGAAATAAGCATAGATTGATATGAATGCGGGAGGTTTCGTCCCTATTACCTATTCGTACCGAGTGGTTTCGCCCCCATTTAGTACGGCAACAGTGGTCGGGACGAATGATCTGTGCATACTCTCCTTTAACGATGAGCAATTAATTGAAATTAATAAATACTAAATATTAACTTACTTATGTCCAAGGTACGTCCATTTTTATTATTATACCAACAATTTTTAACATGGCAAGTTGCATTCATTGTAGAAAATCAGTAAGTAAAATTTATCTTATGAAAGAGAATTAGCATTATGTAAATAAAATTAGTGTGTCTATTGTGTGATGAAGAATTCAACAATTCTTAGCTATCATCTAAGCTCAATTATATGACTATTTATGAGGAAAATTTCACATAGAAAAAAAAATCAAATAAAAATTTATAGATATATAATTGAAACTGTAGGAGTTATCATTATGATATTATGAAAGACATGTATTCACAAGATATTTAGAATTAATTTAAGATATGTGTCATAAAAGTCTTCACTTTCTAATATTTTAATGTGAATTTTAGTTGAATTTGTTCATTTAAATTCATATGAATTTTATAGCTTCATATCAAACAATAGTGAACGATTTGTGAATTTATAAAATAGTGATTGCTACAGTGAAAACTACCACCTAGTGTCGTTGTAAAGAACGCATACAAAAACTTGGATTACTTACATTAGAAAGAAAACTAAAATTTCAGTTTCCAAGGATATTCTATTCCAAACGTATACTTATTATTTTTACAAATTCCATGATTTTACGTGCACCTATTAGTACTTAGTGGTTTTATCTAGATTCTGCACAGGTAAATCAGGGTGAAACCAATCAACTAGTACATCGGGGTAAAACCACTCGACTATAATCTAATGTACCTTATGTAACCTGCACTGAAATAGGGCCGAAACCACTCAGAGCGAATCCACTCATTGCGAATAGGTAATCGGAACTAAACCACCCTTCTGATGACAAGAACTCGTTTGTCATTAATATTTTTCTCATATAATTAAAAATAAAAAAATCCTCCCATCCGCCCCATACTTTTTGGTGACCCTGGATGATAATCTACTAATTAAGTTGAATTGGCCTTAGAATTATCTAACATTTGTGCATCTGGATCCGGACCATAGAAATAAATCAAAATCTAAAGCTGCAGCCTGGGTTAATACCTTTATCTTTGGCCTTGAATGAAAACATTTCCCCAGGCATCTGTTCCAGCATATCCTGGTTGACAACACAGGTATCAAAATTTGTTCCATACAATCGGGTGATATCTTCAGGTGGTGCATCTAATGGCCTGTTCAAACTTTTCAGAAACTGGATGGTGTCATCTGATGGCCTCCCTTCACATAATTCATTCACTGCTTTGATAAGAGGGAATTCACTCTGACGTAGAACCTATATAGGATAAGAAAAATCTGCTTAGAAATTATAAAACTCAAAATTCTACAATATTGAGTTATTGCTTTAGGTAGCAATACAATTCTTGTTAAAGTACACACAAGTAAGGTGAACTCAATGGCCTCAAATTTTCCTTCTTACCTCCAAGAGATTAATATGATGAGGAAATGTCATATTGAATTTCTCACTTTGGAAGCAATAACTTCCGTCATCCTCATATCGAAGGTTGGGAACCGGAGGTAACTGTTTAAAATCTCCACATCCTATGACCTGTTAATTTACAGCAGAATATTTTACACAACATACTTCCCTTTTTGAACATGAGGGCCAACAGGCCATAACAGGCACCTAAGTTCCACAGCCCATATAAGCCTCATTCTGTGGTCTTTAGTGCACAAGTTCAACATGCAGTATCCTTTCACATTAAATTACAATAAAAGAATAGAAGCCTTCAAGAAAATATGAAGACTGAAGCTTTCAAATAAATTCCTTTTCATTAACACCCCCCCCAACCCGAATTATATATGTATCCTCTCCTCTAAATGTGTACTTAATCAAGCCGATTTCAACAGCATTATACCAGTACACTATGACCATTTTAGCTTCCACTCCTTCAGAAATTAGTATCCCTACCCCAGGAGTCATGAAATTTTTAATAATAAGTAGACAGATTTATCATCTTTTATCAGTTTCTATTCAGTTTCAGCAGAAGTACAAGATTTGTAAACATTGTAATAATACATTTACTGATACTCTATAATATATTTTGGCCCTAATGTAAAATCAGAACCCCAACTCTGGAGGCCATGCATGAAGTTGGTAATTATGGTAGAGAGTTCCTTGTCAACATTAAAATATGGCCAAGTTAGCATCTACCTCCAATGTATGAGTAAACTGACCTGACCATTAAGACCCATGTTTTTTTGGTCATAATCATTATACACAATTTTTTTTATTGTTGTCACAATACGTAAAATTAAAGAGTAGAGAAAAAGATTTTTCACGATTTCATACATCTTCACTGTATATAGCCATATGAATTTTACAGTTTAGATGCAAGGGTTCATGGACATCATAGATAATCATGCATTTAGTTTTTTTCTCGCACATGTCTGAAAATAGAGAGGAGGATTTTTAAGTTTTGAAATATTTTCCCCATAGAGTTATGTTGGTCCTACCCTAAGACCTAAATTCCTAACCCGTAAATCGTGATTTTCATATTTTAGGTAGTGAACTTCACAGACATCATAATCATGCATTTGTATTTCTCCCATGTGTCGGAATATTTTGAAAATTTTGCATTTTAATATTTAAAGCAATTTACCATTAAAGATGGAAACTTGGTCAAATTTTCAACAAACAGTTATGAAGTGAAACTGTATGCTTGCAATGCATATACATTATTTCACTTTTTAAGGTCACTTGAGTTACTGTGGTGACCTAATGTCTTTTGTTTATCATTGTACATTGTGTAATGTCTTTTAACAATTTAACATTTTCAATTTATCCTGGAATATGATATTGTTACCATTTTTGATATGAAATTGTTTTAGGATAAGAGGAATGTAAATTGTGAAATTTATGATCTTCAATTCCCCACGGCTCATGGGGCCCAAAGTGCCAAAAGATGTCAATAGTTATACACACACCTGCAATCCACCAAACACTTGGTCGTTTCCCTTCACATGACGACACACAAATTCAATAATGGCAAATGTACGGGAAGACAACATGCTTATTTCATCGATAATTAAACACTGTGCTGCTTGAATTCTTTTCCTTGCCCCTGCAAAACGATCATCACTATCAAATAGTTCTCCTAAGGTTTGGTGGGAATAGCGACCATCCAGGATTCCAGCCCAATGATACAGAGTTGTGGCTCTCATCCCCAGCTGCAAACTTGCCATCCCGGTACTAGCAGTCACAGCAGTGTTCTTCTTTTCATTGACTTCTTTAATAATTCTTTTACAAAAGCAATTTCTCAATTAAAAAAGGAAACAAATATACATAAACATGCATAGTAACGTATGTTGATATTGCATTGTCTTTATCATGTCAAAACCAACTGTTGTTTTGAACCTGTTACCTCAATTTCTCCAACCACAGACCTATACTTCAACTACAGTCAATACCTATCTTATCATCATCCCTTTCCAATTCATTGTAAGAGTAGATTTAGAATGAGATCACTTCTTTGTGCGATTATATCAGAAATGTTGAGCTTATAGATGTTCTACAGTCTGTGTTTTTGGCTCAATTGCTAATACCTCGTACATATATATGTGTGTGTATGTGTCTATGAACACCATTATTAAGTCAACAAGAAGCCCTTAGGCCTTATTGGTCACCTGAATACTAGAGAAAAAGTATCACTACTGACATGGGCTATGACATCTTAAAAAAGAATTCCTGTTCTGAATATATAGTTAGCTAAATTCTAAGTTTGAAGATGTGTTTTTAAAACCTCACCACCCTCAAAAGTGCATACACTGATGAAAGGCTATACATAATATCATAGGTGTATTAACATTAAAACATTAAAAGATATTAATATAATTACTAATTTGGATCCATCCTAAAGTCAAAACCCTGGGTTGTGAAATTCAGCATCTTTTGTATATAATTCTTAAGTGTGCATTTAGATTTTATACAGTATCAGTCGGGGCCGTCAATCTCTTTTAATTGGGTCCATTAATTGAACCCTTCCCAATTGGACCCCCCCTTCCTATTTTACTTATCTAGAAATTCCCAATATAAAAAACTTTTACATTGTGTGTATAAAATTTTTTTAAATCGTGTTAGTTGCTTCTTTACATGACTTCTTGTGCATTTTCGACAAGGCCCGAAATGTAAAATTTTCCAATTTGACCCAAAACATCGATTATTATCCCAATCTAATGGGACACGCACCCCGTACCGACAGCCCTGTCAGCAAACTTACACATAAATACTATATACTAAGTTTGGCTCCACTCTGGGGTCACAACCCTTAATCTGGAGATCATCAAATTTACAATTTTGGTACAGGCCTTCCTGCTCTACACCACTATGCATTTAGTTTTTCTTACATGTGTGGATTTCTAGAGAAGAAGATTTTTGAAAATTGGTCAATTTGGACAGTTTTTGCCCTGCCCATAGCGCCCCAGGGGTGCACGAGTTCTGAAATTTACAATTTATTATGTCCCTCTTGTCCCAGTGATGCTTCATACCAAAATTTGAAAAGAATTGGAATGGTAGTTATTAAGAAGTTAAAAATGTTCAATTGTTAATGCACGGCGCACAACAGCAAACTCAAGTGACATAAAAAGTCTTAAGGTTAAGGTTATTGGGGGAATCAAAAGAAGCCTATATAGCTAGGGAATGTCCATCTAGCAGACCGACCCTTGTTATTTATACCATAATCTACATTTAAAAACAAATTGTTTTACTAAATATAAGAATAAAATGATTCTCACGTTCTATTAATTTATCTTACAGGTTGTCAATGAATTTAGAACATAAAGATGATGGGAATTTATCCGTTACATTGAACGATGTACACAATGCCTGTGCAGAGTTCATGAGGAAAACAACAGGAGGGAATGCACCAAATGTGGATGTACTCAGTAAAAGTATCACACGTCTATTTGATGTACAGGGAAATTTGATCTCTACTGGAGGAAAGAGAATAACATTATTCAAAAATCTTGGTCCTCGCGCATCAAACTCCTCGGTTGTTGGGACAATAAATTTACCATCTGTATGCCAGATCCAATGCACAACACCCAACCTCACATTCAAGTGTCCTATTCCTGTTTTAATCAATGACACCCAGCAGCATTGCCTCATGGCATTTGAACCCAATGATTTCTCAATTGAAATAAACAATATAAAGCTATCATCAGGATTTCCCATTCCCTTAGTGCAGTCAAATGTTGATGGAGTTATATTCTTGGTTGCAAACATGAAAATGTGTGGTGGAGTTCCCTCAGATGATGGGTATTTTCCTAAGACTTTCCACCAGGAGAAGATGTCCAGCACGTACGCAAATGATTACAGGGTGGTTATGAGGTCAAAGTACTGAAAGCAATTCTGGACTGGCTGGGGAAAAACCCATCATGTACATCATGTCATGAATCTCATCACATAAGGAAGAGGAGGGAGAGAAAGAGAAAATGCCCAGACAGCAGTGAAGTAGAGAATAAGGAAAATAAACAGACCTTTTCTCCTCCAGCACAGCAACAAGCCGAAAACCCACCAATTTCTAAGGATGTACTGACAGAAAGAAAGTCCGTGGTGGATAATTATATCACCCTTGATAAAGAAGATCATGCCGACATGGAAAACATTTTGAACTTTGTAAAGAAAACTGATCTCCCTGATGAATTTGTAACCCTACTAAAAGCTCAACTGGAAAACTGTAACAAAGACTTAGAAGTACACCAACGCAGATGGGACCCAAAAATCATTAGTCTGTGTTTAACTCTCTACATCCGTTCTCCTCAAGCTTATGACGACTTGAAAAAATCAAACTTTCTGCTCCTTCCTTCCAAAAGACTTCTCCAATATTATAAAAATTCTGTCAAGCAGATTCCAAGGTTTAATGAGGCCAACTTGACCTGGATGAAGAAGGAAATGGACCGGCAAAACATTCCTGAATTTGGTCGGCACGGAGGTATAGTCATTGATGAGATGACTATACAAGATGACCTCATCATAACAAAGTCCGGCGACACTTGGAAGTTGGTTGGATATGTGGACATGGACGACACCAATAACAACATTGACATTATCTCCAATGGAAAGAAGCGAATGCAATTGGCAACCCATGCACTACAGTTTATCTTCCATGGATTTACTGGATTCAGGTAATTTGACCTTTAAAGATATTGTGATTTACTTGCATTGAACTCATATTTTTATGCTATGAAAAGGTTCATGAGCTAGAGATTATTTTTATGAACAAAAATGTCTCATGAGCTCTCCAAATTGGAAGTGGGATTTAAGTATTGAACAAAATGTCAAGTTTATCGGAGAAGCCATATATGTAGGAGGAGAAGTGTTCACAAGCTATTTTACACCCTCCATCCCTCTTAGATCCACTATAACTTTAAGGAAATAATTGGATCCTCCTTTCCTGACAATATGCACATCTACAAATGGCAATGAAGCATTGTACAAAGTCCCAAGCTATCCAATGTTGGATTAGAAGCGTTCATAAAATTTTGTGAAAGACAGACGGACAGACAGACGAACATCGAGTACAAAAACAATATGTCTCTCCATGAAAAAGGGGAGACATAAATATCATAATAACAGATTGAGCCTTGTCATTTTATAAAGAACATGAGGTCAATGGGCCTTCATTTAACAACCACCCGAGTATTACTAATGCACAATGAGCTATGAATTGCAGTTCAAAGACAATTTCTTGTTAGAAAACTGCATATCTTAAGCTATATTTTACTATTTAATGACAGTATAAAACAGAAATATCCCTCAAAACAGCCTAGGTACTGATGAAAGACTATACTTAAAATAATATATGAATGAAGGATATTGAGGAATTGCAGCAAATTTTGATTCTATTAGGGAGTTTCATTGCATTCCATCATTACTAGCGCTAAATGTGTTGAATGAATATGACTTGTAATATACAATTTTTACTCTTGACTTTAGATAGCCAGTTGTGTATTTTGGAGCCAATCCTGCGACAGCACATCAACTCTACACAGCATTTTGGAAATGTGTAGATTTGCTGGATGACATGAATGTGACTGTAGACTATGTCATGACAGATGGTGCCTCGACAAATCGTTCGTTTGCAACGATGCTTTTTCCTGACCATCCAAAGAACTCTAATTGGGTTTTTCAAGATATCTTTTTTCGGGAGCATGGCATGTGTTTTGTTCAGGACATCATGCATGTGTTGAAAAAAATTCGCAATAATGTGGAATCCAGTAAATCACAACACAAGACCAGTGCTGGAAGATACTTAGTGCATGGCAGCAAATGCATCACTTGGGACCACTGGAAATCTTGTTACCAGTTTAATTTCCAAAGCGGTTTCTCAATTCATCGCAAACTTACAGAAGAGCATGTCAAACTAACTCCAGCTACAAAAA
This sequence comes from Ostrea edulis, assembly GCF_947568905.1. Taxonomy (NCBI): domain Eukaryota; kingdom Metazoa; phylum Mollusca; class Bivalvia; order Ostreida; family Ostreidae; genus Ostrea; species Ostrea edulis. The sequence continues at coordinate 1,112,174 of NC_079173.1, read as the reverse complement.
TGAGGAATAGCTTGGCCATTGAAGTGCTAGACAGGGAAATGCTATACTTAATGAAGGCGTACCAAGCTACCCTGAAGAACCCGGAGAGCCTGGCGTCAAGCATCGAACTGTTGGAGCAGACCTCAGTGCTTGTGGACATTTTCTGTACCAGAAATAGGCCAATTTCATCCCAGGATGACAAGAGGTTTGAAATGCTTCACAATGTTGTGAAGTATTTCAAATCATGGGAAGATGCCATTGAGGACTCTGTTATGTTCATTTCCTCAAAAAACCTGATGATTCAAGAGACCAGAACAGACTCCGCTCTAATGGGATTTATATCCTTATGTAAAAACGTGCTCAATGGGAAAAATAGCCTAAATCCCGGATATCTAAACTCAGATATTGTGGAGAATTTATTTGGACAGCAGCGTGGAGTAAGGAATGGATTAAACACCAATCCTACTTTGGCACAGTATGGACCATCAAATACTGCCATTATTCTTGGACAGTGTACTGTGTCAAATAAATCGAATTCCACCAACAAGGCATCCTTCTTCACAGCAACTACCCCATGTCCAATAAATACCCCCAGAAATAAATCTCAAAGAGCTCTGAGGAGAGGGATTCGATTGTGAATCTATGTATGTGGTATGTGAGATTTGATTATATTTCCATGACCATTAACTGATGAACGACTCAGTAACATAATATTTTGAAATTTATAATATTCTCCATATATATATATATGTGTGTAAAATATAAAATAAAATATGACATGTTTTACCTATTGATTAAAGGACACTGAGACAATTTTTCACATTTATATATATATATATATATATATATATATATATATATATATATATATATATAATAATTCCAGTAAGTCAATGAAATTCATTCCGATACTATTTTTCATTTTATGATCTTAATACAAGATTTAGGGAAAAAAAATTAATAAATACAAGAAATAGAAGACTAATCTTCAAAGGTTAATAGTCATGGAGCATGGTATTAAGATATATGTTGTTTTATTTCAAAACAAACCATCTCATCATTTTAATAAACAAGCAGTGTAGCATTGAATATTGAAGATTTATTTGGACAGCAGCATGGGGATTAATTGATCTATCTATTAAATTTAAGTATATATTTGGTATGAGGCCACTAAGTCCAACAGCAACGATGTTGAGAATAATGATGCCATCCATACCCAAGTATCCCACAGACCCCACTTCTTTTGGCAATATTGACAAGGCTCAACATTTATCATTCATGATTGTGAAGAAATGTGTGTAACATATTTGATATATAACTACTAAGCAAATGGTTCACAAAATATTAAGATGGCAATATTTTCTTTGACTATAATTATTGTACCCCCCCCCCTTTCATTATCATTTTTAAGTCATCTCACCAGTCTACAAAGTTTATCATTATTTGACTCTCATTAAACTAAATATAAAACAACTAACACAAATAATCAATGCAAAGATTATATGAAATACTAGAAAGTACAGACTTGTGTACAGCTGTAAATCAGAAATATTCTTTTCCAAATTCATTGACAACACGCAGTAATCATGGTCAATATATACTCAGTTCATAATCATTTCATTATTCATTTACTTTATCTACATATTAATTTCCTTATTTCATAGAAATACTAGTGGTATAACTGGTATTTCTATTTACTGAAGAAATAGTTATAGGCCTATCTGTCAGACTTCACCAAAAGTTTGCGCGGGAAATGTCAACTCCCGTGTTTTTTTTTAGCAAACTCCATAATATCTCTCGAAGTTAACTTAACATCGCTGACAAATTATCTGTACAGTATTACCTCAGTAAATGGGTTTTACCCGTGCCACATTGTCCTGTCAGTAGAAAACAGTGCCCTTGTACTGCTCTAAAATAAGCCTCTTCTCTGGTGTCTTCCATCTCTCCCTCAATGGCCTCAGCGTATTCCGGAAATTTTCAATCCGCAATATCGTTTTAAAATGTCAGGCCCGGAGTGAATGTGACGTATTACAATGGCTCCTCGGTAAAGTCAATGTTTACACGGAATCAAATAAAGTGGATACTGACAGCATTAGAGAGGGGTTAGGAGGCAAATTTAAGTAGGCAAATGTTAGTGATAAATACTGACGAGTTATATTCATTGAGCGGCGGTTCAAAGCGAAATTCTCGATTTCTCCAAAACGGCGTTTCATTCCTGTTCGCTATGCTTACGCATAGCTCATGGTTTGGTCAATCAAGTACATTTTATTAACTTTATTGATAAAATTTCAAACTCCTGTGATTGTAGTAAATGTGTTAGGTCGTAGAAGAGGGTGCATATGTACCTCTACCCAAGGGATACTAGACTTAGAAGAAAAAAATATATGGGTATATACATACAAAATGTCGGCACGGTGGATTTGTTGCCTTAAACACTGCACTTAATTACAGAATCTATCCCGGACTTGTTTTTTTCCGGGGGAAAGTCTATATGCGGGGGAAGTCAATGCAGGGGGGGGGGGAGTCTATGCAGGGGAAAGTCTATGCGGGGGAAAGTCTATGTGGGGGGAAGTCTATGCGGGGGGGAGTCTATGTGGGGGGAGTCTATGCGGGGGGGGGGGGAGTCTATGTGGGGGGAGTCTATGCGGGCGGAAGTCTATGCAGGGGGAAGTCTATGCGGGGGGGGGGGTCTATACGGGGGAAAGTCTATGTGGGGGGAAGTCTATGCGGGGGAAAGTCTATGCGGGGGAAAAGTCTATGCGGGGGGAAGTCTATGGGGGAGTATATGCGGGGGAGTCTATGCGGGGGGGGGGAATCTATGCGGGTGGGGAGTCTATGTGGGGGCTGAATTCTATGCGGGGGGGGAGTCTATGCGGGGGAAAGTCTATGCGGGGGCGGGGGTTTATGCGGGGGGGGGAGTCTATGGGGGGAAAAGTCTATGTGGGGGAAAGTCTATGCAGGGGAAAGTCTATGCGGGGGAAAGTCTATGCGGGGGCGGGGGTCTATGCGGGGGGGATGAGTCTATGCAGGGGGGAAAGTCTTTGCGGGGGGGGGGTCTATGGGGGAGTCTATGTGGGGGGAAAGTTTATGCGGGGGGAAGTCTTTGCGGGGGAAAGTCTATGCGGGGGGAAGTCTATGCGGGGGAAACTCTATGCGGGGGGGGGGGGGGAGTCTAGGGGGTACAAGTCTATGAGGGGGAAAGTCTATGCGGGGGGGAAAGTCTATGCGGGGGGGGGGGGTTGAGTCTATGGGGGGAATCTATACGGGTGGAAAGTCTATGCGGGGGGAAAATCTATGCGGGGGAAAGTCTATGCGGGGGGAAAGTTTATGCGGGGGGGTCTATGCGGGGGAGTCTATGCGGGGGGAGTCTATGTGGGGGGGAAGTCTATGTGGGGGGGGGAGTCAATGGGGGGAAAGTCTATGCAGGGGAAAGTCTATGCGTGGGGGGGGGTCTATGTGGGGGGAAAGTCTATGCGGGGGGGGGAGTCAATGGGGGGGAAAAGTCTATGCAGGGGAAAGTCTATGTGGGGGAAAGTTTATGCAGCGGAAAGTCTATGCGGGGGAAAGTCTATGTGGGGGAAAGTCTATGCGGGGGCGGGGGGGGGGGGGGAGGGGGTCTATGCAGGGGGAAAAGTCTTTGCGGGGGGGTCTATGGGAAAGTGTTTGCGGGGGGAAGTCTATGCGGGGGAAAGTCTATGCGGGGGGGGGGGGGGGAGGGGGGTAAGTCTATGCGGGGGGGGGGAGTCTAGGGGGGAAAAGTCTATGTGGGGGAAGTCTATGCGGGGGAAAGTCTATGCAGGGGGGGGAGTCTATGCAGGGGGGAAAGTCTATGTGGGGGGGGGAGTCTATACGGGTGGAAAGTCTATGCGGGGGGGGGGTCTATGCGAGGGAAAAGTCTATGCGGGAGGGGGGTGTCTTTGCAGGGGTGGGGGGGGGAGGGAGTCAATGGGGGAAAAGTCTATGTGGGGGAAAGTCTATGCAGGGGAATGTCTATGCGGGGAAAAGTCTATGCGTGGGGGGGGGGTCTATGCAGGGGGAAGTCTATGCGGGGGGGGGTCTATACGGGGGAAAGTCTATGTGGGGGGAAGTCTATGTGGGGGAAAGTCTATGCGGGGGAAAAGTCTATGCGGGGGGGAAGTCTATGGGGGGAGTATATGCGGGGGAGTCTATGCGGGGGGGGAATCTATGCGGGTGGGGAGTCTATGTGGGGGGCGGAATTCTATGCGGGGGGAGTCTATGCGGGGGAGTCTATGCGGGGGGGGAATCTATGCGGGTGGGGAGTCTATGTGGGGGGCGGAATTCTATGCGGGGGGGAGTCTATGCGGGGGAAAGTATATGCGGGGGCGGGGGTTTATGCGGGGGGGGGAGTCTATGGGGGGAAAAGTCTATGTGGGGGAAAGTCTATGCAGGGGAAAGTCTATGCGGGGGAAAGTCTATGCGGGGGCGGGGGTCTATGCGGGGGGGATGAGTCTATGCAGGGGGGAAAGTCTTTGCAGGGGGGGGGAGTCTATGGGGGAGTCTATGTGGGGGAAAAGTTTATGCGGGGGGAAGTCTTTGCGGGGGAAAGTCTATGCGGGGGGAAGTCTATGCGGGGGAAACTCTATGCGGGGGGGGGGGAGTCTAGGGAGGTACAAGTCTATGAGGGGGAAAGTCTATGCGGGGGGGGAAAAGTCTATGCGGGGGGGGGTTGAGTCTATGGGGGGAATCTATACGGGTGGAAAGTCTATGCGGGGGGAAAATCTATGCGGGGGAAAGTCTATGCGGGGGGAAAGTTTATGCGGGGGGGGGTCTATGCGGGGGAGTCTATGCGGGGGGAAAGTCTATGCGGGGGGAGTCTATGTGGGGGGGGGGGAGTCTATGCGGGGGGGGAGTCAATGGGGGGGAAAGTCTATGCAGGGGAAAGTCTATGCGTGGGGGGGTCTATGCGGGGGGAGTCTATGTGGGGGGAAAGTCTATGCAGGGGGGGGAGTCAATGGGGGGGGGAAAGTCTATGCAGGGGAAAGTCTATGTGGGGGAAAGTTTATGCAGCGGAAAGTCTATGCGGGGGAAAGTCTATGTGGGGGAAAGTCTATGCGGGGGCGGGGGGGGGAGGGGGTCTATGCAGGGGGGAAAGTCTTTGCGGGGGGGTCTATGGGGAAGTGTTTGCGGGGGGAAGTCTATGCGGGGGAAAGTCTATGCGGGGGGGGGAGGAGGGGGGGAAGTCTATGCGGGGGGGGGAGTCTAGGGGGGAAAAGTCTATGTGGGGGAAGTCTATGCGGGGGAAAGTCTATGCAGGGGGGGAGTCTATGTGGGAGTGGGAGTCTATACGGGTGGAAAGTCTATGCGGGGGGGGTCTATGCGGGAGGGGGGGTGTCTATGCGGGGGTGGGGGGGAGGGAGTCAGTGGGGGAAAAGTCTATGTGGGGGAAAGACTATGCAGGGGAATGTCTATGCGGGGGGGGGGTCTATGCAGGGGGAAAAGTTTTTGCGGGGGGAGTCTATGCGGGGGGAAAGTTTATGCGGGGGGAAGTCTATGCGGGGGCGGGGGTCTATGCGGTGGGGGGGAGTCTATGGGGGGAAAAGTCTATGTGGGGGAAAGTCTATGCAGGGGAAAGTCTATGCGGGGGAAAGTCTATGCGGGGGAAAGTCTATGCGGGGGCAGGGGTCTATGCGGGGGAGGGGGGGAGTCTATGGGGGAAAAAGTCTATGTGGGGGAAAGTCTATGCAGGGGAAAGTCTATGCGGGGGAAAGTCTATGCGGGGGCGGGGGTCTATGAGGGGGGGGAGTCTATGCAGGGGGAAAAGTCTATGTGGGGGAAAGTTTTTGCGGGGGAAAGTCTATGCGGGGGGAAGTCTATGTGGGAGAAAGTCTATGCAGGGGAAAGTCTATGTAGGGTAAAGTCTATGCAGCGGAAAGTCTATGCGGGGGAAAGTTTATGCGGGGGAAAGTCTTTGCGGGGGAAAGTCTATGCGGGGAGAAGTCTATGCGGGGGAAAGTCTATGCGTGGGGGGGGGGTCTATGCGGGGGGAGTCTATGTGGGGGAAAGTCTATGCAGCGGAAAGTCTATGCGGGGGAAAGTCTATGCGTGGGGGGGTCTATGCGGGGGGAGTCAATGGGGGCAAAAGTCTATGCAGGGGAAAGTCTATGCGGGGGAAAGTCTATGCGGGGGGAGGGGGGGGAGTCTATGCGGGGGGAAAGTCTATGCGGTGGGGGGAGTCTAGGGGGGAAAGTCTATGCGGGGGAAAGTCTATGTAGGGGGGGGGTCTATGCAGGGGGAAAAGTCTATGCGGGGGGGGAGAGTCTATACGGGTGGAAAGTCTATGCGGGGGGAAAGTCTATGCGGAGGAAAGTCTATGCAGGGGGGGAGTCTATGTGGGAGTGGGAGTCTATACGGGTGGAAAGTCTATGCGGGGGGGGGTCTATGCGGGAGGGGGGTGTCTATGCGGGGGTGGGGGGGAGGGAGTCAGTGGGGGAAAAGTCTATGTGGGGGAAAGTCTATGCAGGGGAAAGTCTATGCGTGGGGGGGTCTATGCGGGGGGAGTCTATGTGGGGGGGAAGTCTATGCGGGGGGGGAGTCAATGGGGGGGGGGGGGGAAAGTCTATGCAGGGGAAAGTCAATGTGGGGGAAAGTTTATGCAGCGGAAAGTCTATGCGGGGGAAAGTCTATGTGGGGGAAAGTATATGCGGGGGCGTGGGGGGGAGGGGGTCTATGCAGGGGGGAAAGTCTTTGCGGGGGGGTCTATGGGGAAGTGTTTGCGGGGGGAAGTCTATGCGGGGGAAAGTCTATGCGGGGGGGGGAGGGGGGGAAGTCTATGCGGGGGGGGAGTCTAGGGGGGAAAAGTCTATGTGGGGGAAGTCTATGCGGGGGAAAGTCTATGCAGGGGGTGGAGTCTATGTGGGAGTGGGAGTCTATACGGGTGGAAAGTCTATGCGGGGGGGGTCTATGCGGGAGGGGGGGTGTCTATGCGGGGGTGGGGGGGAGGGAGTCAGTGGGGGAAAAGTCTATGTGGGGGAAAGTCTATGCAGGGGAATGTCTATGCGGGGGGGGGTCTATGCAGGGGGAAAAGTTTTTGCGGGGGGAGTCTATGCGGGGGGAAAGTTTATGCGGGGGGAAGTCTATGCGGGGGCGGGGGTCTATGCGGTGGGGGGGAGTCTATGGGGGGAAAAGTCTATGTGGGGGAAAGTCTATGCAGGGGAAAGTCTATGCGGGGGAAAGTCTATGCGGGGGAAAGTCTATGCGGGGGCAGGGGTCTATGCGGGGGAGGGGGGGAGTCTATGGGGGAAAAGTCTATGTGGGGGAAAGTCTATGCAGGGGAAAGTCTATGCGGGGGAAAGTCTATGCGGGGGCGGGGGTCTATGAGGGGGGGAGTCTATGCAGGGGGAAAAGTCTATGTGGGGGAAAGTTTTTGCGGGGGAAAGTCTATGCGGGGGGAAGTCTATGTGGGAGAAAGTCTATGCAGGGGAAAGTCTATGTAGGGTAAAGTCTATGCAGCGGAAAGTCTATGTGGGGGAAAGTTTATGCGGGGGAAAGTCTTTGCGGGGGAAAGTCTATGCGGGGAGAAGTCTATGCGGGGGAAAGTCTATGCGTGGGGGGGGTCTATGCGGGGGGAGTCTATGTGGGGGAAAGTCTATGCAGCGGAAAGTCTATGCGGGGGAAAGTCTATGCGTGGGGGGGTCTATGCGGGGGGGAGTCAATGGGGGCAAAAGTCTATGCAGGGGAAAGTCTATGCGGGGGAAAGTCTATGCGGGGGGAGGGGGGGGAGTCTATGCAGGGGGAAAGTCTATGCGGTGGGTTGGAGTCTATGTGGGGGAAAGTCTATGTAGGGGGGGGGGTCTATGCAGGGGGAAAAGTCTATGCGGGGGGGGGGGAGTCTATACGGGTGGAAAGTCTATGCGGGGGGAAAGTCTATGCGGGGGAAAAGTCTATGCGGGAGGGGGGGAGTCTATGTGGGGGGAAAGTCTATGCGGGGGGGGGGGGGAGGGAGTCAATGGGGGAAAAGTCTATGTGGGGGAAAGTCTATGCGGGGAAAAGTCTATGCGTGGGGGGGTCTATGCGGGAGAAAGTCTACGCGCGGGGGGGGGGTCTATGCAGGGGGAAAAGTTTTTGCGGGGGGAGTCTATGCGGGGAGAAAGTTTATGCGGGGGGAAGTCTATGCGGGGGAAAGTCTATGCGGGGGAAAGTCTATGCTGCAACACCGGCGGTTCTAACGGGTTATCAGATTATCAATGTGTAACGTATATAACCTTCATAAAGCTTCATCACCTGGTGATCCAAGTCTTGATCTTCGCGAGAAGTGAGCTGCCATTCTAACGGGACTGTCGCGTTCATATATATATTTTTTTTTTACAAATTCTTAAATTTAAACTTCTAATCCATGTTAGATATTGTTGCAACCGACCAGAGCAAATCAGTGACCCAAATCTTTAAATCTAACAACCACTCAATACAAATTGTCTGTTGAAGTTTATAATAGTGTTTAACATAAACAATACCAAGTCGATGATTTTAAGCGAGAGATACAAGAGAACTCTTTTGATACCTTATGGTGATACTGAAGTCATTAGCTTCACGCATTGATATACGTACGGGCTTTTTATTCATAGTACGAACGTTAGATTTAAAGTTTAAACCACTGCATGCAAGTCCCTGTCTTCTTTTAAAGGTCTTCTTTATCTAGGTGGGGTTACGTCTGTTTGCTGGTTCAAAATACACCCACGGTCGCTCTGTTTGGTCTTTTATCACACATTGACAATCCAGGTGAGGTACGATATATCCACTGTTCTGTTTAGTCTTCACACATTGAAAATCCAGGTGAGGTACGATATATCCACTGTTCTGTTTGGTCTTTTATCACACATTGAAAATCCAGGTCAGGTACGATATATCCACTGTTCTGTTTAGTCTTCACACATTGACAATCCAGGTGAGGTACGATATATCCACTGTTCTGTTTAGTCTTCACACATTGCAAATTCAGGTGAGGATATGATAAATCCACTGTTCTGTTTAGTCTTCACACATTGACAATCCAGGTGAGGTACGATATATCCACTGTTCTGTTTAGTCTTCACACATTGAAAATCCAGGTGAGGTACGATATATCCACTGTTCTGTTTGGTCTTTTATCACACATTGACAATCCAGGTGAGGTACGATATATCCACTGTTCTGTTTGGTCTTTTATCACACATTGACAATCCAGGTGAGGTACGATATATCCTCTGTTCTGTTTAGTCTTCACACATTGACAATCCAGGTGAGGTACGATATATCCACTGTTCTGTTTAGTCTTCACACATTGACAATCCAGGTGAGGTACGATATATCCACTGTTCTGTTTGGTCTTTTATCACACATTGACAATCCAGGTGAGGTACGATATATCCACTGTTCTGTTTGGTCTTTTGTCACACATTGAAAATCCAGGTGAGGTACGATATATCCACTGTTCTGTTTAGTCTTCACACATTGACAATCCAGGTGAGGTACGATATATCCACTGTTCTGTTTAGTCTTCACACATTGACAATCCAGGTGAGGTACGATATATCCACTGTTCTGTTTAGTCTTCACACATTGAAAATCCAGGTGGGGATATGATAAATCCACTGTTCTGTTTAGTCTTCACACATTGAAAATCCAGGTGAGGGTACGATATATCCACTGTTCTGTTTAGTCTTCACACATTGAAAATCCAGGTGAGGTACGATATATCCACTGTTCTGTTTAGTTTTCACACATTGAAAATCCAGGTCAGGTACGATATATCCACTGTTCTGTTTAGTCTTCACACATTGAAAATCCAGGTGAGGATATGATAAATCCACTGTTCTTTTTAGTCTTCACACATTGAAAATCCAGGTCGGGTACGATATATCCACTGTTCTGTTTAGTTTTCGCGTTCTGTACAGCTATTTCCTCTGATCTGATGTTTCCTTTTGTTTACAGTTTTCACAGATTCAAATTTTGCGGAGATTATTTAATTGTTTCCGCACCACCGAAACTATACATGAAAGATTGACGTCAGGTTTCCTGGCTTTTAGTTTTCCGGAAATTAGCATTTTCATTCAGTGCCATCACAAAAAAACTTCTATCCCCTATTTTCAGTGGCGGATTTAAGGAGCCTCTCCCATACATTTTCAAATCTAATGTAGACCATAGTTTCTTAGATAGAAATAAAAAGTAAACAATAAAGATTTCCACTTATAGAAATACATGAGAAAATTTTTTGATATATTGTTATTTTTATTGCGAGAAATTATATTCTATTCAAAAAAAAAAAAAAAAAAAAAAAAACCAACAACTTAATTTGATGTCATTTTCATTAATTTCATCTCAATGACAGAATTTAAAAAATATATATATACACAGGATACACTCCCTGTTACCTCCCCTATAATTTCAATTCTGCATCCGCCCCTATTAAATTGTAAACTATATCCCACAGGGCCATGGCTTGACCAAACTTAAATCCGCGCTTTATGTCCATGTTTTAATATCAAGTGCAATTCGGTAGTACTGTTCCTATTGAGAAATTCTTTATAATGACTCCTTTTCTGTCCCGTAAAATACTTGTTTCGCCTATTGTGGTCCATCCTTACTCCTTGGGGGCCATGATTTGAACAAACTTCGATCTGCAGTACATGTAGATGCTTTATATTGAGATTGTTGGAACCCCTGCAGCATCAAATTGTTTGTCAGTAGTCTGCTTCGATTTAAAAACCGACCGTAAGCAGAACAAACTCTTGTGTATCAAATCAGATGAGATATATAAAACCATATGTCACCTGACCATATGCAAGTGACAATGATTTATTTCTACATAAAACAAGAGGTACTGTGAGCAATTGTCACTAAGAATATCCCCCGCTTACCCCAATCTCCCAAAGGGTGTTGTTAATAGGTATAAATTACCTCTTTTCTGAGAGTAAAAATATGGTATGCCTTTGTAGAGGAAAATGGAAGATATAGTCCGAACACAAATCCATGGCATAAACCTTGAGATCATAGGTCAAGGTCATAAAGAGGTCATGAATGTACATGACATATAGTCTCATGGTGATACACCCATGTCTTATGGTATGACAAAACCCTATAATCAATTTCGACCTTGAGGTCAAAGTTCAAGGTCATATAGAGGTCATGAAGGTACCCGACACATTGTCTCATGCTCATATACTCATGTGTCAAATATGGTATGCCCATGTCAAAGAACAAAGAAGTCATGGCCCTGACACGAATCCATTGTAAAAACCTTTAATTTTGACCTTGAGGTCAAGGTCATACGGAGTTCATGAAGGTACATGATACATCGTCTCATGGTGATACACGTATGTGTCAAATATGGTATGCCTATGTCAGAGAACAAAGAAGTCATGGCCTGGACACGAATCCATTGTAAAAAAAACCTTTAATTTTGACCTTGAGGTCAATGTTCAAGGTCATATAGAGGTCACGAAGGTACTCGACACCTTGTCTTATGGTGATCCACCTGTGTGCCTAATATGGTATGGCTAAGTCAAAGAACAAAGAAGTTATGGCCCGGACACGAATCTGCAGACAGACAGACGGAGAGACAGAGTGATTCCTATATACCCCCTGAACTTCGTTCGGGGGTATAATTAAATATGGGATGTTGACGATGGAAAAGCTGAAATCATCCCGTTTGTAATAAAGTTGAGTAACGTTAGTGTGCCGTTAATATCTTTCAATAAAATATCAAAGTATGAAGCAGAAGTGGGCGACCCTGTGGTGTCTTTTATTTCGAGCTCACAGGGGTATATCGAAGTGATGCATTCGTGTAACCCAGCTCTTGCCCACTCCCTCCGAGGGTGTGGTTTGAAGAACTCTAAATCTCTTCTTATTGCTGAAGCTTTGCATCAGATTTATGTTTTCTGGATAATTGGCTCTTGTAATATTGAAACACCATGTTTAAGAATTCCTGCATCGGGTTCAGATTACGTGTTTGTTCAATTGAAGGTTAAAAATCCCTACATCGAGTTCAGATTACGCGTTTGTTTAATTTAAGGTGCTAACGTTGTCCTGATACTTTTAGATTTTTATGTTTAAATAAAACAGAAGTGAATTGTCCATTCTTCAAACGTGATCAGATTACAACTCTTGTAAAATGTTATTTTAAAGAATATGCCCGTGTATTTTCACCATTACCCCTATTACATGTAGTGTGCAGGGGCGGATCCAGGACTTGCGCTTACGGGGGCTCCACTTTATAAGGCAGGGAGTTTGGGCCGTTCTGAGACCCCCAGTGGGTCCAGGCAAAGCCCTGGTGGGGGCCAGGGGGCGAAGCCCTCAGAGACTCCTGGATTTTACAGATTTTATAGGACTTGAAATATGTTTCCTATCTAAGTCATTTGTAATATTTTCTATCATTTTTAATAAAGTGAAATTAGTAAAATAATGCAAAGTTTAGGGTTTTTGGAAAACTAAGTTCTCCCAATAAAGTAATTCAAGTAATCAAAAGATTTTGTCATTTATTTCTCCGGGAGTGGAGGAAATTATTGCTTATTTTATCGTTTAGTACATTTTTCTAAACAAGACACAACGATTTACTGTAAATTTGAAAATTTTAGGGGGGGGGGGGTCTGAATATACTAATTCACATTCAAATCAGGAATTGCCTGCAGTACACATTATTATGAAACAGTACATTTAGGGATATTTTAATGACGAAAGGATGGTTAGAAAATTAAAAGAAAAATTTTCAAAACCAGGTATTCTCAAAAACACAATATATATATAGTTTTTGTAATCGTTGGAATTTTTGTCTCAAAAAGCCAAAAAATTATATTAGGGAGGGGGGGGGGTATTGATATTTTGGCTTTTTCCAAAACTCCACATTTATCATGATTATTTAGCCTGTAGCACATTTTCACATCCCCTGCAAGGCGACCATATCCACAGCAAAACTCCTAGATTGATTGATTGTATATTGTTTAACGTCGCTCTCCAGAATATTACACTCATATGGAGACGTCACCACTGCCGGTGAAGGGCTGCAAAATGTAGGCCTATGTTCGGCGCTTATGGCCTTTGAGCAGGAAGGGGGTCTTTATCGTGCCACACCTGCTGTGACACGGGACCTTGGTTTTTGCGGTCTCATCCGAAGGATCGTCCCACTTAGTCGTCCCTTACGACAGGCAAAGGGGTACTAGACCTATTCTAAACTCGGACCCCCTCGAGATCAAAGCTCCTAAAAGCTGTGTGTAAAGACTACCGGACCGTCGGAATACTGGGCGGTCACCATGGGAGAGCATGTTTGCAATGAGAGAAGTCTCTCTCCCATTTACATTTTCTGATGCGAGGAAGCCTAATGCGCTTTTTATACACCCTTAGCTGTACTGCCTACCAGTAAAGTGTTCTGCCCGCACGCACTAATTTAAAATAGCTACTTGAGTCTATCGATCACAGAGAGAGAGAGAGAGAGAGAGAGAGAGAGAGAGAGAGAGAGAGAGAGAGAGAGAGAGAGAGAGAGCGGGGTTTGATAAATTTACAGAAAGACACACATACATAAAAAGGTGCAATACCCGCTCGGTATGTAACAATTTGCTACAAAGTGCTGCACAAATAGCGACGTTATGCAACAAAAATAAGAAGGAAATAGAGTTACATAGCGTCGCCGTTCGTTGTTACACATCGTGTCGTATGAAACAGATCTGCCTAGGAGCATATAGAATCAGGGGACGGGGTTATGCCCCACATTTATGACGATGATCGTTTCCTGGGTTTTTTTTTTCTTGAATGAAGATATATCATTAGGTAACCCCCCTTCCATTTCTGAAGGACATCCCACCATTTATTTCAATTCAAAGTAAAATATATATAAAAATTTAAAATAAAAATTAAAAAAATGTTTGGAATAGAAACGTTTTGGAAATATTTTACCCCATATTACCAAATATTCACCGTAATGTTTTTCTTGCTTCTACTTCCGATACGATGTTCAAAATTGGTCGGCTTTTATCAGAACTCCCCACGGTAACGTAATATATCACAATAAACGTGGTAAAATTCCAAATTTTCAACAAAAAGCGCTGTAGCTTCACCATTCAACGGCGAAAGTAATGCTACAATAACGTCATAGGCGATTTGTTAGAAGCATCTTCCTAAATAAACTCTCATCTCCTATATGGGCCTCAACTTACACCTGGATCCTGACTTGTAACTACCCCATCCTGACTTTTAACTACCCCGGATCCTGACTTGTAACTACCCCGGGTCGTGACTTTTATCTACCCCGGATCCTGACTTTTAACTACCCCGGGTCCTGACTTTTAACTACCGCGGGTACTGACTTTTATCTACCCTGGATCCTAACTTTTAACTACTACGGGTCCTGACTTTTAACTACCCCGTCCTGACTTTTAACTACCCCTGATCCTGATTTGTAACTACCCCAGATCCTGACTTGTAACTACCCCGGATCCTGACTAGTAACTATCCCGGATCCTAACTTGTAAATACCCCGGGTCCAGACTTGTAACTACCCCAGATCCTGACTTGTAACTACCCCGGGTCCTGACTTGTAACTACCCCGGGTCCAGACTTGTAACTACCCCTGATCCTGACTTTTAACTACCCCAGATCCCGACTTGTAACTACCCCGGATCCTGACTTTTAACTACCGCGGGTCCTGATTTTTAACTACCCCGAGTCCTGACATTTAACTACCGTGGGTCCTGATTTTTGACTACCGCGGGTCCTGACTTTAAACTACCGCGGGTCCTGATTTGTAACTACCCCGGGTCCTGACTTTTAACTACCCGGGATCCTGACTTGTAACTACCCCGGGTCCAAACTTGTAACTACCCCGGATCCTGACTTTTAACTACCCCGGGTCCTGATTTGTAACTACCCCAGATCCTGACTTGTAACTACCCCGGGTCCTGACTTGTAACTACCCCGGGTCAAAACTTGTAACTACCCCGGATCCTGACTTTTAACTACCCCAGATCCTGACTTGTAACTACCCCGGATCCTGACTTGTAGCTACTCCGGATGCTGACTTGTAACTACCCCGGGTCCTGACATTTAACTACCGTGGGTCCTGATTTTTAACTACCGCGGGTCCTGACTTTTAACTACCCCGGATCCTGACTTGTAACTACCCCGGGTCGTGACTTTTATCTACCCCGGATCCTGACTTTTAACTACCCCGGGTCCTGACTTTTAACTACCGCGGGTACTGACTTTTATCTACCCTGGATCCTAACTTTTAACTACTACGGGTCCTGACTTTTAACTACCCCGTCCTGACTTTTAACTACCCCTGATCCTGATTTGTAACTACCCCAGATCCTGACTTGTAACTACCCCGGATCCTGACTAGTAACTATCCCGGATCCTAACTTGTAAATACCCCGGGTCCAGACTTGTAACTACCCCAGATCCTGACTTGTAACTACCCCGGGTCCTGACTTGTAACTACCCCGGGTCCAGACTTGTAACTACCCCTGATCCTGACTTTTAACTACCCCAGATCCCGACTTGTAACTACCCCGGATCCTGACTTTTAACTACCGCGGGTCCTGATTTTTAACTACCCCGAGTCCTGACATTTAACTACCGTGGGTCCTGATTTTTGACTACCGCGGGTCCTGACTTTAAACTACCGCGGGTCCTGATTTGTAACTACCCCGGGTCCTGACTTTTAACTACCCGGGATCCTGACTTGTAACTACCCCGGGTCCAAACTTGTAACTACCCCGGATCCTGACTTTTAACTACCCCGGGTCCTGATTTGTAACTACCCCAGATCCTGACTTGTAACTACCCCGGGTCCTGACTTGTAACTACCCCGGGTCAAAACTTGTAACTACCCCGGATCCTGACTTTTAACTACCCCAGATCCTGACTTGTAACTACCCCGGATCCTGACTTGTAGCTACTCCGGATGCTGACTTGTAACTACCCCGGGTCCTGACATTTAACTACCGTGGGTCCTGATTTTTAACTACCGCGGGTCCTGACTTTTAACTACCCCGGATCCTGACTTGTAACTACCCCGGATCCTGACTTGTAACTACCCTGGGCCCTGACTTTTAACTACCTCGTCCTGATTTTTAACTACCCCGGGTCCTGACTTTTAAGTACCGCAGATCCTGACATTTAACTACCTATAGATACTTACACAACACTTTGATTAACCATGGCCTTTCGGTTGTTTTAACGGTGCATCTTTATAATTCTCACGCAAAAGATTTATTCCTTATGGTGGCCCACCCTATTTCATGGTGGGGGGGGGGGGCAATCTGGAGAAACAAATCTGCACTACCCAAGGATTAACCATGGTTTTCGTATACACTTGAAAAGAAAATTCTAAACGAGATGTTATATTCAATTGATAGTAGTATCTTGAATTCAAAATACTGAGTAGACAATATCTTCCTAAATGTATGTCAAGAGTGGATTGACCATGTGACCTAAAACTCAATAGGGGTCATCTACTCCTTATGTTGTACCGCTGTACCAAGTTTGGTGTCAATCAAGCAAATCATTCTTAAAATATAGGAGATAATATTGCAATGTCCAGTTCAATCCCTGGCCTTTGACCTTGTGACCTCAAAATCAATAGGGGTAATCTTCTCCTGAAGATGTACCAGTATACTAAGTTTGATGTCTGTCAAGCAAAGGGTTCTCAAGAGATTAAGTGGTCAGTATATTACTGTGTCCAGTTTCACCATTGACCTTGGTCCATGTGACCTCAAAATCAATACAAGTCACCTTCTCCTGAAGATATACCAATGTATTAAATCTGATGTCTGTCAGTCAAAGGATTCTCAAGAAATTGAGCTGACAGTATATTCTATGCCCAGTTTGACCCTTAACCTTTGACCGCATGGCCTCAAAATCAAATAGGGTCGTCTTCTCCTCAAGATGTACCAGGTTTAATGTCTGTCAAGCAAAGGGTTCTCAAGATATTGAGCAGACAGTATATTCCTAAACTATTTATGAAATAAAACGCAAACACGCAATATAGGATAAGCTCGCATGCGCGAGTGCAACAGAAGTTTAATCATACACGTGTAAATGTACATAGATATCTGGAGGTTCATTGTTCCACTCAACTCAATCTACAACAGAAAAAAGAGTAATAATTCAAAAACATGTAACGTATTTCATGTAATTTCCCCACTAGAGGGCGCTTGATACAAAAACATGCAACATATTTCGTGTAATTTCCTCACTAGAGGGCGCGTGATGCAAGCTTCACTCACATTTCAAACATACACAGGTTATTTATCTATTGTTTATCTGTACACAGGTAAGCTTTCTATTTACAGGGAATGGTTGATATGTAAGTGAAAGCTTGAGTGATGAGCCCTCTGGTACATGTAAGACAATTATTTCAATAAGCAATATAATCTGATTCACTAATAAAAAAAATAGCTGGCGTGTGGATTCAAATTGTTGAATTTTAAAGCAAATTTTGTGTGCCATTAAAATGACAGGAACACTTCAATCCCGGATATATGGTTTCCGATCATTTTTTATAAGCTTTATTTCCGAAATCAAAGTCGCATATCATTTCACCCCCCACCCCCACCCCCCAGTTCGTGAGGATCCCATATAGAATAGATCCCTAGTACCCCTTGCTTGTCGTAAGAGGTGATTAAATGAAGCGGTCATTCGGATAAGAACGCAAATACTGAGGCTCCGTGTCACAGTAAAGATCCCTCTCTTTTCAAAGGCCATAAGCTCCGAGCTTAGACCCAAATTCTGCAGCCCTTTGCCGGCAATGGTAATATTTCTATACTATACGCCTGAAAAATTCTCGAGAGGGACGCCTACAAAATATACCCCCCCCCCCTTACACAACCAAAACTAGGTGAAAGGTGAAGACAACGAACATTGATCAATCTCATAACCACTATACAAGCAATACAAAATTGAAAATAGAGAGATAAGCATACACGGATCCCTGGATATACCAGAGATGGAATCAGGTACCAAGAGGAGTAAGCATCCCCTGTTGACCGGTCACACCCGCCGTCAGCCTCATATCCCGGAGTTATCCGTAGTCAAAATTAGTGTGCCAAGGACGGCCTAACAATCGGTATAAACAAGTCAGACAGCATTTAATTAAATGTATTATAGCTCTACACATGCGAAAATCTCCTAAAGTCTGTAAAATTTTGATTAGCGTGTTCAGTTTATTGTCAGTATAGATAAAAGTCTGTAAACTTCTTCTTGCCGCGCTAAGTTCATTGTTAGTATACAGAAAAGTCTGTAAAATTCTGCTTAATATATAGGTAGTGATTGTTCCTTAACGTCGCGCCAGCATAGTCTTTGGCACGATAAACAACCCTCAATGTAAACTAGTCTTTGTCACGATAAACAACCCTCAATGCAAACTAGTCTTTGGCACGATAAACAACCCTCAATGCAAACTAGTCTTTGGCACGATAAAAAACCCTCAAAGTTACGTCCGTAAGTGCTTCACCTAAATCAGGTGTTGTCTCTATATAAAACTTTGTCCAAACTGAGACAGTAGTAATGATTACTATAACCCCCCCCCCCCCCCAACGGCACAATTGACATTGCGAAGTTTTTTTCTACACGGACCATAATGAAGGTATTTAGAATTCTATCTTCTGACGTAAATG
The DNA here is from genome assembly GCF_947568905.1 of Ostrea edulis. Lineage (NCBI taxonomy): Eukaryota > Metazoa > Mollusca > Bivalvia > Ostreida > Ostreidae > Ostrea > Ostrea edulis. Next base: position 1,093,593 of record NC_079173.1, on the reverse strand, counting down.
TTGGCATCGCTACCCAGAATAATCTAGGACAAAACAAACTTTAAAACTCTATTTAAATAGATAATGTATACAGGTTGACGCACCGCACAAATATTTAATCACAGGACTAGACGGAAGGTCGATATAACAGGGAGACCATGTTGGATTTTCAGGTGAGACAAACTTAATATTCATATTTGTGTGATCAATAAGATAGATCTGCTCATTTTTAAAATAATTTCACATAACTCTGAAGGGGGGGGGGGGGGTATTCAAAATGCATAGACGTCTCTGATATAAATGATGGCAGCTTATACAACATATTGTAATTCTAGCTGGTCATGTGTTTCAATAAGTCAAACTCTTTCATTAAAATTTCCTAATTTGATTAACAGTGAACTCCTCATGTGACCCCGGACACCAGAAATGGACCCGTTCCGCAGAGCCCAGATTATCCTATTGTGTGACCTCTGTAAAACTGCCCACCTACAGAGTCACTGTGAACGTTGTGATATAAATCTATGCCAGACCTGTGTTGGGAAGCACATCTCGGATTCGTCTATAAGACACAAAGTCGTGCCCTATAAATACAGAAAGTCTCTTAACTACTCAAAATGTCCAGACCACGCCGACGAACTCTGCAAGCATTACTGTGAGAAATGCGATATTCCAGTCTGTTCTACCTGCGTCTCCTCAAGTAAACACAAAGGTCACGATACATCAGATATTCTGGAAAAACTCAGCGCTAAAACAGAAAGTTTACAGAAAGATCTGGACGAACTCGAGACCAGAATTTACCCGCGATATGAAGAAATGGCTTGCGGTTTGCAAACTGAAAAAGCCGTCTTAGAAACGAATTACGGGAAACTGACAACAATTGCCGATCAACATGGAGAACTCCTACACCGGGAGGTCACCGCCATTGTCAACCAGCGGAAATCCGACATTCAGGAGATGAAAATCAAACACCTATCTACCCTGAATAAAAATACAGAAGAAATCACACAGAAAATGGCGGAACTCAAACAGATCATGTCCGACTTGAAATCAATCCTAAAATCAAATGACGTCTCCTTAACCTCTACTCACAAATCTAGGAATTCCGAATTTAGAACATTACCGCCTAAAGTCCGAGTTAGAGTACCCAGTTTTTCTCCTCAGAAAATAAATAAAGATCAGCTCAATGAAATGTTCGGTTCTCTGCCGTCATTATCCATTAACACAGAACATGGCGACACAATGAAGTCAGCAGAAGCTGTATCATCTCCTCCAGTCAAACCACTGCTTGATGAGCCGCGCGTCACCGCCGCCATAGACACTGGGTATAACAAACTATACAGTGTTAGCTGTCTGAGTGAAGATCAAGTCTGGACACGCGGGGAGAACGACACCATGAAGCTGCTCAACCTCCAGAGTAAACTACTGACATCAATACAAACCAAGTCAGGGTACTTACCACAGGACATAGCAGTGACACGGGACGGAGATCTTGTTTATACTGACTATAGAGATAAAACTATAAACTTAATTAAGAATAAACAGATACAGATCGTGATCACACTACAGGGGTGGAGACCTCTCCGTGTCTGCTGTACCTCGGCTAACGACCTCCTGGTTACCATGAACAGTGATGATGTCAAACAATCCAAAGTCGTGCGTTACTCCGGCTCCACAGAGAAACAAAGTATTCAGTTTGATGATCAGGGTCGTCCTCTCTATAAATCTGGTGGTGACATCAGTGAGAACAAGAACCTGGATATCTGTGTGGCTGACTGGTACGCTAGAGCAGTAGTGGTGGTCAATCAGTCAGGAAAACTCCGATTTAGATACACTGGTCATCCCTCTAATACCGAGCAATCATTTTATCCACGCGGCCTCACTACAGACAGCCAGAGTCACATCCTGACAGCAGACTTTAACAATAACCGTATCCACATCCTAGATCAGGACGGACAGTTCCTCCGTTACATTCACTGTGATTTAGAACGCCCATACGGTTTATGTGTGGACATCAGAGACAACCTCTTTGTGGCTGAGTGTGACACTGCTAAAGTGATGAAAATCCAATATCTATAAATACAGCGTTAATTACACATCTCTACACAGTGTTAATTACACAGCTCTACATAATGTTAATTACACAGCTCTAAACAGTGTTAATTACATGTCTGAAACATGTTCATTAAATATCTTTACAGTGTGTGTTAATTACAACATCATGTTAATTGAATCACTTGTTAATTACAACCCTGTGTTAATTACAGTCCTGCGTTAATTACAGCCCTGTGTTTGTGATGTGTAATTAACATGTACTTCTGCTAGCAAATTTACTGAAAATAAGTCATTCACTGGTGTTTAGTAAAACCTGTATTATGTTTAGTAAAACATCATTAATCTTAGTATACTAATTACTGATCCAAATGTGTTACTAGTTAATTATCTATTTATTTACAATCTTTGGTGGACTAATTTGATTGTGTTACTAGTTATCTCTATACAATCTTTTGGTGGACTAATTTGACTGTTACTAGTTATCTATATACAATCTTTGGTGGACTAATTTGACTGTGTTACTAGTTATCTATATACAATCTTTTGTGGACTAATTTGACTGTGTTACTAGTTATCTATATACAATCTTTGGTGGACTAATTTGACTGTGTTACTAGTTATCTATATACAATCTTTGGTGGACTAATTTGACTGTGTTACTAGTTATCTATATACAATCTTTTGTGGACTAATTTGACTGTGTTACTAGTTATATATATACAATCTTTGGTGGACTAATTTGACTGTGTTACTAGTTGTCTATCTTATCAAATCTTTTAAAGAAACGTGAATAATTGTGAAGTACTTAGAGTTTTATTTTGTTAGTATTTTGTGTGTAGCCATGAATTATAGTACATCCACAACACTTACATATTATTTGGATGTCCTTGTTTTAGTGTGATAAACTACTAATTGAACATTTTTCTTTTTGTTAATTATGTATTTCAATATGTGTTATAATTGTCAATGTATATATTAGATAAACATGATACAGAGTTCAGTCTTACCTTATTACTGAGTACTTACTTAGATTTGTAGTACTGTAACAGAGAGTGACCCCAAACGTCCAGTCTTCATCACAGATCTTCAGATTCAAGGTCACAGTCTTCTGTTGACCATCAATAACATCACGACACTCCATAGTCCTACAAAATCAACACAGACAAAGTGTATTCATATCAAACCGAACTGTTTGTAATTCAGAACTAGAGTCCAGTCTATTACATGGTGTATTTAGTTTGATTTAGAATTGAATCCAAGACCCCTATACAACTAATCAGGTGTTGTAATCACTGAGCTACCAAGACCAGTCTATCGAGATCCGTGTATTACTAGACAGGTGCTCTAACTGAGGTATCCATGAAGCGGATTTCCATATGATCGATGAATATCGGTCTGGATAGCTCAGTGGTTAGAACACCTGACTAGTAACACAGGGGTCTCATATAAACTGGTCATGGTGGCTCAGTGGTTAGAACACCTGACTAGTAACACAGGGGTTTCAGATAAACTGGTCATGGTGCCTCAGTGGTTAGAACACCTGACTAGTAACACAGGGGTCTCAGATAAACTGGTCATGGTGGCTCAGTGGTTAGAACACCTGACTAGTAACACAGGTGTTTCAGGTAAACTGGTCATGGTGGCTCAGTGGTAGATTGTTCACTATATAACTGAGAGGATGGAAGTTTGAGATGCCTTCATGCCACGTCAAACCAAAGATGCAAAACCTAAGATGTAAACATTGGTATTTAGATTTATTCTAAAGTGTTCTTTAATTTTTCCAAATTTTGTAGGCCAAAAATGGCATATTGTGGGTCATGTTCTTTTATTTTTCTATTTTCTAATGATGAATTATCTTCAACAACAAGAGGTATTGTGAGTAATGCTCACTAAGAATACCCCCCGCTTACCCCAATCTCCCAAAGGGTGTTCCATGTGATGAATAAAGCCGTTAAAGAATGTAAATGGAAACCATATTGCTACTTCGATGTCCAGTGCACGTGACCTTTGACCTTTTCACCCCAAAATCCATAGGGAACATCTTCATCCCATGAGAAGTCCATATGTATGATATGGTGACTGTAGGTGGAAAGGATAACGCTTTAGAGCCCGGACACCATATTGCTACTTCAATGTCCAATGCACTTGACCTTTGACCTTTTGACCCCAAAATCGATAGGGAACATCTTCATCCCGTGGGTAGTTCATATATATGATATGGTGACTGTAGGTGGAAAGGATAATGCTTTCGAGCCCGGAAACCATTGCGTCTACAGACGGACGGACGGACAGACGGACAGTCAGACGGACAAACCGATTCCAGTATACCCCCCCACACAACTTGTTGCGGGGGGTATAATTAGCAATTTTACTTGGTTGTGAGATGGCTTCCAGATCACTCTGTTGTTAGAACACCTGACTAGAGATTCTGGGACCCTGGGGTCAAATTTCAATCTGTTCCATTGCTTTTTCTGAACGTAGGATATAAGCGTGTCTACAAATATGCATGGAACATTGAGCTGTCCTACAGTCTATATGAGACAAATGCCCCCGCTTGTGGGGCACAGTAAGACACATCTGTCACTTATCAAATTAACAGAATTGACTCATACTGCCTCCACTATGCTGGGGTTTGGTCAGATAGTCAGAATATACTTTAACTGTATGCTAATGTCCCACTGACTAACCTCATGTTTCCCTGGATCTGGGAGAACTTGAAATTTCTGTACAACCAATCACTTCACGCCAAATTCTACAAACAGACCAAGGATGTGTCAAAAAGTTTATACATAATGCAGAAAGTTAATCAAGTGATTATGCTGAATCATTGGTAGCTTGGTGATAAAGTTAACTAGATACATTGCCTTGACAAACAGGATTCATTGATTAAGATATCATATTCAAAATTATTCAGAATAGTCAATCAATCACTGACACGACATTGACCACAGTTTCATCTTCAGTATTCATGATTTTGTATTAAATCTAGTCATTTTGCTGTTCACACTTAAACTTCTATCTTGGACAGGGTTCGAAATTAACTTTTTCAAGCACTAGTCCGTACGGACTAGTCACTGTTGATGTTCACTAGTCCGCAAAACATTTCACTAGTCCGTCCAGTACATCATATCAAATTATCTTCATTTTATTCAACAGTATTTAATGAAACCAAACACATCACAGATGCAATCAATTTAATTTCTGATCTGACACGTACAGAAGAAAGAGACCACCATATTTTATTTCGCATTCAAGATCTTCGGAAGCATACATTATTAACCTCCGAATTAATCCTTTTATAAACATCCATAAGTGCATTCGAGATCGACATTCCTGTTGTTTTGGTGCTCAGATCTAAGAGCCACAGGAGTTCGAAATTTTATCAATAAAGTCAATAAAATTCACTCGATTGACCAAGTCATGAGCTATAGTGTTATGAACTACTGTGTTAGAGTCACGAATGACGAGAACATGTGCGTACAAACGTGCATGTTGTCAGACCACACTACTTGCAATTCTTGCACCTAGAATACGTTCTCGTGATGTGTACTCGGCGTTCGGAATCGGCAGGAATTTGACAATTTGTGCATGTTCGAAGAACGGCGGTCTCGAATGCACTCCATGTGTTTGGAAGCCCAGGATGTCATAGTCACGCAAACACTTAACCATGCAGGTAATTAATCGACCATAAGTTCAAACATCTAAGAGACTCGGACAAATCTTGCTAAAAATCTTTACCATATTCAAGATTGATTTCCGGATTTTCACTAGTCCGTATGGACTAGTGCTATAGAGAGTTCACTAGTCCGACACGTTTTTACTAGTCTCGGACTTATGGACATGAGTTAATTTCGAACCCTGTTGGATAATATCAGACAGCTTTCAGGGCCGTAAATTAACCTTCAATTTGGAGGAGGCAGGGAATTAGGCGGGGGTCTGGGGGTCCCCAGACGCTGAGCACATTTTGTGCACACTGAACACGTTTCGTGCAAAATCCTTGATTCTAGGGCCTTCTAAGATGTTACTTGACTAACTCATTCTAAAAGAAAGATTTGGAATGCTTTTTAAGGGAGGTATCATGTTCTTAGTTATTGGAAACAACATAAATTCTAAAGAAATTTTAATTTTAATTTTTTTTGGCTCAAAAGTTGGAGAAGGAAGCTGCCTCCTCCGCCTCCATGTAATTTACGGCCCTGGCTTTAAAACAAGAGGGCCATGGGACACATTACCCACCTGAGTCACCTTGGACCATATTCAAAGATTTTCTCTATATATTTCACATGTAAAACTTTGATCCCTTATTCTGGCTCCAACTCACCCCAGGGGAACATGATTTTGAGAATTTAAATCTGCACCATGTCAAGAAGTTACGATGTAAATTTGAACTTTTTTTTGTGAATTCTACAAGATTTTCCCTGTATATTCACATGAAAAAATTTGATCCCTTATTATGGCCCAACTTACACGGGGGGGGGGGGGGGCATGATTTTAATAAACTTGAATCTGCACTATGTCAGGAAACTGCCATATGAATTTCCGCTTTTCTGGCTATTGAGAACAAGAGGCCCACAGGCCTTATCGGTCACCTGGATACTAGTGGAAAAAGTATCACTACTTCCATGGGCTATGAAATCTAGAAAAAAATTCCTGTTCTGAATATCTAAACTAAATTCTAATGTTCAGCAATAGTATACAATAAGATGTGTTCTTAAAACGTCACTGCCCTCAAAAGTGCATACACTGAAGAAAGGTTTTAAATAATAGGTGTGTTAATATTAAAACATAAAAATATATGACTACTTTGGACTCATCCTAACGTCATAACCCTGGGTTGTGAATTTCACCATTTTTTGTACATCCTTTTCTGCTATTTCTAAGTATGCATTTAGATTTTATACAGTATCAGCAAACTTACACATAAATACTATATACCAAGTTTGGCCTCAAAACCCTTACTCTGGGGAAAATCAAATTTACAATTTTCGTAAAAGACTTCCTACTCCACCCATTTAGTTTCAATTTAGTACCAAAAGCACTAAATTAAATGTTTTTTTTAAAGTGTTTTACACTTAAAAACTATATAACAACTATATAACAAGTTTGACCTTGTTCTTACATGTGTGTGGTTCTTTAGAAGAAGATTTTTTTAAATTAGTCATTTTGGGGCAGTTTTTGCCCTGTCCCTAAAGCACCAGGGGTGCAGGAATCCTGAAATTTACAAATTATGTTCCCTTTGTTCCAAATGTGTTGCATACCAAATCTGAAAAGAACTGGAATGATATTAATCAAGAAGAAGTTAAGAATGTCTATTGTTCACACACTTAATAACTTACCATTTTGGCCCCACCCTGATACTTAAACTCCTAAACCTGGGGTTATCAAATTTACAATTTTGGTAAAGGACTACCTGTTCTTTCTAAATATCTTTTTACTTTCAGTTTAGTATCAATAGCATAAATGAAGATGTAATTTAAGTCTTTTACACATAAACACTATATAACAAGTTCTGCCCCGCCCCTAGGGCCCCAGGGGAGCCGGAGCCCTGAAATTACAATTTATGTCCCCCTTGTCCCTATGATGCTTCATACTATATTTGAAAAGAATTGGACTGGTAGTTATTAAGAAGTTAAAAATGTTCAATTGTTCACGCACGACGGACGGACACCAATTGCAATACTCTGGTCACCTGAGTTTACTCAGGTAACCTATAAAGGTTTTTGAAAAATTTTCTATAAATTTGCATATAAAAATTTGCTTCCCTATTGTGACCCCACCCATCCCCTGGAGCCATTATTTGAATAAACTTCAATCTGCTCTATGTCAGGAAGCTTCGGATCCATATAAATTTGAACTTTTCTGGCCCAGTAGCTATTGAGAAGATTTTTAAATGACCAAACCCTATTTTTGCATTTTTGTAACCATCTCCTGTTAATGGGGACATGGTCCTTTATTTGAACAAACTAGAATCCCATTTGCCCAAGGATGACTTGTGTTATATTATGCTTAAAGGGGCATAAACACGATTTGGACTAAACATTTCTAATCTTATTTTCTCATTTGTAATATTTATAATTGTATGTTTAACTGGGGTATTTCTAATGGTCAGTAAAACATTGGATGGTCAGTTCTTCAGTTTTAAATGAGATACAGCACTCTCAATTCTTAGTTATGTAAACAGGGCCTGTGTGATGTTTTTGCAAGTTTGTTACAGTTTAAATTTTAATTTACTTCACAAGAGAATTGCATTGGATGAACATTTAATGTAAGATTCATGTAAACATCCATATTTGCTCAATCAGTATGTCTGAAGTATGTATAAAGCTGTAATCACCGAACAACAAAGTGTATGTTTCAGAGAACTTTTATGTTTAAAGTTTCTTTTCCAACAAGTTTCAGATTTCAAAAAAGCTTCCATCACCTATTTCATGCCTAATAGAAATGAAAACAAAATGCCTCCCTCCCTCATCTGGTTTTGAGAAAATTGGCCTGAGAACCAGATAATTAATTTCAAGTGCTCTAAATGTTTTCCCATATTGTGACCCCACCCTACCAACTTTAGAATGATTGCATATCATATATCGTCCTACTGTTTCGTTTTTTCGTTTTTGAGAAAAGATTTTCAAAAATTTCCCCATATATCCCTATGTAAAACAGTGCTTCTTGTAGAGATTCGAAAACGACTCAATCCTATTTTTGCCATTTCTTTGTTATCTCCTTTGGAATGGGTTGAAGCCCTATAATTGAACAATCATGGATCCCTTCATCCAAGTATGGTCTGTTCTAAGTTGAAATTGGGTCCTGTGGTTCTAGAGAAGGGTTCAGGAATCCTGAAATTTAAAAAAAAAATGATGTCCCCCTTGTCCAAAAGATGCTTGGAATGAAATTTGAGAAGAATTGGAATAGTAGTTATCAAGAAGTTAAAAATATTCGATTATTAACACACGACAAAGGACGAAGACCAATTATTATAGGTCACCTGAGTAAACAAGAAATACGTAAAGTTTACAGAAACAAGAGATGTTTGTAAAACACATATGCCCCCCATGGTGCAAAATTAAAAAGGATTATACACACACACATCATTTAATTGAGAGTAGTATCATCAATTCAAAATATTGAGCAAACAATATCTTCCTATGTTAAGAGTGCATTGACCATGTGACCTCAAAATCAATAGGGGTCATCAACTCCTGAAGATGTACCAGTGTACCAAGTTTGATGTCAGTCAAGCAAAGGGTTCTCAAGATATTGAACGGACATTATATTCCTATGTCCAATTTGACCCTTGACTTTTGACCATGTGACCTTAAAATAATTAGTAGACATCTTCTCCTGAAGATGTACCAGTGTACCAACTTTGATGTCTGTCAAGCAAAGGGTTCTCAAGATATTGAGCGAACAGTATATTCCTATGTACATTTTAACCCTTGACCTTTGACCACGCAACCTCAAAACCAATAGGTGTCATTTTCTCCTGAAGATGTACCAGTGTACCAAGTTTAATGTCTGTCAAGCAAAGGGTTCTCAAGATATGGAGCAGACAGTATATTCCATTGTCCAGTTTGACCCTTGACCTTTGACCATGTCATCTGAAAATCAATAGGGATCGTCTTCTCCTGAAGACGAACCAGTGTACCACGTTTGATGTCTGTCAAGAAAAGGGTTCTCAAGATATTCAACGGACAGTATATTCCTATGTCCAGTTTGACCCTTGACCTTTAAACATGTGACCTCAAAATAAATAGGGGTAATTTTCTCCTGAAGATGTACCAGTGTACCAAGTTTGATGTCTGTCAAGCGAAGGGTTCTCAAAATATTGAACGGACAGTATATTCCTATTTAGTGTGACCCTTGACCTTTGACCATGTGACCTCAAAATCAATAGTGGTCGTCTTCTCCTGAAGTCGTATCAGTGTACCAAGTTTGATGTCTGTCAAGAAAAGGGTTCTCAAGATATGGAGCAGACAGTATATTCCCATGTCAAGTTTGACCCTTGACCTTTGACCATGTGACCTCAAAATCAATAGGGGTCATCTTCTCTTGAAGATGTACCAGTGTATCAAGTTTGATGTCTGTCAAGCAAAGGGTTCTCGAGATATTTGACGGACAATATATTCCTATGTCCATTTTGACCCTTGACCTTTGACCATGTGACCTCAAAATCAATGGGGGTCATCTTCTTATAAAGATGTACTGGCGTACAAAGTTTGATGTCTGTGAAGCAAAAGGTTCTCTAGACATTGAATGGTCAGTATATTCCTATGCCCAGTTTGACCCTTGACATTTGACCATATTACCTCAAAATCAATAAGGGTCATCTACTCCTTAGGATGTACTAGTGTGCCAAGTTTGATGTCTTTCAAGCAAAGGGTTCTCAAGATATTCAGCGTATATTATATTCCTATGTCCAGAGTAGATCGACCCTTGACCTTTGACCTTTTGACCTGAAAAAAAATAAGGATCCTCTTCTACTCATACCTAACCCACATATGAAATATCATTATCATCAAGTGAATGGTTCTCAAAATATTGAGCGGACAACACATGGTCTACAGACCGACCGACCGACCAACAGGTGCAAAACAATATGTCCCCTCTTTTTCAAAGGGGGCATAAAAAACAAATGGCTTGACAAACCGAACCATATTGCTACTTCAATGTCCAGTGCGCGTGACCTTTCACCTTTTAACCCTAAAATCGATAGGGAACATCTTCATCCCATCGGTAGTCCATATATATGATATGGTGACGGTAGGTGGAAAGGATAATGCTTTAGAGCCCGGAAACCATTGCGTCTACAGACGGACGGACAGACAGACGGACAACCCGATTCCAGTATACCCCCCACAACTTGTTGCGGGGGGTATAATTAGTGACAAAGAATACACAAGGACACTTACTAAATAATAGCACTTTTGTAGTCCTGGGGCATGTGGTTTAAGCATTTCAATGCATCACCTGGAATACGGATGCTGTGGGGACTCCTCTGAGAGTGACCTTGAAGTACAGGTGGTAACCACTGACCGGATGACCCAGACAATGATGCTGGTCAAGCAGCAAATACTTCCTACCAGGCTTCTGAAGAAAAAAAACCCACTGTCACTTGTCTGAGAGAATAAAAATGTTAATCAAGAAACACAAACAACTTTCACAGGTCATGCCGGGAAGAACCAAAGCTAACAAGAGACTCGTGGGCCACATCGCTCACCTGAGTTACCTTCGCCCATATCTAAAGATTTTCCTTATATACATGGATGTAAAACTTTGATCCCTATTGTAGCCCCAAACTAACCCTTGGGGCCATGATGTTTACAAACTTGAATCTGCACTATGTCAGGAAGCTTTCATGTAAATGTAAAATTGTTTGGCCAGATGATTCTTGGAAAGAAGATTTTAAAATATTTCCCTATATATTTGTATGTAAAACTTTGATCCCTTATTGTGGCCCCATCCTTCACCTGGGGGTGGGGGGTGTGGACATAATTTTAACCAGTGCTCCAAGTCACATCTGCTATCAGGTCGCAAAATGGTGACCTAGAAATATTTCTGGTCGCCATTTCCAAATTTCTAGTCGCCATGTTAAACATTTCTACTCGCCATGGTAAACGATTTTGTAAATAAGACATACAAGTTTCTTTTTAATTTGAATATCTTTCAAGAAAAAAATCTACACCCATGTATGCGTTTTGTTTGTTTTATTTTTAAACTGAATAGAAATGTGCTGTGAAACATGCTGGATGCTAACAAGTCAAGTATTTACTCTGGCAAAAGTTGTATTGCATTGGGCCATCCTGTATATTTTACAGTACGCTTCTGGGGAATAATGGGCCTTCACTACTTATGCGAATAAGAGCTTCTACTTTTGTTGGATCTTTTGCTGAACAATCAGTACCAACATCAATAATAACACCACCTGTACATCCCCAGTTTGTAATTGTCTTTGAAAATTAGCAGCAACAGTTGCCCCGCTCGACTTACTGTTAAAAATGCAGTCACGGACAAAGATACGTCTCTTACTGTTACCATGAATAGTCACACTTCCATGTTTAAAAGATGTACACCTGGTCGTAGCGAAATCGGACAATGGGTGTCCAGAAATGGTTGACGTTCCTGGCTGATTGGCCTCACAAATTCTGCAAAACATTTTGCCATATCTGTATATCAACCACGAAAATTCCTTTAGCCATTTCAGGACTGGGGTTCTTCCTTTACTTTTGCATTTTGCTTTAGATACAGGTATGTCATTTTTAGATGCACTTTTGCTGTGTGACTCGAGAATTTCTTCGTTACATGTACTATGCTGAGGTTTCTAATTCTTACTACCAATAACTCCAAAGTGCTCTAACCCCTGTTTTCCCATCATCTTTATTGCTTTCAAACGCTGCTTTGACCGATACGGAAAAATATTTATTCAGACTTCCGATCCCGATTATAAAATTTTACTAGATGCCCATTTGTTCTCCACTCGCGAAAATGCGACTTAGTTATAATCTCTAGTCGCAAAATCGATTTGCTGGTCGCAAATGCGACCATTTTACTCGCAACTTGGAGCACTGACATGGCCCTTCATTTCAACAAACTTGAATCCCTTTACCCAAGGATGCTTTGTGCCAAGTTTGGTTGAAATACTGACGAAAATGTATTAGTCCAAGGCCAAATCTTACGTCAACTTTTAAATGACCAATCTCATTTGCATAAATCAGGTCAAACAGTTTATGTACTGAAAACAGTCCCCCGGCCCTCCCCCCACTTTTTTCATAACTTTTATCCCAGGTATTATTCAAAATTAATTTTTCAGACTTAAAATTTTCATCGTTAATCATTATTAGTTCCCTCCTATACAAAAATATCCGAAAAGTTGATTAATGCGAGTTTTGACCTTTGACCTGATAAAGACACAAACCTTCTTTGATTTTCATGAAACTTGGCACAAAAACTTCTACAGCCATACGACACATCCCTCTGAAGTCACACTGTATTTGTCATCTGAACAGCAGAGTGAAAGGCCTTTGAAGTGATGAGCTGAATCTCCTGAAACACTGAAACAGAGGATGAAATCAGCATCAGACCTACAGTACACAATTTTGAAATGCTCACATATGACATATGCTGCAATCAATTTCTTACCAATTATTTTTATATATTGTATACACATCCCCTTTACCTAAATAAGATAACAAATTTGCTCGATAATGTAACTAGATATTCTTAAGAGTTTTTGTAAAAGTTACCCCCAAATATGGTGAAGTTTCTTAAAGAATGTCTAAAATGAAATATCTTACAGTAGAATTTTACATAAGAAAAAATATTTCCAAATTCTGCATTATATTGGCTGTAAGAAACAACAGCGCAAGTCAATGAAAATAGATTAATCTCTCTGTTGTCAGCAGATAAGCAGACAGGACCACAGCAGCCACTATCAGGATGTGGCACTTACTGGTCATGCTGGATTATCCCTGGTCACATTAAAACTGTCATTAGAGATGTGAAAGATGCCATTCTTAAGTTAACCAAACATTAAGAAAACTATGGCGCCATGGAACAAAGGGAAGGAACTCCGCAAGAAGAAGCTCCCAAGGCAGGGCAAATTTCATCGAGGTAATTCCCATGGCCGCAAGACTAAGACTGACGTACAGAGAAATTCTAGACGACGCTCATTTGTCAGGCTGAATTCAACAGATCATGCCCTGGTCACCAAACCAAGTCTGGACAGCCAGTCCTACCAAACTCCTAACTGTGATGGTGAAAGTGGACCATCCTGCATTCTGCGCCCACTTCCTTCCGACTTCCCAAATCAAACACCAAAGAGAAGAGAATACTTAGGACGTATAGTGGATGAACAGAAGATGATGGAGATGATTCATCAAACGATACAACTTCATCAGTCTACCACCTGTACCGCTCCGAACATCACTGTGTTGCACTCGAGAAAAGCAGGAATTTCATGGAAATACATTCTGACTTTTGTAAATTGCCAGTTCAACTCACCTGAATTTGCCATATTCCATTAGATCCGCCAAGAGGGTCCTGGTCGCAATGCATCGGCATCAAACATGGCTCTGGCATATGCCCTTCAGGACACTTCACTGGGGGCAGAGAAGGCTATAGAATTCCTGAGCTGCCATATGACAAACTTAAACAAAGAAGATATGCATCAAAAGATACAGAAAGTGGAAGAGATCAACAAGACCCGTGGCCACCCAGAAAATGTCATCAACATTTCAACAGATGCCCGTTATAACAGTAACATCATGTTCAGCCGCAGGACCCCCAGACAGAATGCCAGTCAAGCCTTTAACTTGGCCGTTGAAATAACACAGACAGAAAATATATACTTGTCTGTGCTCAGCAAAACAAACTCTGCTGGACAGGTGCATGGCTAAGGGGCAAGGGAATGGAAGTAGATTGTCCAGGCGGCCATCCTGAGTGTACTTCCAATCGACCACGGGCAGCACCATTTTCAGAGTATGAGATGGGGAAGGACATTGGCACACAGCTGGCCTTGCAAGATGTATTAGTCCGGTATGTTATATCAGACGGCGACGCCCAAGGTGCCACAGAAGTGGACGAAGCCATTCGAGCTCTACATCCACTATGGACGACAGAGCGTCTAGCCGAACCCGTCCATCTTGGGTAGTCACAGTTCCGCGACAGCAACCCAGCAGTCTATAGCGAAGGAATGTTCCATACCCAGACCAAAGAACAGAGGAAAGAGCTATAGAGAGTATTTAGCAATGATCTAGAGTCAAGATGTGCTTTGATAGTCAAGAAACTGTTTACCAAGTTTGACAGAGACCTGCAGAAAATGAGTAATTTCTTACCTAAAGTCCTGGAGGCCACTGTTCTGTGCTATACTGGAGACTGCTCAATGTGTGCAACATATTCCCTCGTTTTTGATGGAGGACTTGTTTCCAACTGGTGGAACTGCAGTCGTAATCTTGCTGTATATAAAATCACGGGCCTGCAAATGAGTGAAAATGACATTAGGATTGTAACAGAAATCCTTAAAATGAAACTAAGTGTAGAAGCCATCAATGCCATGAAGCTGCTGACTGATACAAATGCCAACAAGTCTTACCACCGTAGTGCCAGTTGCAACATGCCCAAGTACATTAAGTTTTCCCGAACAAGGAAGGGTCGTCTCCACCCCATGATACATCGACGGAACAACTTACCCGGTACATCAACCAGACTGAAATGCAAATATGCTGGAATACAGTACTCTGAGCATGGGAAGCAACAATTAGATAGACTGGACCAGAAGTTCCTGTACAATCAAGCCTATCGCAGAAATGAGAGAGTGAAGAGTAGAAGGAACAAACTATTGGCCAGGAAAATGGCAGAGCATCACCAGTACCGGGAAGAACATAAAGGAACTTCAGACTACTGCAATTGCCAGCTTGACTTTAACTCACCTGTCGCCCGTGATCATTCATACCACAAGAGGGGAGAATTGAGATATCATCTCAGGCCTCGCCAGTGAAGAAAGTGACTGATTAAGTTGCTATGAACTCTAATTAGCAATTAATAACTGCTCATTTATAACTACTTCCATGTACTAATAACTTTGTGAGAAGTGACACATGCCTCTCCCATCTACAGCGGTGTAACATGTTAATAAATGTGATAAACTTATTAAGATTGTTGTTATCCATATGTAGCTCCAGACGACAGGGAAGATTGGGAGGTGGGTGCCCGAGACAGGTGCCCGCGGATTTGCAGGTCTGTCGCTGGTTATTGATACCGTGCTGCTCCAGAGCAATATGCCCTGGTACAACACACAGTGTGTTGTGGCACAAGTGGGATGCAACAATTGATTCATCTAACTCATGGTGACGATGATGTAACATGACACTGAGTCTATGCACATGCATCATCTGCCAGCTGTTCTTTATCGGATGCTTGTAGCACACAACATTATACTTGTTGTTGCTGCTTCTAGCCCCCATCCAAATGCGACAATGACCATTTAAACCTGGGGCAGAGCTCGAGTGCACCTTCTCCAAATACTTGGCAAAAAAAGCTTCCATGCTTAGAAAATGAAAGTAAGCCACTGACGAAAATGCATTATTCCAAGGCCAAATCTTACGTCAACCTTTTAACGACCAGTCTCATTTGCATAAATCAGGTCAAACAGTTTGTGTATTGAAAACGAATGCTGGACAACTCGCCCCCAAGACAACTTGCCCTCAAGACAACTCGCCCCCTCTCAGGACAAGTCGCCCCTTCTCTCGAGACAACTCGCCCCCAATATTAAATATAAATATATTATCACATTTTATTTTTATTTTGTGTGTGTGTGTTATTTTTCACTTTTAACCCTATAAAGATACACTGTACGTCTTTTTATTTCATACTTTAACACGAATGGTATATTCTAATAGAATTATACACAAATTTGATTATTGCATTTCAGAAAAAGTTATATTTTTCATAAATCAATTGGCAAGGAAAATTATATTTGCTGATCTTCAGGTAATTTATTAAATCTCTCCAATACTGAGAAAATTTTGGGAGTGTTTTGGGGGATGGGGGTGGGGGGTGATGTGTGAGTGGGTTTTTTGTGTGTGTGTTTTTTTTATCGATATAGTATATAGAAGTGTAAAGGTGAAGCATGAATATTCTGATACATGTAATTATCTTTTCATGCATTTCTCAACCAATTCCCGTTGAAAAATAATAAAATTTCCATTTCAGAAATTTTATATCGGCTTTGCTTTATTGATTCTTTTTACGCGGGGTGATTCTTTTTACGCGGCGATTTCAAAGTGTAAGGAACTCTGATGATGAGTACCTCATAGCGTTTGAAGTAAATTTATAACAGCTTGGGGGAAATAAAACAAGTAGATTTAACAACAGACGCATATTATTGATAATTATACTATGTCAGCTGTAGACCAAGCTAATACTCTCCCTATACCAAACGCTAACTTGTTTCCGCTGAAATTATATATTTTACATGTAAATAAAAGTGATGATGAATTTACTGAACCCAAACACTGGATTTTCACTAAAAGCTTTCGTCTTGCATAAAAAGACACGAAGTTCGGTGTTTATGTGAACACGTCTTATTGTCTGTGATGTATATACTATCTATAAGAAATTCATTAATTTTTGATAAAACACCTCTTGGATTGAGACCAAAAATGATAATTGTAAACATGTATGATATGCATGATATTAAAGGAGCGAGATATCTCAAGAGAGGGGACAAGTTGTTCCGAAGAGGGGGGTGAGTTGTCTTGAGGGCGATTTGTCCTGATGAGGGGGCGAGTTGTCTTGGTGGTGAGTTGTCCTGATGAGGGGGCGAGTTGTCCTGATGAGGGGGCGAGTTGTCTTGGGGGCGAGTTGTCCTGATACCCTGAAAACAGTAACACACCCCCCCCACTCCCCCCACTTTTTTCATAACTTTTCTCCCAGGTATTATTAAAAATTAATTTTTTAGACTTAAAATTCTCATTGTTAAATTGAAACAAACACCGTACGGTTTCTCCACGGATCACTGAATGTGGGCGGAGGTTATCCATGGTCAATGTTATTTACCTGGCCAAGAGATCAGCTGTTGTGTATATTTCTATGATATACACAGGAAATTTCTCAGGTTATTACAAATTATGCTTAGTGTCTTGATTTGTGCAAAAAAAAAATATTTAAATTTCTACCTACATGCATACCGCATTTCTATTTCCCGTAAACCTTCAAACTTGGTCATATTTATGTATTGCAGATAACAGGTTTAGCCCACTTCTAAACCTTTGCTTTTTAAAACTTCTAATTAAATTGTTATATATCGTATATAAATATTTTCCTAAATATAATATTACCCGGCGTTTCCGGGCACTTCCTGGTGTCCTGGGAGTTCGCGGTGTTGTGGGTGTAGTAGGTAAAATATCCATGTTTCGAGAGAATGAAGAAATCCAAGCAGATCTGTGTACATGTACAACCAAATGAAGAATGATCAAGATACCCCTCAATATGGGCCGTCTGTAGGGTTTCTGTGTCTGTAGTGTTTGCGTAATGGTAGTATCCCAAACAGCAGCTGACACAAAGTCTACCCCCCCCCCCCCCGCTCCTTTCTCTCTTTAGGGTTTCTGTGGACGTCGTGTTTGTGTAACGATGGTATCCCAAACAGAAGCTGACACATAGCTAGTCTACCCCCTCCCTTTCTCTCTCTCCCTTACTCTCAATCATTGACTAAATGAGTAATTATTGTCATACGTATGCAACACTATTGTCATGCCATATTATTTCATCTACATGTATATTATTGCTACAGTTTTACACATTTCTCTCTCTCTCACTCTCTTTATAAATTTATATAAAACAGTGATAAATTATAAATAGCTCATTAACTCTCTCTCTCTCTTTATCTTTATAAGGCCAAGTAAAATTAATTAGTAGATTATCATTCCCGCCCGCCCCTCGAAAATTGCCCCGCCCCGATTTTTTTATTTTTCAAAATTACGATTTCCGGATATTTTTATGTCCAGTCCGGTATCGTAAACGTACTTTGTTTCACTTTGCCTTTTAGAAACCTAAATACACATGTAATTATGATTTATAAAGCCTTTTCTCAATGAGAGAAGGCATTTTCAAGGTCAAGAATACCATGGCGAAAAATAAAAAATAAAATCCTCCCACCCACTCCATTTTTTTGTGAAGTTTGAATGATAATCTACTAATTAATTTTACTTGGCCTAAACATTAAACCGTGATAAATTATAAATAGAAATATCTCAATAACTTATTTATGCTTTTTTACTATTGTTTGATTTCTGATTGTGTAATTTATAATCCATGTGGTATCTCAAACAGAAGCATTTTTTTAACTGCTGTAACAGTTTAACGCATGGGTAATAATATAATCATTATACATGTTGATGTGCTGCGCCAATAAAGAATTAATTATTCATGTTTTTATATATGTAAGGGACTGTAGAACACTGTGTGCATTCAGGAAGTCACTGAAAACACATTTTTTCCATCAAGTTTTCCAGGACTAGTTTCTATCATTTCAGTCATTCGTGTAGGTTAGATTCTGTGAAAACTAAAGACTGTGTGTCTTAATTAGCTTTCGAGTACCATTTTGTGATGTTTTATTAAAAAAAAAATTAAAAAATAAATAAATAGGAATTGTATGTTTTAATGTATTATACCTGAGACATTATATGCTGTGTGTGCGTGTGTGTATTTCATTAGGGCTTTCCACCTTTCTGTGGAAAGTCCTATTGTTATTGTTCTGTTTATTATTATTATTTTCCTGCCGTCAAAAAAAATGTTCGTCTTAAGACTTATCGAAAAACTTAAGAGTCCATCCTATAGTACTTCTTGAGAAACGAATACAGTTCACCCAACGTAATTGAACTTTGACCCCTTACGGAGTTATTGGACCTTTCGCAGAAATCATTGTTATGGCTTCTCCTTTTTAACCGTAAAGGCAGGGATCAACATTTACGTTTGTCCGCTTGTCCGGTACCAGTGGAAAAACATTTCGGACAAGTGAATATTGATGGGCAATTGTCAAATTGGACAAGTGCTTTTTTTGTAAAGAAGTCTCCAAACAATTTTGTGAAACGTTTATCAGTAGTTGAGAGTCTGAAGTACATGTATAATGCATGAAAATGAACTTCAATCGCTATGTAAACTAGCTGAGTCAAACTCAATCGGGATTGGTGTTCACTTTATTGCGTACTACTTTCAATCACCCATTGCAATCTCTCACCAGAGAGCGTTACCCTACGCTCCACAACGTAGCACGCCCTCTGGTGAGAGAATGCATCCATGGATCTTAAAAAGTCATTGATTCAAGATGGGAAGTCTAGATAATTTTTTTTTTATGCGTTTGTTGTTTTTATCAAGAGAATAAGAGAAAAAAATCAATCAAGCAGGTATGAAAATAGACTAGATATATTAAGTAAATTAAATGCAGTTTTCAAGTTGACGATATTATATCCTTTTTAGAAAATTTTTCGGACAAGTGAAGTTGAAGTTCGGACAAGTAAATATCTTTGTCTCTTGTCCGAATGGACAAGTAGGAAAAAAAGTTAATGTTGAGCCCTTAAAAGGATAGGAGGATGAAACCTTTGCTGAAGCATAGAGGTCAATTAGTAGAAGCGAAGAATTTCAAATGAAGGGATTCGGTGTCCCCTAAAGGGATTTAATGCCCCTCATGTTTTGTGATTTGTCCTTAACAAATTGACGACTCCTAAAGTCTTCGTCGTAGAGAGACGGAACCCACTGGAACGGGTTGGGTGACCTTGACCTTGAAAAGTAGGTCAATGTCAAAGGTCAAGGTCGCCCAGAATGGCCAGAAAATGGCACTTTTAATACGCTCTTTCACGCTTCAGATAGCATCGAAAAATATCACATGGGTCAGCACGGAATTCTGGACCGGTCTCGGCATCACGAATGTCAACTCTGAACTTTGACCACTCTGCGAATGGCGGCGACTTAACGTCGAAAACCCCGTTATCGCTACTCCTACTAGACCGAAAGTCGTGGAGAGGCGAGACCTTCTCCGGCGAATTCACGATAAAACACTCTCGCACAGAGAAGTTGACCGAGGGAAACCGAGAACCCTAAAGCATGTTTCTCGCCCCCGAAAGTCTCCGACGTCGTCGTTCAATCCCACAACTTTTTCACAGATGGAGATAGAGAGGCGGGACCACTGGCACGAAGCCCCGTGACCTCTCTGACCTTCAAAATGAGGTCAAGGTCAAAGTCACACTTTCTCTCCCATGGGGTTTTTTAAGTTTGACCTTGAAAGTGGATCAAGGTGAAAGGTCAAGGTCACGCATCCAGGGGCCAGTCTCCACGAGTAAGGCAAACCCACCCATCACGCCTGTCGTCCCCAAGGAAGAAATACCCCACCCTTCAAGTGATCTGTCTGTGATCAGCTGTTCATAATACACTATTTTGACCGGTTTCATGCCCAACAACAGGATTCTATAGCTAATCTGACCTACACCTACACATCTGACCTACACCCATTTCTTCCATTTCTTGACTGTCTTGTAAATCAAACATTAACTGCATTTGCATTCAAGAAAAGATATCAATGTCTGCCTGCATCAATTGGTTTTTTTTTTATGATAATGATGATGCAACTTTACTCCACAGTTGAACTCATTGACATTCCATCCCGACTGTCATTGTAAACAAATAAACACTTACCTGTAGGATCAGATGGGACGCAGTACTCCTATTCTCCGTTCAGATATCCTACATGCACTCAGACACTTTCTAATTCACCGGCCGCCATTTTGGCTGTTTGTTTTCAAAGCCTAAATCCGTATGCATGCCTCCTTGGGTGAAATGACTGAAAGACATTGTCTCCGTGAATTAGAACACATAGGATGAGCAATTACAAACTGTATATTCAATTCCACAATCTACAACACACACGGTAAAATCCAGTGCATCTTCACAACATCAAGATGAGGCTTATAGACTCCCAGCATGCACGAGCAGTAAACAATTTAGGAACATGTCACATCCGGTTTCTTTGCACCTCCAAATATCCTATCTAACAGGTCCAAAGTCACCCCAAACACCTGCACAAGTCTTATTACACTTTTACCTGATATGTGCATATGTGCTGGCTACCCAACACCCACACCCCTTTTCTCCCTAAAATTTGACGGGTACTTTATTCGAAACCAAGCATTGAACACACTTCAACACTCAAATTTAGGTGGCAAATTTGAATTTCTTTTCTAGCCAAATCAAATAATTTTTTTTTTTTTGCAGGGGGTGGGGGGGGGGTGGTGGGGTGGGGGGCTTTTAGCATTTGAACACTACTGAAAAAGCGCTAGAAGGTGGAAAGCCCTCTAATTGTTCGTGAACAATTAGGATCACTAGTTATTATTATTTTAATACGCCCTCAAACTGATGTTTATTCTTATCTAGCATATTTATGGTATCTTGTGATTTCATGTTTTATATGTACAATGAGGATAGGTACAGCTTTTAATGTTTTATTTATTTTCTATGTATTTAATGTGTATAACATCCTCTTGTAAGGTATATATGCATTGTAAAGCACCTTTGAGCGTACATAGTGTATGCAAAGGGTGCTATATAAATATGGTATTATTATTATATATAAGGCCATGCCAATTTGTAATCTAGTTCGTCGGATTCGCCGCTTCCATTTGTAATAAATCCAAATTATATTATCATCAAAAAATAATATCCAACCGCGTGTTTACAAATATCCGTAATTTTTTACCCGACCTTTTACAACAAACGCACAAATGACCTTGATATATGTGCTGACAAATGACAGAAGCGCGGGCTCTCGAGAAATTTCCTAACAGTGTAATACGGTTAAGTTATTCATGATGTCTATCTTAATATGTACGATACTTCATAACACTGGATTGGAAGTTGTTCCTTATGCTGGAATCGAACTGGAAGCCGATGAAACTTTTGAAGCGCTATTCGATGCCACTATTTAGAGAACATCATCAGCGTACGATTGATTGTTTGATTATATAATGACTAAAGTCTCTCTTGAGAATATATCACTCACATTGTCGGTGAAGGGCTGCAAAATTTAGGCCTATACTCAGCGCTTATGGCACTGAGGGATCTTTATCGTGCTACACCTGCTGTGACAAGGATCTCAGTTTTTGCAGTCCTATCTGAAGGACCGCCCCATTTATTCGCCTCTTACAACAAGCAAGGGGTACTGATCGAGGACTATTTTAAACCGGACCGACAGTTAACGACTAATTCACCAAAGGTTTGGTGATGTCCTATCAAAATTCAAGAAAATGCTCAAAGCGATGCAATGGACATTGCAATGAATGTCAAAACTGGATGTGTCCCTAGCAATATGCATATCTCTGAATCGAAAGTTTGTAGATATGAAACTTAAATAAAATTCTTCAAAAAGACCTTATCATGCAGTTAATGTTGCAAAGTACATGTATTAGGTATAAAGAAAATAAGTCTTTGAAACCTGAAATACTTCTAATTTATTGTAAACTATATCAACAAAGTTGAAAAATATTAAGTTTATGTGGTAAACAAATGATATCTGATGATTTTAGATCTTTATTATTAGGCGCCCGCTTTTTAAAATCACTCTTAATTCAATTAAAAATATTTATATTTCTTGTATTCGCTCACCTCATAATTTTTATCTCCAAAATTAAAAATAATATTTAATGCATTCCAGAATAAAAAAGGAAATTCCAGCAGTACTTTTTCTAGGTTTTAGAACAAATCTGTCATAGGGTAAACGAATTAAGATAGAGGAATGCTCTCCTATCTCAAATGTTGATGTTGTAACATTACTCTATCCTCTGTGGATCTTATTGCTCAAAATCTCTGATGGAGGAACGTTCTCCTATCTCCAATGATGATGTAGTAGCCTATCTTCAATGATCCTATGATAGAGGAATATTCTCCTATCTCAAATGCTGATGGAGTAACATTACTATATCTTCTATGGATCTTATTGCTCAAAATCTCTGATAGAGGAATATTCTCCTATCTCCAATGATGATGTAGTAACATTACTCTATCTTCTGTGGAACCTATGATAGAGGAATGTTCTCCTATCTCAATGCTGATGTAGTAACATTAATATATCCTCTGTGGATCTTATTGCTCAAAATCTCTGATGGAGGAATGTTCTCCTATCTCCAATGATGATGTAGTAGCATTACTCTATCTTCAATGATCCTATGATAGAGGAATATTCTCCTATCTCAAATGCTGATGGAGTAACATTACTCTATCTTCTATGGATCTTATTGCTCAAAATCTCTGATAGAGGAATATTCTCCTATCTCCAATGATGATGTAGTAACATTACTCTATCTTCTGTGGAACCTATGATAGAGGAATGTTCTCCTATCTCAATGCTGATGTAGTAACATTACTCTATCCTCTGTGGATCTTATTGCTCAAAATCTCTGATAGAGGAATGTTCTCCTATCTCCAATGATGATGTAGTAACAATACTCTATCCTCTGTGGATCTTATTGCTCAAAATCTCTGATAGAGGAATGTTCTCCTATCTCCAATGATGATGTAGTAACAATACTCTATCCTCTGTGGATCTTATTGCTCAAAATCTCTGATAGAGGAATGTTCTCCTATCTCCTATGATGATGTAGTAACATTACTCTATCTTCAATGATCTTATTGCTCAAAATCTCTGATAGAGGAATATTCTTCTATCTCAAATGTGATGGGGTAACATTACTCTATCTTCTATGGATCTTATTGCTCAAAATCTCTGATAGAGGAATGTTCTCCTATCTTCAATGATGATGTAGTAACAATACTCTATCCTCTGTGGATCTTATTGCTCAAAATCTCTGATAGAGGAATGTTCTCCTATCTCCAATGATGATGTAGTAACATTACTCTATCTTCAATGATCTTATTGCTCAAAATCTCTGATAGAGGAATATTCTCCTATCTCAAATGTGATGGGGTAACATTACTCTATCTTCTATGGATCTTATTGCTCAAAATCTCTGATAGAGGAATATTCTCCTATCTCCAATGATGATGTAGTAACATTACTCTATCTTCTGTGGAACCTATGATAGAGGAATGTTCTCCTATCTCAATGCTGATGTAGTAACATTACTCTACTTTCTATTGATCTTATTGCTCAAACTCTCTGATAGAGGAATATTCTCCTATCTCCAATGATGATGTAGTGACATTACTCTATCCTCTGTGGAACCTATGATAGAGGAATGTTCTCCTATCTCAAATGTTGATGTAGTAACATTACTCTATCTTCTGTGGAACCTATGATAGAGGAATGTTCTCCTATCTCAAATGTTGATGTAGTAACTTTACTCTATCTTCTGTGGAACCTATGATAGAGGAATGTTCTCCTATCTCAATGCTGATGTAGTAACATTACTCTACCTTCTATGGATCTTATTGCTCAAACTCTCTGATAGAGGAATATTCTCCTATCTCCAATGATGATGTAGTGACATTACTCTATCCTCTGTGGAACCTATGATAGAGGAATGTTCTCCTATCTCAAATGTTGATGTAGTAACATTACTCTATCTTCTGTGGAACCTATGATAGAGGAATGTTCTCCTATCTCAAATGTTGATGTAGTAACTTTACTCTATCTTCTATGGATCCTATGATAGAGGAATGTTCTCTTATCTCAAATGCTGATGGAGTAACATTACTCTATCTTCTATGGATCTTATTGTTCAAAATCTCGCCGTGGTGGCCGAGAGGTTAAAGTGTTCACCCTGCATGCGGAATGCTGGGGTTTGAATCCCGGCCACGACAGACCACAGGCTTTAGTCATTAAAATAGGTAGTGACAGTTCCATCGCCAAACGCTCGGCATCAGCTGTGAATGTCACGGGTCCTCAGAGATTACCTTAAAAACGGATGTCCCGTGTCACAGTA
Source organism: Ostrea edulis (assembly GCF_947568905.1). NCBI lineage: Eukaryota > Metazoa > Mollusca > Bivalvia > Ostreida > Ostreidae > Ostrea > Ostrea edulis. The sequence goes on along the minus strand of NC_079173.1, from coordinate 1,068,151 downwards.
GGTGTGGCACGCTAAAGAACCGGAATGGTCTCCCATCTCAAATGTTGATGTAGTAACATATAGAGGAATGTTCTCCTATCTCAAATGTTGATGTAGTAACATTACTCTATCTTCTGTGGATCCTATGATTGAGGAATATTCTTCTATCTCAAATGTTGATGGAGTAACATTACTCTATCTTCTGTGGAACCTATGGTAGAGGAATGTTCTTCTATCTCAAATGCTGATGGAGTAACATTACTCTATCTTCTATGGATCTCATTGCTCAAATCTCTGATAGAGGGATATTCTCCTATCGCCAATGTTGATGAAGTAACATTACTCTATCTTCTATGGATCTTGTTGTACAGAAAAGTCTTATCAACTGATTGTTGGGAAAATTTCAGAATTAGAAACTCTAAGATTGTCTTTGTAAAACACATGCCAACTGTGTATGTACTGCACTGTCTTAACAGTTGCTTGTTAAGGGGCATCCTAAACACTATTGTATTCACAACTGTTTGGTAAGAAAATCAGTTTGATAAGGGAACTGTATCTTCTCGATCATGATATAAAGAATTTCCATGAACATATATACACACACACACACATATACATGCATTAGGGCATTGGCAAAAGGGCGGCGTGCCGATAATTTAAAAAAAAAATATTAAGAACAAAAATGCAAAACTTGGAGAGGCGATATCTGCTAATTGGAGCGATATCTGCTAATTGGAGCGGTGAGTATAACGGCAATCTGTGGTCAACAGAGCGGCAAAATGCGAAAGCCATTGTTTACACTAGCTGATGAAAATGGGATCTACAATTAAGTGATAAGACAATGCCTTCTTGCAGTAAAAGAACCAATTTAGCAATACTGCTAACACAAACTTTCTGTCAATTCAATGAACAGGATATATAATAAAATACACAATGGTAGAAGGCCAATCTCTAAAGCTTACAAAAGTATGAAACAATTAATTACATAGAATATTGAAAGAAGGATGAGGTAGACAGGGAATCCACACATTTCAGAGAAATTATCGCCACAAAAAATTTATTAAAAAAGTGGGGGAGGATGTAAGTAGTATCCATGCTTCAGGTGCCTGCATGTGGATGAATGCTCTGGATTTCTTTCATAATATAATTTCAATTCCTTAGACTAATAATTTTGTCACATGCATCATCCAATTCGGATTTCATGAAAATATAGTTACAATTTATATTACCAATTGATTTAAGATTTTCAAATATGAAAGGAAAATTACAATAATAATATAAATGTGATGTGTTTATAAGTTATAAAGGAACGTGATATCTTCTGTCCCCTCAAGAATTTTACTTTTTCTCTTTTTATCAATGGTGGAGAGAGAGAGAGAGAAGAATCACATTATCAAAGTTATCAGTTTGACAACAGGCTGAGAATTGAATGCATATCAATGTATCAAATCCATCATGAATATTCTTACAGGTTGCATATTATATATACATGTATATATACATGTATGTATGTATCCATCTTGAAGAATCTTAGAACATATAGAGGTCTTTATAAGGTTACTAATTCTTGCAATAATGCAATTATAAAACAGTTTTGAAACACAGTTGTATTTGGTTTCATGGTATAAATAGTACATAATTTACATATACCTCAGAACTGATCATTCCACACACATACATATTGTAGGTGTGACACAGTTATGTACAGCTTTTACAGATTCCGACACTGGTTTAATTCTAATAGATCAAAAACAAGAACTATTACTTTTGTCAGTGTATTTTTACTATATCTGATGCTTTTTTTTTTATCAAATAAAGATTTAATATAATTATGTATTTTTACAATTAATATGAATGATCTGTGATTACAGTACAAAACAATCATGATACATGCATGTACTTACATAGTTACAACTTTTTAGGAAAAAAGAAATCACATATTATTAGCCTGTTTACACAGCAACAGCTAAGATGTTCAGATTTCAACATTTGACCTGAAATCTCAGGCACACTGACACAGCCACCAGCTAGCCCACTGTGATTAATTTATGTTATCAATTTGTGTAGAGCTGATAGGCACAACAACTGCAGGATGAGGGGACAGGGCTTAGCAGTGTTATCAGAATAAGCAGCAGTCTGATGCTTGACTCTACACGTGCTCTGTAGCAGACAATATTTTGAACAGGGAGACTGGCATGATTTATCAAAATAAACTAAAGTTTTCCTGCATTTTTCTACCACTCTGCTCAATCTGTGAGGCACTGAAAGGATATGTTTTTACTTTAACAAAACTTTACCCTAGGAACTACAAAATGAATTCATCATTGTTTTATCCATGTCTTTTAAAACATGTAGTGTTTTGATAATATACACAAATATTGGTATATATGATAATACTAATACTTATGATTTTCCTCTTGGTACCTTTCAATTATGAGAAGAATTGGGGGGGGGGGGGGGAATTGTAGCTGTGCAATGGAGGACATGTGCATTGAAGGATTATTAAGAAACACTTTGTTCATTATGATATTTGGAGACCTACTATCTGTGATTGTCTCTTTTGACATTGTAATGTTCACACGCAAGAGTCCAGATTGAGAGTAATTTTAAAGTGATGGTTGATCAATTGGACATTTGTCATCATTAGTGAGAGACAATGGGAGTTACACAACTAGCCTAGGAGATTGTTGCTTGATCAGACAAACATCATGCTTGACATTTTTCTAGAAAAGGTACCAGCAGTCCTGCAAAACTCTGAAACAGCGATCAGACTGAACAGTTATGAGTTATCAGTTATGAGTTATTTTTATAAAGTTAACAAATTTTTTAAAGGAATGTGATTATATTTAATTAAAAAATAAAATCTGGATTAACCAATGATATATGAGCAAGTACTTTTTTTCCACGTTATACAGTGATTTGATTACATCTTTCCTTTGGTGCAATCCCCCTTATCTAGAACTAGACAAGCATGCTCATGCAATATGTGAGTCTACATCCGGTGTAAACAATAACAAAAGGTAATCACACCCACAAGTTTGAAATACAAATTTAGCCCTGCTTCAGATTTTTGAGGCCAAAATTAAAACTTCATGAGAATTTATATCTAAAATAGATATGGCCAATATGTGCACAGTTATGAGGGGAACAAGCATACCCATTTTAAAATTCAAGTACAACAGCTTAATCTTTATTTTTGCAAAATAAGTGCTGCAATCTGAATGTGACCAGAAAATTCATATACTCCACCATTTTCACCGATTGGCTGCTTTTATACCCAATTGCCGGCCTTTAAGTGTGTGTGATTAAGGGCCCCCGGGAGAGGAATGTACATTCTTAAACAATATACATATATACCCATAATCATTACAGTATTACATTATATCAGATGGACTACTACTGTCACACTTCAAAATGTTGCACTGCACACATTTAACACAGTGTTACAAATATAATAGTGAAGACAAAATCTATAAATCAGCACCATGAAATATATAATAGATATAACTAAAACACTTTACACATCTAAGGACGGTGCTTGAGCTAGGGGCTCTAAGGGTGCAAATCGGCCCCAAATTTACATATCTTTAAAATTCAGTCAATAAACTTGACATTACTCGATTGTTACTCTTGGTCATTTAGTTGTTCTAAATAGAGGCATATATCTGGGAAGTCTTGTATCAATGATGTCACATTCACCTGGTATTATGATGTTGTTTACACAAAAATCATAAAAATCTCATTATTTTCTTAAAGATCATCATTACTACATCAGCATTTGAGATAGGAGAATATTCCTCTATCAGAGATTTTGAGCAATAAGATCATTGAAGATAGAGTAATGTTACTACATCATCATTGGAGATAGGAGAACATTCCTCTATCAGAGATTTTGAGCAATAAGATCCACAGAAGATAGAGTAATGTTACTACATCATCATTGGAGATAGGAGAATATTCCTCTATCAGAGATTTTGAGCAATAAGATCCATCTCCAATGATGATGTATTAACATTACTCTATCCTCTGTGGATCTTATTACTCAAAATCAGAGGATAGAGTAATGTTACTACATCAGCATTGAGATAGGAGAACATTCCTCTATCATAGGTTCCACAGAAGATAGAGTAATGTTACTACATCATCATTGGAGATGGGAGAATATTCCTCTATCAGAGATTCTCAGCAATAAGATCCATAGAAGATAGAGTAATGTTACTACATCAGCATTGAGATAGGAGAACATTCCTCTATCATAGGTTCCACAGAAGATAGAGTAATGTTACTACATCATCATTGGAGATAGGAGAACATTCCTCTATCAGAGATTTTGAGCAATAAGATCCACAGAGGATAGAGTAATGTTACTACATCATCATTGGAGATAGGAGAACATTCCTCTATCAGAGATTTTGAGCAATAAGATCCACAGAGGATAGAGTAATGTTAATACATCATCATTGGAGATTCTATCAGAGATTTTGAGTAATAAGATCCACAGAGGATAGAGTAATGTTACTACATCAGTATTGAGATAGGAGAACATTACCCTATCATAGGTTCCACAGAAGATAGAGTAATGTTACTACATCATCATTGGAGATAGGAGAACATTCCTCTATCAGAGATTTTGAGTAATAAGATCCACAGAGGATAGAGTAATGTTAATACATCATCATTGGAGATAGGAGAACATTCTTCTATCAGAGATTTTGAGTAATAAGATCCACAGAGGATAGAGTAATGTTACTACATCAGCATTGAGATAGGAGAACATTACTCTATCATAGGTTCCACAGAAGATAGAGTAATGTTACTACATCATCATTGGAGATAGGAGAACATTCCTCTATCAGAGATTTTGAGCAATAAGATCCACAGAGGATAGAGTAATGTTACTACATCAACATTTGAGATAGGAGAACATTCCTCTATCTTAATTCGTTTACCCTATGACAGATTTGCTCTAAAACCTAGAAAAAGTACTCCTGGAATTTCCTTTTTTATTCTGGAATGCATTATTTGTAAAATAATTTTGCCCTCTCGCCTCACTTTTTTTGTTTGAAAATCCGAAGAACTATTTTACAAATTGGTGTGGCCGAAAGCCACAATAAATCATTAATAGAAAATATTCCAATAACTTATGTTCTTTTTAATTTTTTTTTTATTATTATTATTGTTTGATTTCTGATTGTTTAATCTATAATACATGTAAATACAATGATAAACTGCATTGTATAGGGGACGTTAGAAATTAAAATATTCTAGGTGCGAGTCAATGGTATCAAAACTCAGGTATACTGGAGCTTTCCTCCAGATCTAAAGACTGTTGGTCATCATATAGCCATGATTGTTATCAAATAATCTTTCTCAGGTAGCTGTAGACCATGGTCTCTGCAAACATCAATCAACCTAAGCTCTATTGTTAAAAGTTTGATTGACAGGTGGCTTATCATTGATCACCATACAGGTAAAATTTGGGGGCGTTAACTTAAAGTGGGGTCTTTAATCATTATTAGTCCCCTCCTATACAAAAATGTCCGAAAAGTTGATTAATGCGAGTTTTGACCTTTAACCTGATAGGACACAGACTACCAATACACGTATCAACACTTCCCTTGTCCGCCATCTCCCGGATAAAAATCGTATTTCCCAACATTGGCCTTTGTAATTTTCCTATCTGTAGCTTTGACATCTGTTGTTTTTCCATCGATTGCAGTCAACTACAATAATGCCCCAGATTGGGGCAACCCATTAACTTGTATGAAAACTTGGTAATTGGCTAAAATTCAAAGTAATAACATCTTACATTTGGTAAGGTAAAGAAGGAAAACTTGGTTTTTCACCGATTGACCTTTGGCTGACCCCACAAAGGGATGTAACTCGCGGCGAAGTGTTGATACGTGTATTATTTTTCTATACATTCCTTTTTAACATAAAAATTCATATAAACAATTCCATCACCTCAACTAACCTGAAAATTGGCACAGACTTAGAGCAATTCAAGTCCCAAAATATTTGTGAATCTCCGGAAAATCCACCGCACACAAGTCCTGTTATAACACCGTAAGTAACCCCTACTCTGCATATCTCCCTTCATTTTTTTTCCAGACCCTCTCCTTTCCATCTATGCCCTAGAATAACACAATTCCACCACACACATCCCCAAGAATTTTTAAGAAAAAACCTCTATTTATAAATTGGCACTAGACTACTTGATATTCAACTGTCCGAATTTACTCTTACTCTGAATACTCGAGTCATTTTGGCTTTAGATTTTTTAAGCTTTCATTCTGATCATATCAATTTTTTTTATCCAAGAACGTAAAATACAGACCGTGAAATATTCGTTCAGCTCAGTAAATTTCTTCAAATCACCGTTCCACGTACTTGACCAGTGACCCCCCCCCCATTTCAAAAAGTAGATAAGTTAAAACCGGTGTATTCTGAGAATATCTTCCCGTTCTCTCAGTAATTTATGTTTCCCTTGTTAATAATAAGCTTAAAATGCCGACATTCTTAAAACATCATTGCTTACAATATCTTCCGTTCCACTTTCTGTTCCGCGTATTAGCAACACCCATAAAAAAACTCATCTGTCCTAAATATTTCTTTCATGCAACTCAGCCAAAAGCAATTAACCAGAGAAATTTAAATAAATGGTACCTACGTGTAATAGCGCTGTACCCGACAGTCATTTTCGCTAAGCATCTGCAAATATAAGCTTTCTGTCTGACCATGCTGATTCGACGTCCATCTTCGTTTTCGCTGCAAGTGTCTTCTGCTTCTTCAAGAAAGACAACTCTTGTTTTAGCAATCGCACATTCTCGGGTCTTTCCGGTTTACAAGCGGAAAATTCATATAGATATAAGATAAAGATTTTTAGAGAACTTTTTGTACCAAACAAAGTGAGAGAAAATAGAAGACCCCGAAATGACAAAAGAAAAAAAGATAAACATTAGTATAAAATGTTCTACCATAGGGGGTTGAGATGCAATTCACGTGCCATGCCTTCTACATCCCCCATCATAAATTCTCTTGCAGCTAAACAAAATTATAAAAATTTCAAAGTGTCATTGACTAGCATGCAATTTTTCCTGTGAAACCCCCCCCCTTTCCAATGTGGATCAGAATATTTTCCGTTAAAGGATTAACACCCCCCCCCCCTCCCCCTCCTATATACAGGCCATTACAGGGGCGGATCCGGAACATTTACCAAGGGAGGGACGCAACACTATATTGCACTTTTTCAGCCAATGAAGTTTCCTTTTAAAAACAATATCTGCTTTTTAAATAACCAAAAAGAGGGGGTTGGGTGGGGTGGGGTGTAAACCCCTAGTCCGTTATTTCCCGCCCCTCTAGATCCGCGACTGATGAGCAGCAATACGCGATCAAGAGAGTGATCTATTCAGTGTTTGTAAGTGACATAATGATCTTTACTCAACAACACAAACGGAGAAATTTCATTTTTTTTTTCTTTCTTGTTTTCAGTGGCGTAGCTTCCATTGAGGCAACCGAGGCAACTGCCTCGGTAAAAAACAAAAACAAAAACTTTTACGTTGTTAAAATGTCGATAGCTTCTGCGGGGCTTCGCCCCCAGACCCCCTGCCTCGGTAATATTCGAACCCAAGCTACGCCTATGGTTTTTAGAATTTTATTGTCAGACTTCAAAAGGTCGTGCTAATTAAATCAATATCAATATATATTTTTCAAATCAAACCGAAACCCCGATCGAGGAAGTTTCTCAAATCGGAATTTTCTTACTTCAAAGTGAGTCGGAGTGTTTGTATTTGTATCGAGGTAATTGAAAAAATCAATCTAATCAATAATTATAAAATGAAGTATGCTACTACAAGGGAAATGAGAATATTTTTTTTTTTTCAAAATTTGCTTAGATGTAATTCATTTTTGTTTTCGTGCATTTCTTTTCACTTTCCCCTCTAGATCCGCCACTGACTTGGCATTACTATGTAGTTTTAATTGATAAAATGGTCGGTTATGGAGTCAAGCCTGCAGAAGCCCCTGTCTGGCAAGAGTAGAACCGACACCTGTAATTACACTCGTGGATTTATTGTCTACGTGTTAACGTGATTTAGGACGAACACTCTGATTTCGGATTGAGAAAAGAAGCCAATTAAATAGCACACATGTGTTACACTCTAAATCGTCGCCCCATCCCAAATCGTTGCCGACGACGATTTGGGATGACATTTCACCGACGATTTGGGACAATATTACACTATCATTAGGGGCGACGATTTTGGGATATCCTAAATCGTCGGCCGCCAATTTCTAGGATGAATTACACAGAAGTTATTTCATTATACTCTCTCTTATAGGGGGGAGGGGAGGGGTACATAAGTTTCGCTCGGTCTGTTTGTCTGTCCTTACTCATATCTTTGGTGTTTGTTCACTTATTGGGCTAAAATTTTGTATGTAGATTACAAGTGACCCTCTGACATGCCTCCCCAAAAATTATGGAAAGAGAGCTAATAGGCGTAATCTAATACAATCTGACGTCACTAACAAATCTGTGGTGAACAGGGCCTAACAACTACGTGATCAGCAGAATGACCCTACAACAAAAGGCAAAATGATTTATTGTCGGACATCTCTCTCTCTCTCTCTCTCTCTATCTCTCTCTCTCTCTCTCTCTCTCTCTCTCTCTCTCTCTCTCTCTCTCTCTCTCTCTCTCTCTCCGACTGGACGAAAAACGATCATATAGACAACAATGGCACCGTCACCAACAACAACAAATATAACTCTTTCAATATTAACAACACCAATACTAACCAAAACAACAATGATAAATACTGTGATCATAATAAATGTTTTAAAAAAAAAATACACAACAGAACAAGTAAAAGTAAGAAGATTAGAATGTCTTACATATTAAGTCTAGATAACCTTTTGTGGTTATAGCTGGACCATAAAAGAAAAAGAACGAGGAGGAGTGGAGAAGAAGTACTCAACAGACAGGGCGAGTTTGTATGTAAACGATGATTTTAAATACATGTAGTTGCTCTAGCGTGTTATTCCTCCTTAAATTTCTCTGGTGTGTTATTCCTCCTTAAATTTCTCTGTGTGTTATTCCTCCTTAAATTTCTCTGGTTTGTTGTTCCTCCTTAAATTTCTCTGGTGCGTTATTCCTCCTTAAATTTCTCTGTGTGTTATTCCTCCTTAAATTTCTCTGGTTTGTTGTTCCTCCTTAAATTTCTCTGGTGCGTTATTCCTCCTTAAATTTCTCTGTGTGTTATTCCTCCTTAAATTTCTCTGGTTTGTTGTTCCTCCTTAAATTTCTTTGGTTTGTTGTTCCTCCTTAAATTTCTCTGGTGTGTTATTCCTCCTTAAATTTCTTTGGTGTGTTATTCCTCCTTAAATTTCTCTGTGTGTTATTCCTCCTTAAATTTCTTTGGTGTGTTATTCCATCTTAAACTTCTTTGGTCTGTTATTCTACATTAAAGGGTTTTTACCACGATTTTTAATGTAATTAAAATCAGAAGGAGTAACCTTAATAAAGCACGTTTCTGCTGTTATATTGTTTCGTTACTCCCAATATTTGCATTTTATCTGCATATATTCAAAGCTTCCGCTTCTCAAATCGTCACTAAGCTAATGAGCTATCTAGTCACGTGATACGTCATGACGCCATACATGTCAATGTGCTGCAGCAGCTATGCATATGTGTGTGAAGATATTCTATTGAAAGTCATAAATTATACAGAATGGATAATTAATGTTCCGACATCGATAACATCCCATTAGTATTTAAGATTCCTCCATACATATTTGAACCTGCCGCTGAACCAAATCTTAAAGAAATTCCCTCAGCAAACATTTATATTAGCCTAATACTACATCGACATTGACCACTCGGACGGAGATCCCGCCAGGGGTGTAGCTTCGTTAGGCTCCAGTAGGCACGTGCCTACACATTTTTTCCCTTTATTTTCAAAACACATTTTTGGCCATAAATGTCTGCAAAATAAACATATATATTTCTAGTATTTAAAATCGGATATAAAATTATTCTGTCGGACCTTTTCTTTTATAACGTATTCTACATAATGTTTATAATGGTTTTTTTTTTTAAACTTTAGTGATCACAATGACTCGCTCTCGAACTTAACAGTTTAAAATTTCCAAAAGTTGTGCAATATTTAATGTCTATTGCAATCATTTTGATGCTCAGAGTAGTGCAAACGAGTCCTAATATTTCAAAAATTTTCTCGTGTTATCCCATGGGGATCCGGGTTAGAAAAGGTCATCAATATCCCTTACTTGTCGTAAGAGGTGACTAAATGGGGCGGTCCTTTGGATGAGACCGCAAAAACCAGGTCCCGTGTCACAGTAGGTATGGCAAGATAAAGATCTCTCCCTGCTCAATGGCCATAAGCGCCGAGCATAGGCCTAAATTTTGCAGCTCTTCACCGGCAGTGGTGACGTCTCCATATTAGTGAAATATTCTGGAGAGGGACGTTAAACAATATTTAATCAATCGAGGATTACCCCGCGACCCACCCCCAGCGAGAAGGGACCATCCCCTACTGTACCTAACCCTTCAGCGCATCGCGTGTCGGTTTAGTTTCTTTAGTTTCATCACACGTGCCTACACGTTGAAACAGTCCTAGCTACGCCCCTGCCCGCTCACAAAAGGGAAACTTTTGGTAAATATCTGAATGACACATTTCTTTTGCAAACATTTTGACTGTGTTCCCCTGTAGATCATGTTATTTTTAAAGCATTAGACGTCTGTATATGTAGAGTGTTAGCAGGCGCGGATCCAGATTTTTTTTCCATGGGGGGGGGGGGGTGAACCTTTTCACAAAATCGAACCCGTGATATAACTCATTTTTCTTATAAATCGTTATATTGTAAAAAAAAAAATTATCTTTGCAACCCCCCTTTAGATCCGCGCATGATTAGCCAATGCTGATCTAATTAAAATCAATTCTTCTCTAACCGTTACACTAGAGAAGGTAGAAAAGATTTGCTTTTAATTAAATTGATGCATTGACCTACAATGTGTCGAAGAAAAAAGTCGATTTACCGATATCAATTTAATTTATAATTTTATTTTTCAAAGGGGAAGGGGGAGGCAACCGGCTTTTATAATTACCAATCTGATGAAAATCCATCGACTTCTCAAATCGTATAGTGTGTGTTTAAGAGGGTGGGAGAAAAAGAGAAAGGGGGGGGACCTTGTTCTGTTCTGGAGATGGGGCCAATAGTCGTAACCTCTACCTTATAATCATCCCTCTCATTACTTAAAAAAAAATAATGGGGGGGGGGGGGGATGGGGGTCTGTCATTCATTATATTGTTGGAATTTTTTCTCTCACTACGTTGGCACGCACGGTCATTTTTTAAAATAAAGCCGCCGTATTTCAGCATTTTTGACGATTATTAACTGGCATTTTTTTTCGACTTTTTCATTTTCTTACTATTTTAATCGGGGGAGGGGGGTAGGGATAGTCTGATAGACCGTGTAGTCATTTCGTAAATGGGGGCGGGGGGGGGTAAATCGTTGAATATGAAATCAAAGAACTGTGCATATATATAAAATGTGTATGCTACACAGAAATTTCCGTGGGTGCCAGACCCGCGGCGACTTCAATGATTGCCTCAATACCTGGTAGGCTATAATAGTTCTCAAACTGAAGGCAGTCTCTGATTATGTCCAGTCTGAAGGACAACGAGCCTATTAATTTGTAAACAGAAATGTCGATATCAGGAATTAAATGGGTTAGAATGATATATGTAAGTTCGTCATTGAAGATGGTTTTTTTGTTGGTTTGAAGTATTTCTAAATTTAGTTCTAAGCTCACAAAATTTCTCCGACTTGCCTCATTGGTAAAAGTAAAGAAACTTTTCTTTTTGTGCTGATTATCACAGCTGTATACTGTACAACACAATATTTTGGGACTTGTAACTGTTGAATCTCTCCATTTTGCATCAATAGCCTGATGTATGTGCTGTTCACAACTTGTTTAAATGTTTTCATGCTTTCTCGCTTCACTGCGATTGACACGTATGACGTCACAGACTAATGGCGCGAAAATCTCTAACGGGAATATGCATATCTGGCTTTTTGCACTTTCGATACAAAATAATCACCAAAGCACGCTTTATATCGAAAAAATAATAATAGCACGATTCAAAACACCACATTTTCATATAAATTTACAAACAATAAAAATCGTGGTAAAAACCCTTAAACTTCTCTAGTTTGTTATTCCTCCTTAAGGTTGATCGATCTTCGTGTGATGTCATAGGTTTTTGCAAAAATCTTAATAAATTAAACTTTGCGCATGATAGAAATATATCTTTCTGAGGAATATTATTCGCTGGATATAATAAAAAATCTGGTAAACTATAAATACTGAAAAAGTTTATATTTCCCATAGATAATCAATTAATTATGATTTTAAAAAATTGTCAAGGGCAATAACTCCTCTGCTGGAATTTCCTCTACTGGATGTCTATTATACATTGGTTTCCCTAATATCCACAATCAATCTACACATATTTATGAATTAGCAGTTTTTTAAAACTGTTGATATCTAGATTTTGTCATTTCAACAAGTTTTTATCTATTTATATTATTCTGTTTAACGAAAATGTGTGATTTTCTGATGTTAATGTGTACTTCTGTTTTTATATGTCTGACATCTTTAAAAAGGTGGCAACATATACATTTTCTTTGGTTATTAATTAAATTAAACTATATTGAGTGGAAATTAATAAAGTTTTTCCACTTTTAACCTTTAATGTTGAAAAATCACATGAGGATGGAGCTACCTTAAAGGTCAAGTACGGTGATTTTCCTAAAACTTGACTTTTACACAGAAAAATGTCTGTCGTACACTTATGGATTAATTTCCATGGCAATTTTGATAAAAATCACTTGGCATGAAGTGCACGGCGCTTTCAAACTTTTACCTGAGCGATCGATAAATGTGTCGTGACGTGAGTTATCGCTCGTAGCTTATGACGTCATCTGAGACAACTTTCGATTGCATTGATAGGGTTTTATAGTGTTTACATAGAAACGTCCTGTATTTATGGTACAATGCGCTGCTTTGAACTGCAATGTCAAATCGGGACAGGGATTAAGTATGTTTCTTTTCCCAAAAGACCCTAAATTTCGAAGAATTTGGACACTGAAACTGAAAAAGAGACACTGAGATTTGTGACAAGCCACGAGGATCAGTGAGTGACACTTTAATTAACGAGGATAAGGTTTCCATCAACCCTGACGCATCATCCTGTTTGACTCCAAACAAAGTGCAAAGTGATGATTAACTGGACATCCTACAAAACAAGTGGAGGGATGTATTTTAATTATATAAAAAAGGTTAACCCTTAAGGGGGGATGCAATCCACCACTGAATGCTTTAATGCGACATTGCATTCAATGGGTTTGCGATTTCACATAAAAAATTAATGTCACCCATTACCTAGTTCAAATTGATTTTATTTCTTTTATTAAATGAAATATCTTTCAAATATTGTCTTACTCATATTATATTTATAAGGGACTCATCATTTCATTTCTTCACCATATATATTTTGAAAAAATAAAATGTAGTAAAAATGGAAGTGAATTCAATTTAAAAACCCCATTTTGATAAAACCTTATTTATTAGGTCAGTCCAATTTCCAAAGCTTTTTCTTCAAGTTCATTATGAAAACAAGTACAAGTTTTTCCTTTTCCTAATATGGTTTAAAGTGCTACATTAATTAATATATCATGAATCATTAAGGCAAAATTTCACACCTCAAAATGCTACAATTCGTTAACTTTGTGCCGTAATATTTCAATTTCGCATTTGACGTGTGTTGTGAAGAAATTACATGTACTAATAAGCCTAATTTACATTTTATGATATTGTATCTACATGTAGATGTTTTTCTTTTTTTAAAAAAAAGGGGGGGGGTTACAAATAACGTTGTGCATAATAAGTTGTTTTTTTTCTTTTGTCTTTTGTTGTTCATTTTTCAAAAAGGCATATTTCAATTAAATATATATCTAGCTAAACACATTATAATCTGAATCTGATCAATCTCATACAAGTAAATCTCATAATAAAAAAAATACAAACGTGAGAGTCAATCTAGACGCTCACAATCGCTACAATAGAGTATACGGCGAGTATCTATGAAGTCTGATTTTGATTAGCCTAGATTGTGTAAAATACAAAGGTTATCTTTTAATAGAACATTTTTTCCAATATCATTCCCACTTTTCTATGGACTGGCTCGGTAAATAATTTCTAACTGAGATTCCTATGAGATATTTGTCGAACATAGACTATTGGATGGTTTCGAAACGGGTGCAGGTGCAAATATAAAAGGTTGAATCCCTAAACTCAAGTGTATATACGTTATTTCACCGTCACTATCCACGGTGTTGCTAAAACTGGCAATTTCTCACAGAAATTAAAACGATGATATACAGGCGTAAACAACTACAATTGTCTCAGATGACGTCATAAGAAAAGGCGATAATTCCTTCATTCGTTTCTATAAACAACGATTTTGGAATAGGTATTTTGCGCATTTACCTGGATTTAAAAAAATAATAAACACATCAAAACACTTTTCAAAACGGGTTTTAATGAATTATAAACTTTATTTTCAAATCTATTTTTATTACACTTGACCTTTAACTATCTCTGGTGTGTTATTCCTCCTTAAATTTCTCTGTGTGTTATTCCTCCTTAAATTTCTTTGGTGTGTTATTCCTCCTTAAATTTCTATGGTGTGTTATTCCTCCTTAAATTTCTCTGGTGTGTTATTCCTCCTTAAATCTCTGTGTGTGTTATTCCTCCTTAATTTTTTGGTGTGTTATATCTCCTTAAATTTCTCTGGTGTTATTCCTCCTTAAATCTCTGTGTGTGTTATTCCTCCTTAATTTTTTGGTGTGTTATATCTCCTTAAATTTCTCTGGTGTGTTATTCCTCCGTATACTTAGGGGGTCAAAATTTTACATACTGATGTATAGATACAATCTTTTAAAATCTTCTTCTAAAGAACCATCGGGCAAAAGACGTTTACAATTACATGAAGACTTCCTTATATAGTGCAGGTTCAAGTTTGTAAAAAGCATGGTCTCCGTGGTAGGTTGGGGCCACAATAGGGATAAAAGTTTTACATGCAGATTTATATGGAAAATCTTTAGCTATGGCCAGGGTGACTCGGGTGAGCGATGTGGCCCATTAGTCTCTTGTTCTTGATTACTACCATTCCAATTCTTTTTAAAGGATGAGGTGAAACAGCACTTAGAGTTGGACCCCTATTTTGTGGTCAATAAAAGCAATTCTACTGCACAAAATTTAAGATTTTATACATAGGGGCCATAGTTTTGATAGTTCCCTTTGTTTTTTGTCACGAGGAATGTCGAAATATCAATTGATTTTAAAGCCCTATAACGGTTTTCGTCATAGTCATCCTTCATGAATAATGATAAACAAAGTGGGCGTGTCTTAACACAAGGACAACATTCACTAACTCTCGTGCTTTTCCCGTTTGCAACTCACATGACATTACATGCACATGTATTTACTTGTTTTAGAATCCTAATAATTTTTAAGTGAAAACAATGCATAAATTTATCTGAATACATATATGCTGCATGTGTGATCGGTATTTTAATTCCCGCTATCCATCCGTTGTGATGATACTACTGAGACCTAAACACGTTATCAAAAGCTCATACTAAAACCTAAACACGTTATCAAAAGCTCATACTAAAACCTAAACACGTTATCAAAAGCTCATACTGAGACCTAAACACGTTATCAAAAGCTCATACTGAGACCTAAACACGTTATCAAAAACTCATTCTAAGACCTAAACACGTTATCAAAAGCTCATACTAAGACCTAAACACGTTATCAAAAGCTCATACTAAGACCTAAACACGTTATCAAAAGCTCATACTAAGACCTAAACACGTTATCAAAAGCTCATACTAAGACCTAAACACGTTATCAAAAGCTCATTCGCTCATATATATCGCCGCTGAAAAAAAAATGAATTAAGAAATCATATATTATTGTCATTCAAATCGTAATTTTCTACGGAAGGTTATTGAGGCCAGTTCAACCGAAAGATAAATTTCTTTTGCGTTTAAACGCAATAATTATTGCGATTTAATGCAATCTTTTGCGTTTAATCGCAATGGGTTTTGCGTTTAAACGCAAAAGATTGCGTTTAAACGCAATAACTATTTCGTTTAAACGCAATAACTATAGCGTTTGATCGCAAAAGCATTGTGTTAAATCGCAAAAATATGCGTTTAATCGCAAAAAATGTTGCGTTTAAATGCAAAACCATTATTGCGATTAAACGCAAATATTTTTGCGATTTAACGCATTACTATTGCGATTAAACGCTATAGTTATTGCGTTTAAACGCAATATTTGTTCTTTAATTTGAACGTTAAAATTTTTAACATTAAGCCAAAAGAAGAGTCGAGACTACGGAACGAAATAAGGTAAGGCCATTGATAACTAACAGTTTAAAAGACTTAAAACGGAATGTTATTAATGTTGTTTAGTTTATATTACATTATCTATCTTTATCTTTCTTTGTTTTAGCGTGTTCAACTCTCTCTCTCTCTCTCTCTCTCTCTCTCTCTCTCTCTCTCTCTCTCTCTCTCTCTCTCTCTCTCGTTTAGAATGTAAACTATATTTTAGGCTTTTTCAATCAAGGCCATTTATCTGTTTTCTATAATTAAGAAAAAATGTATTTCTAATATTTTTGAAACCCAAATGTTACCCTATTTTACATTTAAACAGTGTACGTACATTGTTCATGCTCGGACATTACTTATCGCGTTTGTCATGTATGTTACACCACTGCCTGTCATAACTAGTACTGTATCATCAAGCGGAAATTTTTTAAAACTAAGTTAAACATTGAACATTCGGTAAAATTATTTTTAACCTCTTTAACTCAAACTGAATGAAAGGCTTATGTATACAAAATTGAAAAAAAAAATTGATGTGGTAGAGAGAGAAATAGAGAGAGAGAGAGAGAGAGAGAGAGAGAGAGAGAGAGAGAGAGAGAGAGAGAGAGAGAGAGAGAGAGCTGTGTGTGTGTTTATGTGTGTGTGTGTGGTATTCAAGCTAATACGTTAATATATTGTCGAACCAAAAGATAAAACATGCTGTAATCAAACATTAAACGTAACTATCTATGAATTTTTGGGACAGTTGAAAATAATGAATAAGGCATTTAATGTATCAATTCTTTTTTAATCAAACGTCAATGACATTGTTTTGTAAATAACGCTGGCCATCTTTGGAAGGATGAACGATAAGGATCTTGCAGATTTCTTACCTAGAATTGGAGATCGGGTCAGTTTGAAAATATATCTAGAAGAAACAAAGGACAGAAAAAGAAAACCAAAATCGTCTCTTCTTAGAGCACTGCGTCAAAAAATGGGTATACAAGGGAAAGAAATTCAGAGTAACAGTTCCAGTGACGAGGGGGCCTCTACCCAAAAGGCAAAGAAACAAAAAACTCATATGTCTAGATTTGGAAATAAGAGTGCAAACAAAAATATGCGTAAGGTGGAAGTTGGCTGGATTCATGCGGGTAAGCAAATTAGAACGCCTAGAGGTGGTGGTACAAGAAAACTGAATCTACCAAAATTGTACAAGAAGAACGAAATTCTGGAAGAAGTTAAACCCCTTTTTTTCCCAGAAGGAAAATCGCCAATGGGACAATTCGAAGATTTTGACTTCTCAGTGGCTGACTTCTTACAAAGAGACATTGCTGATAAGTCTATAAACGACTTGTACGTAGAATCAAAGATGACTACCCTTCGATTATACCTTGTGACCTCAAAGAAACAGAGAGATGGGGGCGAATCTGCAATAGATGACCCACATTCTTCAGGAGGAGAGGAACTTCCCGATCCACAACTTACAAATGTCCATGTTGAAGTGGCATCTGATATCGCAAGAGTCAGCCCTGAAGATCCATTAGATATCTCCATTGACTGCATGCCGGATCATACTACTGAAGATATTCAGCAGCTGCAACACTGGCGTCAACTCTCTCACTTGAAAACGTAACCTTTGAGGAGGTTGTCACTATTTCTGATGTACCTGCCAATAGTATTTTACTCGATATCCAAAACTATATGTATGACCCAGAAATAGAATTTGGACCCTCTCAGGTTTTTGGCAACCAAGACGAAACAGTACCTGCAAGTGCCTGTGTGAAAAAGCTTGTTATCAGAAGGGGTAGTGTATTCAATGATGTCATGAAATTTTTCCTAAAGGAGGAATTTAACATGAGAACTGACACATTGGAACTACGTATCTTAACAGAGAGAGGAGAGGCTTTTGGGGGCGTTTTCCGAGATGCCATATCTGAATTTTGGGAAACTTTTTATTTAAAGGAGCAGATGTAAAGATTCCCACAACAGTTCATATTATGAAACAAGAGGAATGGGAAGCAGTGGCAAAACCCCTAGTTTTGTGCTTTAAGCAAGATAAATACCTTCCAGTGCAGCTTTCAAGGATGTTTCTCGAAAAGTGTATTTTTGATACAGCACCGTCGAATGAAGAGCTTCTCGAGTCATTTTTGGGATTTTTACCCGATATGGATAGGAGTCTGATTAAAGATTCTCTTGACAATTTTGATGGTGTAGATGAAAATGAACTTTTCGACGCTTTTTCGAATTTTAACCTGAGAGTGTATCCCTCCAAAGACAACTTTAGAAAGTTTGTGATTGAGTTGGCATACCATGAACTTATCCAAAAGCCGTCTTTTGTCACTCTCTGCTGGTTTCCTATATTAAGTTGTCATTTGAAGCCTCTGATAGGTAAACTGGAAGACACATATGAACAAAGCAAAGTCAACAACAGAAAAATTCTGAATTTGCTCGTTTTCCCAGAAGACATGTCGAAAGCAGAGAAGGCAACTGCTGAAGCTCTGAAGCGATATGTGAAGACGTGTTCGACTGAGAAATTGGTCATGCTTTTGCGTTTCTGCGCTGGATCTGACATCATCATCGGAAAGAAAATCACTGTACGAATCACTCCCCCCATGTCTGATTTTTCACTCTGTCCAGTGGTTCCTACATGTGGCTGCGTGTTGGAGCTGTCCAGAAGCTTCCTGTTATTGAGGGAGCACTTGGAGAATGTCCTTGACACTAAAGTATTGAGAATGGATATTGTGTAAATTTACTATACTATATCCGAAAAACAAATGTAAACGATTTTGATTATTTCAGTGAACTGGCCACCACCGCAATACTGATCAATTTTATTTAACAATGATTATAGTTCGAAATAGCAGGATTTAACGATACTTGCAAAGTGAGCTAGAGGCAACTAGCTTTTGAAAATTCTTGATGAGAAAAAAATGTTTTGTTTTTAAAAAATGCATGTACATGGGGTTTTTTGCTTTCGGCTCATTTTGCTACGACATTGTTGCGTTTTGCCACAAATAAAAGGTTTTGTTTTCATTGTATTCAGGTTCATCTGTGTAATCAATGTAGCATTCGTTACCACGAATAAATGAATTATGAAATTTAGTTTTATGAAAAATAGTTTAAATTTTCTATCTTACGTAATGTGATAAGTTCTGTACTTTTCTCGTCGTGCTTTGTCCTCTATTTCTAATTGTATTTCATACTTATCTCATTTCTCCCAAGCATATAATTGGTCGATTGTTGCTATATGATCGTGCTAAAAAAAATTATAAGGTCTTGTTACTGCATACTAAAATTGGACACGCCTCGGTATGCTAAAAATAGATTTTCATGACAATATATGGGTTTTTCACGTGTGCGACAATAGCGACCTCAACGCCTACACATAATGAACCAAATAGTTTACAGTTATGAGTTTTAAGAGTATTAGTTATATCTTTATTATGATAAGCAATTATAGACTTTTGATATCCGTCAATACATATTCCTATAGACATGGTGAGAATATTTGAGCATCGGACTTCGTCCTCGGTCAATAGACTCTCATCAGGTCTCTAAAACATGTAATGACCTTATCAAATGACTATAGTTGTATGATATATACTTATGGAAAACTTTTCCGCCCTGTGCAATGTAATGTCATGTTGTAAATTTTGAATTTAACGGGTGGCAATAAGTTTTTAAAAAAATCAACAGTTGTCATGTTGTATTTTTTTTTTATTTACTACCACCCGTTATATCCGAAATTTACAACATGACAATAAACAAAATTTCCCTAGTGTAAAATCAAAATTCATATTACGTCCTTTTCCGGAGACGTTCGTTGTTATATCAGACCCTTTTCCGTTATTTATTGGCACTAATCATGTGGAAATCGGCACGAGTCGACTTATGCCGATTTCCACGTCATTACAGCCGATGAAAGGGACGTATTATAAATATAATTTTACAGTAGTCGTTCAATTCCAATAACCGAGTATGACGCCAGATGATCACGTCGACGTCTTGATCAGCTGGCGCAAATGGCAGGAAGATTTAATAGATTTCAAAGTAAAAGACACGGAGCGATTTGTTGACGACAATAATTATTCATCACAAGATGTTTTTGTTTGTTTGATATTTTCTATAATCATTGTGATAGAAAAATCAAGACACAGTCTTTTCAATAGGAGGGAACTTTCGGCATTTATTGCATTAAAGTGATATCATCTATTCGAATATGTGATATCATCTATTCAGCTTTTAATTTAGTGATATCACCTATTTGAATAGCGGGTATTGCTTATTCTAATAGGTAATATCATTCTTTCAGTTTGAATTGGTAAAATCTGATTCATCGATTGGAATAGGCGATATCACTTGCATGTATTCAAATAAAAAAAATATAAACACCAAAACGACGCCTCATAATTCAAGTACATGTATCTATAATAATATAGTACTAGTTTTATTTTTTTTCAAAGCATATAGATTAGTCCATTATCGTCAGCCGGTCATGTTTTGAATTCTGTTATAAACCTTATCATAATACTAAAACAAAAAAGTTATACTCCGTATCACACTAACAATTCATACATTTTGACGCAATGTCATTGGAAAAGACGTTACGTGATAACTATCAATAAGTTCATAGAACTACAGACTTTTTTTCTCCTTCTGTTGACTTTTTAGCCGAGTTGCAACGAAGTTGAACTCGGCTATTGGTTTGGTGATGCGGGCGGGCATCAACAATTGGTTTCCGGATGATAACTCGAGAAGTTTACAATCTAATCAAATGAAACTTTGATATATTGTGGGGTACCAGGTAAGGAATACCCCTATTGATTTTGGAAAAAAAAGGTCAAAGGTCAAGGTCACAGTGACCGAAAATAAATTTTAAATTCCAAAACATTTTGGTTTCCAGAGGATAACTCGAATTTTTTTTATTTGAATCAAATGAAACTTGATATTATTCGATACTAGCAAAGCAAGGCCCCTATTGATTTTGAGAAAAGGGTCAAAGGGCACGGTCACAGTGACAGAAAATAGATTGAAAACTTCAGACAAATATGGTTTCTGGACAGTAATTCGAAAAGTTTAAAACTGAAATTAGTTCTTCACAATTATAAATATGCCACATCATTCCTGACTTTACAATGTGTACCATGCAACTCGGCTCATGCACCCCTAGGTGCATATATTGATTTTTATATATTAAAATAAACAACCAGTAATATTTACGTACAATTTCAGTAACAACCCTAATAGATGAAAGGTTAGTTAACAATGCATAGCTAGTATACTTAGAGACGTCTAGAAAATATGTATTTCGCGGTTGGCCATATGACGTAGGGTAACATATGTAAATCATAGGCTTCTTCCACAGTTTCGGGCGATGTAAGGGCGTTCTCTTCCATCAGAAATTTGATAAACTCATGCATGTCGGAGTCATTTGGGGTGTTCTTGTGAAATCAGCACTCGTTTCTACAGATCTGAAGAACGTGTTGATCAGCTTGTAGTGAATAATCTTTAATCCCTTATAATTCGGGTATACAATATAGAATACAAGGTTTGCCTGCTGGGACGTTTCCATTTTTAGTAGGGCGAATTCGATGCGTATTCCATACAGATACTGCTTCACCTATGTCATTCTAAAATGTGAATAAAAGAAAATGAAAATTGAATCTAGTCATTTTTAAGTTCTAAAATATCTTGAAATTACAGGGTCTCTTTTTTCTTCAGTTTAGAGAAATTAGCTTGCAATTGCAAGATAATTGGGGGGGGGGGGGGGGTTCGCAACAACAGAGCTTAACCAATAATATCATTCAGAATTATCTTTCTTATATGAAATGTACCTTCCGAGAGCAAAAACGTACATTTTTGCATGATTTCAACTAGTCAAAAAATCATATTTATGACGTCACAATGATCAAGGCCCGGGCTTAAGTATTATTACGCACAATGAAAAACACAATCACATTCATAAATTTAAATGATATGACTTTCATAAAAGTAAATAGTAGAAATGAATTTCACTTATCTTCCCAAAATGAAAACAACCATCTGCTAACCCCGATGAGTTTTACATTTAGCTGTGACCCACAAATTCACTGTGTCTGAATTAATTCTCAACACAAATAAAATAACCCCACCCCAAATGACACATTTATAAGTTGAATAATATTTATGTATTTAAATATTGATAACTGAAGTAAGGTTTGACTCATTGATATGGGGGTTTCAAGTACCATGATATACAGGATGTCCCAAAAGAAACGTTAAAGACAGAAATAAACCATCACACGTACCTGTACAAAATTCATGAACACAAACTGAACAAGATTCTTATATATGTCTCCGGAAAATTCACCGATATCTCTCAAGTGCCCGAAGAACTCAATCCAAAACTGACAGCATTCCATCCACAAGAGTCGCCAAAATGCTTCTATCCTTTGGTTACCTGTACTTGCGCCATATATGAATGTACCTTTGGTTGTTAAAACATTCTGCATTTCTACAATATCCTTATTTTCTGTACCACGGTCCCCTCTTACTTTTCTTGGACATGCTGACATTTTTTTCAACCGATGAAATGAAATATCCAGCAACAATGCGAGGATCGCTACTCGAATGGGTTACTTCACACTATATAATTTTCCTGGAGTAGCCATCAATGCAACTGTTTATACAAATCCCATAATTCTTTAATTTGTCATACGAGTCGACATGCCACAAATAATTAGCTCCCTTTGCATAATACTCCCTGCGACGGAGTCTTTTCCGTTTTCTCAATTCAACCCCCTCTGGATCAAGAATAGAAAGGAGACCTGCTACTGTTTCTCTAGATAACCTGTATCCGGCTAGCAAACATCGCTGGTGCATCCATCGATACCCGCTTTGCATGCCATCTTTAAAAATTAATTTGGAAAGGAAAGCAGAAACCCTGATTAAGGAAGGCTTATTCTTTCTCCTGTATATAGGAGCAAGCCTTCTTTTCATTGTACGCTCGCTAAGAAGTACCTGATGTTGTAAAGCTAGGTAACTTACTATTTCATTATAAGTTAATCTAACTGAGAAATAGAAATGGATAAGCGTGTCTGTGTCCATTGCCATCACCAAATCAAGAGCTCGTCACTTATAAAAAATGTAAATAAACAAATAACATAGCGTTGAATTGCAAACATTAATGCGTCAAATTGACAATTTATTGTGTTAAAACGCAATCTTCTTTGCATTTAATCGCAAAAACTATTGCGTTTAAACGCAAAACAATTATTGCGTTTAAACGCAATAGTTTTTGCGATTAGATGCAAAGAAGATTGCGTTTCAACGCAAAGAAGATTGCGTTTAAACGCAAAACCATTGCGTTTAAATGCAAACTTTGCGTTTAAACGCAATCCTCTTTGCGTTTAAATGCAATAGTTATTGCAATAAATATTGCGTTTAAACGCAATCTTTTGCATTTAAACGCAAAACCCATTGTGATTAAACGCAAAAGATTGCATTAAAACGCAAAAATTATTGCGTTTAAACGCAAAAGAAATTTATTTTTCTGTCGAACTGGCCTCAATGAGCTTCCGTAATTATCAACTAAATACGGACATTACATTAGAACTGTTAACCGTCAACATACGTTTCGTTCAAACCCTCAGTTGTATTGTGATGTACTAAATATAAGCCACAAGCTAAGTGCCCACAATAAATAAATAAATAAATATATAAAAAAATAAAGACACCTCTACTTTTCTCAGGCTCTTGATCGAATTTGACTTGAAGCGAAATTTATCATAAATAGCTGGGCTCGTATCATTATTTATAAATATACCTTGATTATCTGTTTTTCATATTTAAAAAGCACGGGCTGTGAAAGTACATGTATATGTAGTACACGTGTAAGTCTTTATGTTTCGGTTAATTATATTACAGGTAGAATAATAAACCAAAAGATCTACCTGTAATGTGTATACAGGTAGAATAATAAACCACAAGATCTACCTGTAATGTGTATACAGGTAGAATAATAAACCAAAATATCTACCTGTAATGTGTATACAGGTAGAATGGTAATGTGTAAAATGTTAATAAAGAAAATAAAACCACACTAGTGCATTCTACTTAGCATGTAAGGTAAACAATAAAATTTTATTATTTGTTTAGAAAATTAGATTCAGAAACGTCAACTTATTTCTGATAACGATATCTACACGTAAATATAACTTAATACAATTTATCAAATTTAGTTAATAGATTACATATACATGTATACCGTATGTATCGAATGCACTCTGTGTAAAATACATGACGCTGAAGGCGTGTCTATGTTCCTATAACAGCGGACAATACATCCGAATCACGTGATATCGTCTTTTGTATAGAGCGAGCTACTCCGGGTAGGTCATCGAGTTCAAATAGGCTACTTCTACTGAAAATTTTGGTATTCTTTTTTTTTTTAAATATCGGCGATATGGGCACAGGCACCTGAAGTAAGACATTGCTTAGTCTCGGGATCATCCGAAGGGTCTCGGGATTATTCGCGGAACAATCACACGACACGTTATAAATTCGTAGCATGTGATCTCCTTTTTGGCTGCCAGTGGAAGAGATGAAGCCTGTCCGATCAATGCACGCAAGATTGTGTCAAGTAAAAGAGATGAGATGGGTTTTGCGTTGAAGAGACTTGTAGTATGACATCTCCCCTGACCTGCAGCTCGCCAAAATTCCGTAGGTAACGTAATTACTTGGAAAATGTGCCCCGAAACGGGGACCCCCTGTTTGTTTACAAATTTTGTTTCTTACCTTGTGTATTTTATTATACCGGTAGAAGACCAATCTCTAAAGCTTACAAAAAGCGTGAAACAATTACATGAATCGAAAGAGGGATGAGATAGACTGGGAATTCATACATTTCAGAGAAATTATTGCCACCAAAAATATATGAAAGGGGGGTAGTAATATATCCACACTTCAGGTGCCTGTGATATGGGTTGCGTTTATCGCCATACGTCGTATGATAATATACAACCAAAGCCTACGTTATTTAACTGAACCTAATATCGTCCATATATTCCCAGATCTGTAAAAGTATGGACAGGGCCGAATTCCTCTGTGAATTTCAGATTATGGGGAAACCTCAAGCTTAAACTCAGAGTTATATACCGTTTGTGGTGAAGTTATGCGCCGTATAACATTTAAGGCATTCCATGTATAATGAAAGGATAATGAACAATTTTGAAGGACTTAGATCAACATAAATGTTTATTGTTAAATAATGATGAAAGTGAAGCAGATGAAATTCACATGACTGGTGAATGATTAGAAGCTGACCTTTTTGCACTTAAGATTTTTTGGAACAGTTGTCTGCCCTTTGTAGAAATAAGAGAAATCGAATTTTCTAAAAATGTGTGTGGTCAATGATTAATTTTATTTCATATTTTCATTAAGAGAAAGTGTATGTAACTTTCTACCAAGAGATCTGTATGAAAATATAATTTCTTTTTAAAATATTGTAATAAAACATGCTTTTCCCATATACTTCAATGTTAAATTCAAGGTGAAAAACAGAATTTTGAAAATTCCTATGGTGGATTATTTTTATTCGATGAACCCTTCAAAATGATACCATGATTACAAAAAGTACACCATCCATTTATTACATATAAAATATGGTCATTATACATTTAATACCTTAACTCATGAAAGTGCAAATGTCAATAAGACTAGTTGAATCCTGTAAATTATAACATTTTAATTTTTTTTATAGATATATTGAGGGTCATTTCATATAACCAGTTCACTTCATACTTTGGTATAAAGTATCTCTGGAGCAAGAGGGATGTAAAATGTAAATTTCAGGATTTCTACACCCCCTAGGCCTTGGGTGGGGGCAAAAACTGCTCAAAATTTACCAATTTTCAAAATTTTTCTCTAGAACTGCACAAGTTTAAGAAAAACTAAATGCATGATGATGTAAAGCAAGAAGGCCTCTACCAAAATTGTAAATTTCATGATCCTCGGGTTCGACTAATTTTGAGATCATCTCCGCTTTGATATTCCCCGTTTATCAATAAGATACATGAACAAATTAAATAATAAGGTGATGTTTTAATCTTTTCAATAACATTTATCAAATTTCAAATATAAACAATATTCACGGATTGGATTGTTTATTGGTTTCTAAAACAAAACCTCGGTATGAACTCTATCGGAATCTGAAACGTTATTGATAAAAGTACTAGAAAATATTGAATACAAAAATTTTGATATAGCACCACAGTGCCAAAGACATAACGCAAGTCACATTTCATATTTCACATTTTTGCTTTATACTTAGACATTTTATTGAAAAATAGATATTGACGGCAAACTAACAACTCAACTCATCTTTATGATAAACGGGATGATTTCAGATTCTCCATCGTCAACTTTCTATATTCATGAGGCGATATTCCACTCTCACTTACATATGGTGTTTCTAGCTCTCAACTGATTCGATATGCCCGAGCTTGTTTTGCGTATGATCACTTTTTAAATGGAGGCAGGCTACTGACAAACAAGTTGTAGTTGCAGGGGTTTCAACAATCTCAATTAAAGTTAGTATTTCGCAAATTATATGGTTTTTATAACAACATAGTTTGCCATAACAAGCTGGCATTGGGTCAAATTCTGTCTGACTTGTTTCATATCAATTGTTAGGCCGTCCTAAGCACGTTTATCAGATCAAGATAGTGGGCTCACGTCGGGTATAACATGTTAACAGGAGATGCTTACTCCTCCTAGGCACCTGATCCCACCTCTAGTATATCCAGGGATCCGGTGAGTCCTGGGGTCAGTGTTTCCCAAACTATCTGTTTTGAATTGATTATAGGATAGTTGAGATTGATCACTGTTCGTTTACAAATATTCCGAAATTGCAATTAAAAATAAAAAGTAAACAAAGAGAGATGTAAACAATTATCGTCAACAAAGAACCAGTCAAGTCCGGTGGAAAATCACGAGTCGCTCGGATATGACTTGGAAAACGGAAGTCCTTTGTTGAGGCAGGTGTTTGCATGGTAACTTAAAGAACCCATATTGCTACAACCTTAAACGCTAAGCATAGGTCTAAATTTATGTTACTTCATCTACAACCAGTGTTGTATCAATATGAGTGAAGACTTATTGACGGGACGTAAAGCTAAGAAACAAACAACCAATATAATGTGATGTTGTTAAATAAATGTTGAACCAGGGACTATTTTTACTTTCAGTACTTTGATTTTACTATACAAACGCGCTCTGTGGAACCTTGTGGTTCTTCTCACAGAAATTTGCAAGCTTTTCTAGTTCCATGTACATGCTTATGAGATGTTTTTTTTACTTCCGTGAACATGCTTCTGAGATGTTTTTACTTCCGTGTACATGCTTCTGAGATGTTTTTACTTCCGTGTACATGCTTCTGAGATGTTTCTCACTACTGTAAATTTTTGTTGTGCGAGTTTTACGTTTTAGTGGGATCAAGAAAATGGAGATTTTACTGAAGATACTTTGTGTTGGACTTGCTGTCACCCCAGTGTCCTGTTTCGGTAATCCATATCTATATATATATCTATCTATTTATATCCATTTCTCTATATGGTCATGGCACGTGCGGGGCTCGAACGCACGATATCCCGGTTACGAAGTCACCGCTCTACCACGGAGCTACCACGGCTGATAATGACTACCTGCTGTGTAAATATTGTTTTTTTTTCTGATTTGTATAACAGCAATGACGTGTCTTAAAGATGTGCATATCAAAATTACATAAGAAAACATAGATATGCACGGAATGAATATCTAGATCTCTTTTGTTTTACTTCCGGGATGTAAGAAATTTGATTTGATCTAGACCTTGGTGATCTAGTTTGTAGGCGAATTTAGAATTTTTTTTTTCCATTTCGCCATTTTCTGTTTTTACCAATATACATTCAACATAAGTTCAAATTAAATTTCAGTTAACCTTGCACAAATAACGCAATCTAGAGGTAATGCCTCCCAGAGTTCAACGTATCCCGGTCAGCCCTGGACTGCAGACAAAGTAGTGGACGGACATTTTCAGCATGACAACAATGAGTCTACCTGTAGTTTTACGCAGGACTATACGTTAATAACAGCATGGTGGAAATTCTTTTTGAAGGAAATAACAAATGTGGTATACTTGGAGATCTATTTTAGGAATATCAGTAAGATTTATCATGGAAAACAAGACTAAAATATAATGCCTTTCGTTTACCTCATTTATTTCTGAATCTTCGTCATTGATTTCAGATAACAAGATCGACTTAATGATGTGACCATTTTATCCCCTGTATTGGTTTATTATCAAATATGAATTATAAATAAGCAATTACAAGTAAACAAAAGATGTTTAGCAAATTAAAGTGATTGTTGAATGAAAGATGAAATGTGACAAGTAAGCGGCAACGCAGTGAAATTCTAATGAAAAGTCAACAGAAATTACAACGGAACTGGTGGCAGGGGACAGTTTCTTTGGTTTTGAAACATGTGGATAGGGGGTATACACCAAAGTCAGATTATGACAGACTAATGAAAAATCACATTTCCCTTTTATGTCAATACTTGTATTTCATATTAGTGTAGTTAATAAATTATGACCCTAAATTACATGTAATCTATAAATACTGGTGCTGGTGCACAAAACATGCTCTGAGCAGGTTCCCCTCTTTTGCTTTGATTTTCCCTCATTTGGGCTAATCCGCACCACCCCCACACCATCACAGTACCAAACATGGGGATTTAGATACTGTGCACAATCAAGAACCCTGTCTGCCCTTCTAAAAAATCTACCTCTCATATGGGGCCATCCACCTTCCCTCACAGCTACAGACCTTTTGCTAGACCCTGCATGTTTTTACCGGAATTTCTTCAGCAACTGACCGCGTGTCTTAGTTTCGTATTTGCACCAATCTATACGCTAGGAATCATGGTGACACCTACATGTTGTATATCAACATTTTTACTAAGCACTCAGCTACATTTGACATGCATCCTAAAATTATTGCATACATTTTTACACATGTAATATCACTTCAAATACGGGGTATTTACATTTTTTGAAAAAGTTGATAGTGCGAAACTGTCCCCTGCTACCAATTGCATTTTGGTAAATAAGGATAGTTCGTTCGATCTTTCATTCGTATTTTGTTTAGATATTTATTCTTGGCACACTGATTTGACTGCGGATAACTCCGTTTACCTGATCAGGATATGGGGCACACGGCGGGTGTGACCGGTCAACAGGGGATGCTTACTCCTCCTAGGCACCTGATCCCACCTCTGGTGTGTCCAGGGGTCCGTGTTTGCCCAACTATCTATTTTGTATTGCTTGTAGGAGTTATGAGATTGATCACTGTTCGTTATCTTCACCTTGCATCTAAAGGTTTTCATCTAAATGTGTAGTACAATTGAATCTACCAAGCATCCTGTCTCGACACTGGAGTCGGAAATAAAAGCGTGCTATGGATAGGCTCCTGTTTAATACTACACAACACATGATTTTGATTCTATAAAAACAATTTCCCAGTGTTTCTCTTTCGACTATATACTACCAAGTAAACGACAGTTCCCATGTAGAAATCTCAAGATTACACACGATTTATATATTTTTCAGAGATATATATTCCATAAGTCATTATCGTGCATTTATAAAGCGTAGCATGTTATCACATTACATAAGAATAGCATAAAGATATTACAGAGGAATTCATATACAGCGTTTTCCACAAAGATATAATGCATGTATACGATGTTACGATTAGTTTATCAGCTTAGAAGTCTAGATTTCTCTGTTAATGTGCAAAAAGTATGTCTTCAAATTATAGGGTATACCCTTTTATGTGTACATATATTAAAAGGTACGCCTTCCTTTAATTACTGCCTGGTTCTATTTTTATCTATTTATCGTGTCTGATAATCTGCTTTTATTACAGCTGCAAATAGACATGTCGGGGTTTCCGTTTTCGTCTTCGATGAATCTGATTTTATTCCAACATCATATTCTCCCAATAAAGTTTTTATCCAGGAATCATCACCGTGTCCTACCCGCGTTCTGAATGTCACAGTCAATAAAGCTACCAGAGGGATAGCGCTGTTCAACACGAAGAAACCGCCTGTAGTAACAAACTGTGAAGGATATCAACAAAACCATTCATATTCTACCATTGAAACATGTGAAGTCAATGTAATGGCTTAACACTCAACACTTACACACTTTTGCATATTAATTTTGACCACGAATTACTCCGTTCACCTGATCAAGATATGAGTCTAGTGAGGGTGTGACCGGCTACCAGGTTACTCCTCCTAGGCACCTGATCCCACCTCTGGAGTGTTCATGAGGTCGGTGTTTGTCCAACTCTTACTTGTGGATTCTTTATAGGAGTTATAAATACGATCACTGTTATCTTCAATTTTTATAAGATGCCAAATGTACCATATTTAGTCCCCTTTCATCATAATTACCCACAATTGTATTTCTTTTCAACTTTTCTACCTTGTATCCCCAAATAAATTTAAAAAAATATTTTATTCAACTCCTCCAGTACTTATTTAGGTGGGTCAGGCAATGATGAAAATAAGTGTATGAGCTTTGGGAGTGCTAAAGTTTGGATAATTGTGACTTTACCTATTGGAGTTAAATCCCGTTTAGTCCACAAATCTAGCAATTTTTAATGGCATTGATTTTAAATTGATAATTACATAAAGTCATGTCTTCCAGATATTTTGTAAATATTATTTCGAGGAGCTTAAAATTGCTATTTCCCCATTTTATTTTCAGATCATTACACAAAGTTTCCGCCGAACCTGATTTGCTCCCCAACCAAATTGCTTGTGATTTTGAAATATTTAAACGTAGTCCAGAAATCATTCTATACATATTAATAACTCTCATAGATTCTCTAAGTGATTTTTCACTGCCATCTAACGTTAAAAAAGAGTCGTCCGCATACTGGCCTAATTTATTTTATTTTCCAAGCACAGTTACACCCTTAATATTTCGATTTTCTCTAAGTGCTTTTGCCAACAATTCTACTGTAATAATAAAGATATATGGTGCCAATGGATCTCCTTGTCTACAGCCTCGTTCAAGACTGAAGAATTTATACAAGTTTCCATTGTTAATTATACAACTGGTACTAGAGGTGTATAGAGTAAGAAACCATTTTACAATAGATTCCCCAAAATTGAAGGACCTCAGTGCCTTTACAATAAAATCCCATTCCAATGAATGAAACGCTTTTCAAAATCTAATAATAATAACAATCCTGGCTGATTTTCCTTCTTTAGATAGTCAATCAAATCATACAAAAAGCGAGTGTTTTCACCAATAAACCGTCCCTTTATAAAACCCTTCTGAGAGTCACCTGTGATACTTGTTAGTACTTTCTTTAAACGATTTGCTATGGCACTAAAACCAATTTTGTAATCAACATTAATAATAATATTGGTCGCCATATAGCGTCTATCTTTTTCATATTTGGGAATGCAAGTTATTACACCTTGCGATTGAAATTAAAAGAGAAATTGCTGATTTTAAAAACAATGCAAAGTACATCATGCATTGTTGAGTCCAAATCAGTGTATTGTACAGAAAATGAACTCTAGTTCTTATGTTAAGTTTTTATATCAAGTTTTGAAGGAAAGGGAGTTCATAGCCCCACAACTCAAAAGAGAGAAGTGAGAAGCTTATCTCAGTGAAACTATTTCAGAAAAATGTTGAGAATTTCATTATATGAATACATCTTTATGCACAAAAGAAACAAAATTAATTTATTTTCAATACCGTATTCTTATGTGTTATATACACTGTAGCTACAAATTCTTTCCTTTGCAAACTTAAACTTGTAGATAATGACTTGTGTTCATTTTGCAAAAGTGAAAGAGAAACAATCACTCATATTTTTTTTTATGACTGGGTGTATGAATCTGCCTTCTGGAGAGATTTTGTGAAATGGTACAATGCATTTGTCAAAAGTTATAAAATCACAAAAAAGAATTGTGTTACTAGGCAATATTGATGAAAGTTGTTTAGAAAATTTTCTTCTTTTGTTAGCAAAAAAGCACATTTATTCCTCCAGATCACGGGACTCAACACCCAAATTGTCAGATGCAATTTCTTTAAATACTATAGAAATTTAGAAAAATGTTGTCAAAATGTATTTCATAGCAAATCCAAAATGCTTGGTAAATGGGCATTGTATGATAATATAATGGACAAGTATTTTGTTGAAAATCATAATCATAATCATATCACCTAGCATTGATATGAAAAATAAAATAATTACCTTTATTTTTGAATGTGTATGTGTATATATGTGTGTTTATGTGTGTGTATATATTTATGTGTGTGTATGTATATATTATACATGTATATATCATATATACAATTCACTGTTATTGTTGATACAGAAGGTTTACAAAGTAATTGCAAGTGTGTATGAGCGAGTGTAAATTACAGTTTGAATGTTTATATGTATAAATGTGTTGAAAATATAAAAATAAAACATTTTTTTTAAAAGTAGGTAGGTAGGTAGGTAGATAGGTATAGGTAGGTAGGTAGAGAGGTAGATAAGTAAGTAATTTCCTGCCCGATAAACTAAAATTTATTTCATAGTTTCTATTGGAGGGGATGAAAGCGGGGGTGTCCCTCTAGAGCGATACTTCAAGAGGGTTCTATGGCTCTAGAGTGAATCTTCCCCTTGGGGGTAAGGTTTATTCTATAGCACGTCTGCTGGGGGAGGCTCACTCTAGAGCGAGACTACCGGTGGGAAGGTTCATTCTAGAACCAGACTTCCGTGGGGGAAAGGTCACTCTAGAGTCAGACTTCCGCAGGGGGGAAGGCTCACTCTAGAGCCAGACTTCCGGTGGGAAGTCTCACTATGGGGGGAGTCTGGCTCTATAACACCGGCTTCCAGCCCCCCCCCTTAAATCTGCCACTGTTGTCTACAACAAAACGATAAAACTTACACAAACAATGACGAATATTTTAAAAATATTGAAATGATCAATAAAGAAGTAAAGTGATTAGATATATTTAGGACACGATCATGCTAAATGCAAGGTGAAGATAACGAACAGTATGTTATAAACTTAACTAGGACATAAAGATTGGAAAACTCACGAAGACACTAAATCCATGGAAATCTAGAAAACTAACTCTTTTTGGAAAATGCACAGTAATAAATACATTAGCACTGTCTAAACGATTATACAGTGCAAGGATCCACATGGAAATTCTATAAAACAAATCAACAAAGCTATCTTCAATTTCCTGTGGAATAAAAGATATGAATAAAAAGAAAAACCCTTATTGGACAAATAAAAGATGGGGGATAAGAGTAGTAGATATTAAAAGCAAATTTCAAGCCTTAAAAGTCATGTGGATCAAACGTCTATCTAATTCAAATCCATCACAAAATAACTTGTTTTATTCTTTATCTTATTATTAAGAAAATAAGATATTAACCCAAGAGCCAAGTTATATCCTAAGTCTCAGGCACAAAGAATAAGCAAGAAATTGAGACACTGTTGACAAATATTCCTACATTCTATTGCGAAGTGATCAGCTATTCCAATAAATGCAAAGCTTTACAGAATATCACACTTATATCGACCGATGAAATTTGTGTCTCAACCAATTTGGTTAAATACACTCTTTAGGTACAATAATGACACACTTTGTTTCAAAAATTGGATTCAAAGTAAAATATTACATGTAAAGGAACTTTTTGATGAAGACGGACAATTAAAAGAACTAGAACATTTCAGTCATATATTAAAAGTGAAAGCCAACTGGCGATGTGAATACACAATTCTGAAAATAAAATTGAAACACAATTTGTTTGCCAAATTTCCATCTATATTAACATCAAGGATGTCGTAAAAGTGCATTTAAGAAATAACACAACTGTATTAATCAAGGAATTAAATAGTCAAGAAATTTATAATGTTATTATGTCCATGATATTTGTTTTGCCAATAAATGAAAACAAATAGTCTAGAGAATTAAACTGTAGTTTTAAGGAATTTAGAAATTCACTTTATATTTTCTAGAGCAAGAAATATCTGAAACAAATCGGTAGCGGAATTCAATCACAAATTATCACATAACTTGACACACTGTAAGTTGTCACTGAGCAAATGCCAAAAGGAACAATGCAGCTTTTGCCAATTATGTAATGTTGTAGAAAATTCAAAGCATTTACTCTTTGAGTGAAAAAATGTACAATATGTTTGGAACACTGTAGGGAAATATTTCAATTTCAAGATTATATGAAAATTAATTGTTCTAGGTTTTTATCTACAAGAAAACAATACAACAAACAGCTATAACAATGTGATATCTTTTATTGTTATGAAAATACATAAATTTAAAATGAAATGTAGATTTGAAAATTGTTAAGAAAGTATTCATGGTCTCATGGTGTATATTAAGAAACAGTTATTTTATGAGTTCTATGCATGTGAAGAAATCAAAGCAAATTACATGTATTTCTATAAAATACTAAAGGATATTGCTTAAAAGATATAATGTATGATAAATATATATATTTTTGTCTGCATTGTAATAAGTTGTCCTTCAAGATAAACAGGTCGGGGGCACAAACTTGGACTCTGAATTATGTGACCCTTGACTACATATATAATATAATATTGTACAATATTCTTATTATTATCTTTTTACTTCTGAAATTGCATGTATATGAATTACATGAACTAAATGCCTTTCTTTCTAATCGAGGGGGTCCCTGGCACCCAAGGTGAAGAATACTTAGCGGATATCTTCGGATATTTTACCCCAAAACTAGAATTATGTACTTACGTAATAAAATCAATGTCAACTGTGAAAAAGCAAAACAAAACAAAACGTCAACACCACAGTCAGCAGGAGACCAGACAAACTGGACATCAACACGACAGTCAGCAGGAGACCAGACAAACTGGAGATCAACACGACAGTCAGCAGGAGACCAGACAAAGTGGACATCAACACGACAGTCAACAGGAGACCAGACAAAGTGGACATCTACACGACAGTCAACAGGAGACCGGATAAACTGGACATCAACACCACAGTCAGCAGGAGACCGGACAAACTGGACATCAACATGACAGTCAACAGGAGACCGGATAAACTGGACATCAACACGACAGTCAGCAGTATACCGGACAAACTGGGCATCAACATGACATCAGCAGGAGACCGGATAAACTGGACATCAACACGGTAGTCAGCAGGAGACCGGACAAAATGGACATCAACATGACAGTCAGCAGGAGACCGGACAAACTGGACATCAACACGGTAGTCAGCAGGAGACCGGACAAAATGGACATCAACATGACAGTCAACAGGAGACCGGATAAACTGGACATCAACAAGGCAGTCAGCAGCAGACCAGACAAACTGGACATCAACACCACAGTCAGCAGGAGACCGGATAAACTGGACATCAACACGGTAGTCAACAGGAGACCGGATAAACTGGACATCAACACGACAGTCAGCAGTATACCGGACAAACTGGGCATCAACATGACAGTCAACAGGAGACTGGAGAAACTGGACATCAACACCACAGTCAACAGTATACCGGATAAACTGGACATCAACACCACAGTCAGCAGGAGACCGGACAAACTGGACATCAACATGACAGTCAGCAGGAGACCGGACAAACTGGACATCAACATGACAGTCTGCAGGAGACCGGACAAACTGGACATCAACATGACATCAGCAGGAGACCGGATAAACTGGACATCAACACGGTAGTCAGCAGGAGACCGGACAAACTGGACATCAACATGACAGTCAGCAGGAGACCGGATAAACTGGACATCAACAAGGCAGTCAGCAGCAGACCAGACAAACTGGACATCAACACCACAGTCAGCAGGAGACCGGATAAACTGGACATCAACACCACAGTCAACAGGAGACCGGACAAACTGGACATTAACGGATCCCAGCTAAAGCAAGTCAGTGAATTTAAATACCTGGGCAGCATTTTCACAGAAAACGGCAAACTAGATCGAGAAATAGAGACAATATGCCAGAAAGCTAATGCTATCAACTTACCCCTTTCCTGAGACATCCTGACGTTTCATATGAGCAACAAGGCGAAACTCAAGAACGTCGTGATCTTTCTTGTCCACATACCGGTACATCAGTATACATTAATATTATATCCAGAGAAACAAAACAGAAACAAAGCATAAGCTGAAAGTATGTAGTATGAGAGAGAGAGAGAGAGAGAGAGAGAGAGAGAGAGAGATTGAGAGAGAGAGAGAGAGAGAGAGAGAGAGAGAGAGAATTTCATTTGTGATATTGCAGCACGGACACTTAAGGACTTCTCAGTGCATATTGCTGTGTACACATAGTATTTAAGCCTTAAGACAATAGTGTTTTGTATCATACTATTATTTTTAATAAAGCCAAGAATTTTTTTTTTTTGGAATAGCTATCTGTAAATCAGTCTTATCTTCCAGAAAATGCTCAAATTCTGCTAGGCAAAAATTGTAAAAAAAAAAAAAAAAAAAAAAAAAAATAAATAAATAAATAAATAAAAAAATCAAACTCCAATAGATTATGTTCTATTGGTGAGAATGACAATGATTGCAGTACTTTGAATCATTATTTTTTGTATTTGAATAAAAAAAAGAGTTTATGGCTAAGATTCGGTTTATAATTCTGTATTGAAACCATCGGATTTTGCTATCTTTTGTCACCCTGAAGAGTATTTTGTGAATTATTCTAAAAGTTCACTCCATTTTGTTTTGCCTGATGTGATTAAGGTATTTTGATTTATAATGTCATAAAAAAGTTTTGATTTGTTGTATTTCAACCCTTATATATGTTTGACATAATCAATGGATTTGTGAGTTGTTTGATAGTTTTGTCACAGCCACAATTCTCTCCCCCCCCCCAAGCCTTAATAGCGTGAATAATAATATCATATTCTAATAAATTAATCTTTGTATTTGGATAAGTATTGCAAACATCAGACTTTTTACTAAGGTTATGCAATGTAAGCCATGATTTAAATACATATATCCAAAATCTATTTTTCAATGTTTTCAAGAATATTGTAATGTATTCAATTCCACAGTTTATTAATTTGCTGAAGACTAACTATGGAATAAAATGTTCCACCCCTGTATTTTAAAACACGAGCTATCTTATCCAGAATAATTTCATAGATGCTATCAATGCCATTAGGTTTACCATTTTTAATCCCCCATCTTCATATTTTTAACAATGACCTCCGTTTTGACTCTAGGTGTTTTATTATTCCATATAAACAAGAACAATATATTTTTTAATTCCTTAAGAAGGATTTGGGATTGACAGTAAAATGTGGTTTAGTAATGGTAAGACCAGTGTCTCAGTACCTATGGGAGTTATAAACCTTTTCTTTCATTCTTTGATTATAGATTTAATATGTACTAATTTTGGTTCATATTTTAATTATGGTATCTTATTCAATTCCATGTCAAAATGTATTCTTAACAAAGTAAATCTGGTGGTACCCCACCTAAGCCTGTAATTTGGCAGCAAAGTTTCATTACTATATATATTTTTTAACTTAACCATATTACATGAGTTTTTGCACAATTGATATATAGTCCAAATATTTCTGAAAAACAATCTAAAGTGTTAGGAGTTTCTACGAGAGATTCTTCACTTCCATCAATGATAAGTGAGGTATCATCAGCCAATTGTGAGAATTTTTTCTACATTACATATAATAATGCCTTTGATATTCTTATTCATTCTGATTTCGATTGCTAATATTTCTACACATATCAAATTACACATAGTGATAATGGATCTGCCTGTCTGCAACCTCTCTGAATAATGATTCTATCGGAGATTTTGATTGATTGCTGATGTAACGTCTGTATAAAAAAATTGATATCCAATTCCAAATTGAAGGGTCAAAATTAAAACGTTTTAGTGCTTTTCATATAAATGTCCATGAATGAAACCTCCAAGAAGAGCGGTGAACAAGACAAGACGAGACAAGATCAGAAATGACGTCATAAGAGACATGGTAGGAGCAGCACGTCCTAAATCATATCGAGCACCAGAGGATCAAGTGGTTCAGACAACTAGCATGAATGTCTCCAAACCAACCATCTCTTCGGACATATATAACTTCAGATACTCTGGCTGGGGAGCCAGAGGACGACCAAGGCAACGCTGGAGCGACTCCGTGGCAGACACCCTCAGAGCTCACGAGATGTCCCTCCTCCAGGCTGCAAACGGCTGTATCTCCCCGCGACACTCACCGGTACAAGCGACAGGAAAAAAGAAAAGTAAGTATTCCAATGAAGAGTTTCTACTCCATATCGTGACCCCAACCTATCCCAAAAGCGTCACGGCCAAACCACGAAAAAGGGTCAAAGATCATGGAATGAAATATAAGGACATGCCAAAAGGAATCTATATATAAAATATGAAAGTTCTTAACTTACAAAGTTCTGGGAGATATTGCCTAGGTTAACTGTTCTTAAAAGTAGGTCAATATCTTGGGTCAGAATCTTCGGTATCAAAGGAATGGTCATGTCACAAGGAATGCATACTCAAGATATGAAAGATACATCACTCACCATTCAAGTTATGAGCAAGGTTAAACTGTACAAACTCATAGGTCAAGGTCACAGGGTCAAACATTTTGAACTTGTTTTGCCAAAAGCAATCTATATACATATTTTTAACAGGTAGGGTTGTTGTCATAATCTGAACAAATTTGAATTTGCAGACTCTGGTGACCTACACATAACCATATAATGCTTATATAATCTGCACTACCTGCGGATGCTTATATGACTAATGATGGTCCTGTTGTTCTTGAGAAGATACTGAAACAGGTTCCCAATATTTCCCCTTCCCATCGACCCCTATTGCGACTACACCTACCACCGGAGGCCATGATTTGAAGAACTTTGAATATGTTCTATGTCAGAAAACTTTCATGTAAATTTCAACTGTTCAGGCCCTGTGGTTCTAATGATATTTAAGTGACCCCACCCTATTTTTGCCTTTTCTTGATTATCTCCCCTTTGAAAGGAGCATGGCCCTCCATGTGAACAAAAGTGAATCCCCTTGATATACGGATGATTTGTGCCAGGTTTGAATGAAATTGAAACAGTGGTTCTTGAGATTTTCAAAAGATGCCACAAAACACTTATACATTCTTCATCATCTCCACTTCATAAAGGGGCGTGGTTACTTCATCTGGTAAAATTTAAATCCAATCAAGGATGCATTGTGGCAGGTTTGGTTGCAAGTAAACTTATGGGTCTAGAAAGGAAGTCAGAAAAGTTTAAAGTTTACGGCTGTGCGGAAGCCGGAAGAATAGTGATAAGAAAAGTCCACTTGATCTTCATGCTCAAGAGACCTAATAACAAAACACACATAAAAACGTCACATACAATTTTATTGTTTGATTTCTTTTCTAGTCAATAAAGACAGGATATATAGGAATGTCTTCAAAATGATAAAAGTATATGTAACTAAAGCACTGGTTTGACTAGGTCCGAATAAACATATCGGTTTTGAAATAATCAATAAACTTTGACATGAACTCAGAGTTCTAACAATTAGTAGTTATAACAATCAGTAGTTGTAACAATCAGTAGTTTGGCAAGACAAATCGTAAAAGTTTATATCAACAAATAAAAAATCGGTATAGTGCAATCACCGGTAAAGCTAACCTCTCTCTCTCTCTATCTCTCTCTCTCTCTCTCTCTCTCTCTCTCTCTCTCTCTCTCTTCATGCACACACACGTACATAAACACGCACGTTCACACAATACATTGTTTGAATTAAAAACATTTGCTTTAGTCTTCTCAACAGGAAACAACAAGATACCATCTTAGAACACCAGGAACTGAAATTAAAGCCGTTATACCGGTGCATATACGTTACAATGGCAAATGAACGGTTATACCGATACCGGCTAAATCAATACATATTCCACATAGCAATATATATAACGGTATATACATGTCATTACGTCACGGTTACAGGTATATATATATACGGTTAAACCGGTGTATTCATGCCGGTATCTATGCTGTTACATTCGTACATAAACTAACATACCGGTATACAAGCATAAATATCCTAAGCGAATCACTAACAGGTTTTTTCTCAAACTCGATTTTCTTTATATATATATATATATATATATATATATATATATATATATATATATATATATATATATATATATATATTTTAATTTTCAAGACATGAAGCTTGCTGAGTTTCTGTTGAAAAAGAAAAAAAAAATTAATAAAGAAGAATTTGAAAAAAACCCGGTTACCATGGTTACTAATACCTGACATGGGGCCTGTCTCTTTCTCACAATACAATGGCAGGTTGTCTCTCTCTCACAATACAATGGCAGGCTGCCTCTCTCTCACAATACCATGGCAGGCTGTCTCTCTCACAATACAATGGCAGGCTGTCTCTCTCTCACAATACAATGGCATGCTGTCTCTCTCACAATACAATGGCAGGCTGTCTCTCTCTCACAATACAATGGCAGGCTGCCTCTCACAATACAATGGCAGGCTGTCTCTCTCTCACAATACAATGACAGGCTGCCTCTCTCACAATACAATGGCAGGCTGTCTCTCTCTCTCACAATACAATGGCAGGCTGTCTCTCTCTCACAATACAATGGCAGGCTGTCTCTCTCTCACAATACCATGACAGGCTGTCTCTCTCTCACAATACAATGGCAGGCTGCCTCTCACAATACAATGGCAGGCTGTCTCTCTCTCACAATACAATGACAGACTGTCTCT
Organism: Ostrea edulis; assembly: GCF_947568905.1. NCBI lineage: Eukaryota > Metazoa > Mollusca > Bivalvia > Ostreida > Ostreidae > Ostrea > Ostrea edulis. The sequence goes on along the minus strand of NC_079173.1, from coordinate 1,026,877 downwards.
CTCTCACAATACCATGGCAGGCTGTCTCTCTCTCACAATACAATGGCAGACTGTCTCTCTCACAATACAATGGCAGGCGGTCTGATTTTGTTTGTTGGTGTTTATAGTGAACTTCCCTCAGCTGATGTTAACTCTATTGAAATATACATTTACATGCAACAGGCATAAGTGTTCTCGATCAATCGAAATGAAACATACAAGGAAATGTTTTATGACTAAAAACTTAGATAAAACCATGCAATCAGAATCGTTCTAGGTGCATCGGAGTGATGATTGGGAGAAAAGAGGTTCCCGGGGATAAAATGTAACAGCCGATGGAGTGATGATTGGGTGGTAGGAGGTTCTGGGGGATTAAATGTAACAGCCGCCTAAGTGTTAGGTAACAATATCTTAGACCAATAATACTAGAATAATTAATGATATACTTGATCAGTCAGTTGACTCTGCGTAGTGTGATGTACGTTCATGTTTCCTCTTTAGGTTACAGATCTTATATTCTTGTTCTCCTTAAGACTTTGATCAGTCAGTAATGTGTTGATAATCACAAACGCAATCCCCAGTGTTGTCAAACGCCGACCTATCACCATACGGTTATAATAAGTAAATAATGAATAACCACAAATGCAATCCCCAGTGTTATCAAACGCCGACACATCACCATACGGTTATAATCAGTAAATAATGAATTGAAAGTTAAAAAAAACAACGGACCCGGGATAGATATTCCCCCGGAAAGATGGGCCTGACATAGAATTTTCCCCAAGGAAGAATTAACCCAGGCCCAATTCCCCCTTGGAAAAACCGTCCTAGTGTAGAATATCCCCCTAAAAGACCCCTTCTTATATTTTCTTATATTCTAGCTATGTATCCGTTTCCAGTTCTAATACTAGAATTCTCTTGCTTTTCTACATTCAGGAATTCTTCTCATTCTTTAATTTTAAGCAGGGTCTTGTGTATCACAATTATCATCTTATGTTTCTTTTAAAAAAAAAATTATTCAATACGTGTAATGGTATATCAAAATTCATTCAGACATCTCAAGTCTTTGCTGTTATTTACCAATATCTAATATTTGAAATAGTGAAGTTGGGAAGAAGCTACTGATTTTTTAATTCAAAAGTTCGAATTTAGATAAACGGGAAAATCAAATCACTTTAATCTATACAGTGCATCTATTTTACTTTTCAGATATTTTAATTGTACATCTTTTAGTCGACTTTTTACGACAAATCCTAATGATATTGACCATCATTAAGGTCTTTTGAGAAGCATATTGTTTTTACTATATATGCAATTTAAAGTTTTCAGTGTGTAAACCCAACTTCAGCATCTCAACAACAAAAAATCGTTTATTTCATGAATATCGTAATATCAATGATGAGCGGATATCTATTTCAGTAAACTATGACAAATGAAATCCGGAAACAGGAAGAGGGAAAATTCTTACCAGGGCGGTTTTTCCGCCATGGAGAAACTCTATACTGACTTTGTACATAGGGGGAATTTATATGCTGGGGCACTTTTTCCACCTATGGGGGGAATCTATCCCGGGCCCGTTTTACCGAGGTGAAAGTCTATGCTACAACACCGGTTACTATAACACAGCATTACAATATACAAACACACTTTGTACCAATCTCTACCCAGAGTTATCGTTCCCGCTATGCTCCACTAATACCTCTGTCAACGTCTAAAAATCATATCAAAACGTACTAAAACTAACTTAGCATATCAAACTGTAATGATAATATCTAAGCAAATCAAACACATGTCTGAATTTTATAAACGCAGAAGCTGGTAAATATGAGACACCTGAGCGAATTAAAAGGTTTTATATAAATATTCATTTATCCAATAATACTAGAATAATCATGAAATTCGTTGTTTTTGTGAACTTACTGTAAGATTTTAAGCTTAACACTAAAACTTGTAAAATCATACTTTATAATGCAATAGGTAGAAATAAGTTTTGCCAAGAATCTTGACATTCAGACGTTGACAGAGGTGTTGTCGCGTAGCGTAATACGCCCTCTGGTGAGAGATTGTCGCGTAGAGTAATACGCCCTCTGGTGAGAGATTGACTTTGTACAGGAAAAACACTGAACCTATATCTCCCGGTTTGTTTCAATCTGAAAGGGATATTTCGTAACAAAAACCGTGCGCATGTTTAAATCTGTAACATTTTTATATAAAAAAAAGTGCACGAGAACAAAACAAATTGTAGAAGATTAAAAATAGCTTCTATCTCAGCTCTGAAATCCTGCCCAATCAACATGACGTCAGAGCCATCACACAACTTCCGGTGTTCAGCAACCATTGTTTGTAGGAAATATAATATTTTTCTATTAGCATCTAAAAATGCAGGCATTTCAAAAATAATTGAAAAAACTTGACCTTGTTCATATAACCTTCGGTTCACAAAACATTTGGACGACACGGACAATTTTTGTACTTTTTCAAAATGATAATAATACACTAAAATGAAAGATAAAAAGTAAGGAAAAATTAATGCTATCCATTTCTACAAGAACAAATGAGTTCAAACAGTTTCTTTAAAAAATCATTGTAGAAAATAAAGTTTATAAATGGCGCATATTGTACATCTTAAAAATACACTCACCAATAAAAACACTCCTCTCACCAATAAAAACACTCAACAATAAAAACTCTCACAAATATGAACGACAGTACAGACGTAAAAAAAATATTCATCAATATAAACTACAGTAAAGAATTAACAAATATCTCACACCTGAACATCACACTCTTCACTCGTAGACAAATTTCTCATAAAATTCGTGAAGCTAGAAATATTGCTTTTACAAAACTATCAACATACAAGGTAACTAACTCTGGTAATCTACACACGATAACTAACTCTCGTGACCTACACACGATAACTAACTCTCGTAACCTACACATGATAACTAACTCTCGTGACCTACACACGATAACTAACTCTCGTGACCTACACATGATAACTAACTCTCGTGACCTACACATGATAACTAACTCTCGTGACCTACACACGATAACTAACTCTCGTGACCTACACACGATAACTAACTCTCGTGACCTACACACGATAACTAACTCTCGTAACCTACACACGATAACTAACTCTCGTGACCTACACACGATAACTAACTCTCGTGACCTACACACGATAACTAACTCTCGTGACCTACACACGATAACTAACTCTCGTGACCTACACACGATAACTAACTCTCGTGACCTACACACGATAACTAACTCTCGTGACCTACACACGATAACTAACTCTCGTGACCTACACACGATAACTAACTCTCGTGACCTACACACGATAACTAACTCTCGTGACCTACACACGATAACTAACTCTCGTGACCTACACACGATAACTAACTCTCGTGACCTACACACGATAACTAACTCTCGTGACCTACACACGATAACTAACTCTCGTGACCTACACACGATAACTAACTCTCGTGACCTACACACGATAAATAACTCTCATGACCTACACACATACAAACATTCAATTTGATTTTAGAACGGCACGTTCACATGTGACATTCGTTACAGAGAATTTCACATTGACTCATCCTTTTGTTTTGTGCTCAGGATAACACATTCTGCAATGCTTAAGACGTCTTTTTGATTTCGTGTTGTGCAGTAAACACCGCTATCTCCCTAACTATCACCCAGATTTTTTGTTGTCTGCTTGATTTCGTGGTGTACAGTAAACACCGCTATCTCCCTAACTATCACCCAAGTTTCCTGTTTGTTGGTGATGATGATATTCAAACAGTGAATTTTTTCTTCTCCTGTGATAGACCGAACTTCATTCAGTTCTATGTTGCCATCTTCAAAATACCCTAGCAGTTTATTCCGGCTACACTCGGGTTTGCCGGGGCCCCTGGGCGTCGACGCAAGACTTGCCTCCAGTTTTGCAAAATGTATTTTATCACCAGGGTGAGATTTTATTCCGGTATGGATAACTATTTTGCTTAACAACTGAGGTTCATCGAATACCACGGAGAACCAATCGTTTGCTCGGCCATTTTTAGAACTCCAGAAAATCCCTTCCTCTCTACGGTAGGCTTTGTCAGGGTTGAAATATCCCTCAAATGGCAAACTGGTGTACAATTTCGCGGGTGGGTTGTCACCCTTTATCGATTTTTGATGTTCCTCAAAGAAACGATCCTTAAGGGGTTGTATTTTCCCCGGAAGTGACGAATGATAGCCGACATGTTCAAATATCGTCGGCCGACGAATGTGTCGCTTAAACTGCAACATCTGAACATTGAAATTCAAATACGTGACGTCACACGGTTGCTGTGCGTAAAACAACAAGACCATTTTGGCCAGTTTGTCGATGTCCTCGGAGTGGTATAATTTTCCAATGAATCCTAATTCGGAGAATTCTAAACACACCCAGCGCTCCTTGAACTTCTTGACGTAGTCTTTTATAACTTTAAAATAACCCGGTACGGTATATATATCATCCTCCATTTGTATATAGTACGTGGCAAGAACCTGACTATACATAAACAAAAACGCGTAGTCGACATTTTGTTTAGCCCGCCATTTCTTTTTCGTCTCTGGGTCGACAAATGTATGTTTTAAATTATCCAATGGCGGATAAAATGAATCCCATGCTTGGATCACGTGCAGCGTTCCCATGGAAATGATATCGCCAAACTGCTGTCGCAGATGTTTACTGATGTTGGCCTTCCAGTCCTCGTCAAAATCGGCAAGGAAGACAACGATGTAGATCTCCTGTAGTTCCTCCTTCCGCGTGCAGTTCACGATGGACTGGACGGTACTCAAAATATACTCATCCTTCTCTCGCTTCACTGTCGGTATGCCAATCGTTAAATAGCCTGAAAAACGTCATCAGATATAATAATAGCCTGTAAAACAACGTCATCAGATATAATAATACCCTGGAAACACAACGTCATCAGATATAATACCCTGGCAACACAACGTCATCAGATATAATAATACCCTGGTAACACAGCGTCATCAGATATAATATTACCCTGGCAACACAACGTCATCAGATATAATAATACCCTGGAAACACAGCGTCATCAGATATAATACCCTGGCAACACAACGTCATCAGATATAATAATACCCTGGTAACACAACGTCATCAGATATAATATTACCCTGGTAACACAGCGTCATCAGATATAATACCCTGGCAACACAACGTCATCAGATATAATAATACCCTGTAAAACAGCGTCATCAGATATAATAATACCCTGGTAACACAGCGTCATCAGATATAATGGACAATACACACTTCACATTTTATCTGTAACAAGAGCTCCGTAACATATCCCCTCACAATGAGTGCCTACAAATCATTGATTTAAAGTCTCGTAGTGACCTTGAGCTTTGATCTTTGGCCCCCAAAATCAATAGCGTTTTTTCACTCATGACAAGAAATCTACAAGTGCAGTATAAAATCAATCAAGCAAAGAAATGTGGCTTCTAGAGCGTCCACAAACTTTTCGATAAAGTCCTGTGGTGACCTAACCTTTCCGATAAAGTCCTGTGGTGACCTGACCTTTCTGATAAAGTCCTGTGGTGACCTGACCTTTTCAAATGTTGAACCCAAAATCACTAGGATTCTGCCGCGTTGGACACTAAAGCTAAATATGAAGTATCAATTCAATCGAGCGAACAATGGGGCTTCTAGAGTGTCTACAAGCTTTCTCTACCAAGTCCTATAGTGAACTTGGCCTTCAACCTTTTTAACCCAAAATGAAAAGGGATTCTACTATTTATATAACAAAACTGTGTGTGAAATATCAATTCAACACACATACTACACACCCGTAAAGTGACTACATTGTTACATACACACACACATACTACACACCTGTAGAGTGACTACAATGTCACACACACACATACTACACACCTGTAGAGTGACTACAATGTTACACACACACACACATACTACACACCTGTAGAGTGACTACAATGTCACACACATACACATACTACACACCTGTAGAGTGACTACAATGTTACACACACACATACTACACACCTGTAGAGTGACTACAATGTTACACATACACACATATTACACACCTGTAGAGTGACTACAATGTTACACACACACACACACACATACTACACACCTGTAGAGTGACTACAATGTTACACACACATACTACACACCTGTAGAGTGACTGCAATGTTACACACACACACACATACTACACACCTGTAGAGTGACTACAATGTCACACACATACACATACTACACACCTGTAGAGTGACTACAATGTTACACACACACATACTACACACCTGTAGAGTGACTACAATGTTACACATACACACATATTACACACCTGTAGAGTGACTACAATGTTACACACACACACACACACACATACTACACACCTGTAGAGTGACTACAATGTTACACACACATACTACACACCTGTAGAGTGACTGCAATGTTACACACACACACACATACTACACACCTGTAGAGTGACTACAATGTCACACACACACACACACACATATTACACACCTGTAGAGTGACTACAATGTTACACACACACATACTACACACCTGTAGAGTGACTACAATGTTACACACACACACATATTACACACCTGTAGAGTGACTACAATGTTACACACACACACACATACTACACACCTGTAGAGTGACTACAATGTTACACACACACATACTACACACCTGTAGAGTGACTACAATGTTACACACACACACACATACTACACACCTGAAGAGTGACTACAATGTTACACACACATACTACACACCTGTAGAGTGACTACAATGTTACACACACACACACATACTACACACCTGTAGAGTGACTACAATGTTACACACACACATACTACACCTCTGTAGAGTGACTACAATGTTACACACACACATACTACACACCTGTAGAGTGACTACAATGTTACACACACACACACATACTACACACCTGAAGAGTGACTACAATGTTACACACACATACTACACACCTGTAGAGTGACCGCAATGTTACACACACACATACTACACACCTGAAGAGTGACTACAATGTTACACACACACGCACATACTACACACCTGTAGAGTGACTACAATGTTACACATATCAACACACTCATCTATACATAAACGGACCCGTTAACTTCTCTGGCAATGAATTCCAAGGTGATAATAAAATATACCGTGTAAGTTTTTCCGGATTAGATAGGGTTGAGCATACAATACTTAACTTTAGAACATTAAGGTTATGTGCTTTCTGCAAATTTGAAAAATACAGGTTGAAAAGACATTTACGATTGTTAATCAGTATATGTAATTCTCATGATTTTTGGGTAACACTGTACATGTGTATGTGATTCTCATGATTTTGGGTAACACTGTACATGTGTATGTAATTCTCGGGATTCTCGGGTAACACTGTACATGTGTATGTGATTCTCATGATTTTTGGGTAACACTGTACATGTGTATGTAATTCTCATGATTTTTGGGTAACACTGTACATGTGTATGTAATTCTCGGGATTCTCGGGTAACACTGTACATGTGTATGTAATTCTCGGGATTCTCGGGTAACACTGTACATGTGTATGTGATTCTCGGGATTCTCGGGTAACACTGTACATGTGTATGTAATTCTCGGGATTATCGGGTAACACTGTACATGTGTATGTAATTCTCGGGATTCTCGGGTAACACTGTACATGTGTATGTAATTCTCATGATTTTTGGGTAACACTGTACATGTATATGTGATTCGCGGGTAATACTGTACATCTGTATATAATTCTCGGGATTCTCGGGTAACACTGTAGATGTGCATGTAATTCTCTAGTCCCGTGCAACCAGACGCTCTGCTTTCTCCGTAAATCTCCGACGATCAGAGAATCTGGTAAAGACACGCGATAACGTCTGTAACGTCAGAACGAGGTTACCAAAATATCTGTATCTAATTCGATTGGTTGATTCAACACTCCTCCAAAATAACGACAACCGAAGAAATTTGTAATACATTTGTAAATTGAATTTGCCGTTTAAGCTTAAGGATTTACAACTAGAGTGTTTATAAAAACTTTTGTAAAACGAAAGGATTTATTAATTTTGCTGTTCTACCCACGGGAAAACCGTTTTATCAAAATTACTTTACTGTATATGTAATTCTCGGGATTCTCTGGTGACACTGTACATGTGTATGTAATTCTCTGGTAACACTGTACATGTGTATGTAATTCTCTGGTAACACTATACATCTGTATGTGATTCTCTGGTAACACTGTACACGTGTATGTAATTCTCTGGTAACACTATACATCTGTATGTGATTCTCTGGTAACACTGTACATGTGTATGTAATTCTCGGGATTCTCGTGATTGTTTATGTGTATGTAATTCTCGGGATTCTCGCGATTGTTTATGTGTATGTAATTCTCGGGATTGTTTACGTATGTAATTCTCGGGATTGTTTATGTGCATGTAATTCTCGGGATTCTCGGGATTGTTTATGTGTGTGTAATTCTCGGGATTGTTTATGTGTATGTAATTCTCGGGATTCTCGCGATTGTTTATGTGTATGTAATTCTCGGGATTGTTTATGTGTATGTAATTCTCGGAATTGTTTATGTGTATGTAATTCTCGGGATTGTTTATGTGTATGTAATTCTCAGGATTTTCGGGATTGTTTATGTGTATGTAATTCTCGCGATTGTTTATGTGTATGTAATTCTCGGGATTCTCGCGATTGTTTATGTGTATGTAATTCTCGGGATTGTTTATGTGTATGTAATTTTCGGGGTTTTCGGGATTGTTATGTGTATGTAATTCTAGGGATTCTCGCGATTGTTTATGTGTATGTAATTCTCGGGATTCTCGCGATTGTTTATGTGTATGTAATTCTCGGGATTCTCGCGATTGTTTATGTGTATGTAATTCTCGGGATTCTCGCGATTGTTTATGTGTATGTAATTCTTACGTTTCTTGTTGCTGGCGTTTTGAATGATACGGGCGTCTGCTCTCCAGTTCGACCGAAGTTTTGTCAGATCTACTGATGGCTGAAAAGAAACAAAATGTTAACACTGATTAGTCCCAGAAAGATTGAGTTTATTGCATCACGTGCTTCATATCACGTGAGTTATAGTTCTTGATAAAGGAAGTGTGACGCCCACGCAACTTTTCCACATAACATAAAAGTATAATACAAAGAACATGTATCTCAAATATAGATAAGGACTTTATACCTGCAGGTTTGTTAGCGGTATAAAAATAGCCGAAGCATTGCACACACCCAAAATACAATAAAAAATGAAATAAAATAAAAATCAGTGTAGATATTTTATGATCATCTCATCATTGAAAAGTTATAGTATACGTCTCATTGATCTGATGATCCGCGCCTGTCAACTCGACGTGATCCAACTCTTCGAATCAAGTAACTGTAGTAATGATAAAACTATATACCCCCTTAAGCATTTTAAATCCACATTTATACCGAGCGAAGCTCGAACGCGCCTAAGGCCCGTCCGCAAGGCTCTAAAGGTAACACGTATGTAAAAGAAAAATTGAAAATAAATCAGCAAATGAATAAAGATAATCTCTACATACGTTCACTGAAATTTTTTGTGATCCATATGGGCGCCGCCATTTTGTTTTGTTCATTACTTGCTTCTACAGTTATTCGTGTTTTAATTTTGAATGCCAAAAATACAAGACTGACGTGTAATTTGTAATTCAAACACTCAGTTTGTTAACAAGAGGCCCATGGGCCACATCGCTCACCTGAGTCACCTTGGCCCATATCTGAAGACTTTCCATATATATTTGCATACAAAACCTTGGTCCCTATTATGGACCAAACTACCCTTTGCAAACTTGAATCTACACTATGTCAAAAAGCTTTCATGTAAATGTCAACTTCTTTGGCCCAATGGTTCTTGAGAAGAAGATTTTTAAAGCTTTTTCCTATATTTGTATGTAAAACTTTGACTCCCCCCCCACTTGTGGCCCCATCCTACCCTCCGGTAACCATGATTTGAACAAACTTGAATCTGCACTATGTCAGAAAGTTTTCTTGTAAATATCAGCTTTTCTGACTCAGTGGTTATTGAGAAAAAGATTTTAACTATATATTTGTATGTAAAACTTTGATCCCCCTTGTGGTCCCATCCTACCCCCGGGGGCCATGATTTGAACAAACTTGAATCTGAACTATGTCAGAAAGTTTTCATGTAAAAATCAGCTTTTCTGGCTCAGTGGTTCTTGAGAAGATTTTTCCTATATATTTGTATGTAAAACTTTGATCCCCTATTGTGGCCCCACCCAACCCCCAGAGTCCATAATTTGAATAAACCTGAATCTGCATTATGTCAGGAAGCTGTCATGTAAATCTCAGCTTTTCTGGTTCTTGAGAAGAAGATTTTTAAAGTTTTTCCCTCTATATTTGTAAGTAAAACTTTGATCCCCCCTTGTGGCCCCATCCTACCACCGGGGGTCATGATTTGAACAAACTCGAACCTGTAATATGTCAGGAAGCTTTCAGGTAAAGTTCAGCTCTTCTGGCCCAGTGGTTCTTGAGAAGAAGATTTTTAAATGACCCCACCCTATTTTTGCATTTTTGTGATTATCTCCCCTTTGAAAGGAACATAGCCCTTCATTTGAACAAACTTGAAAGCCCTTCACCCAAGGATGCTTTTGGCCATGTTTGGTTGAAATTGGCCCAGTGGTTCTGGAGAAGAAGTCGAAAATGTGAAAAGTTTAACAGACAGATGGACAGACAGACAGACAGACGATGGACAAAAAGCGATCAGAAAAGCTCACTTGAGCTTTCAGCTCAGGTGAGCTAAAAATGAACGATATGATTATCATTGTTACAGTTTTTAACCAATCATCATATTAAAAAAAAAACCAGTAATGCAACTAAATAGCAGAACAAGTTCATGAGTTTCTGTAATGAAAATATACGATATATTTATGCTTACCGTTTTACCATTTTGAATTTGTTGGTTAATTTTATTTATTTTTAACTGTCTTTTGAATAGGATGTATTGTTGTTGTTTATAATTGAAAGACGAAGAAAAAGGTCGAGGCTACATGTGACGTCACAATGCACGGTTTACGTCGGCTGATGCTAGATTCCCCGCGTTAACGCAATAGGCGGATCCTCATATATCCCCCGTTGATACTGGGCGTTTAGCGCAAGGAGAATACATATTTTTAAATGAATTATAATTTACCGTAATTAACAGAATTATGATTATTACTTGGAACACGCCAATGACCATTTCATGCTTCGCTTGGTCCAATGGTTACACCGTATATATATTAAGATACTAAATATAATCCAAATCATAAAAAACACAGACATATGTAGTGAAATTATGCTTTGTGTACGCAGTTTTGTTTGTGATGCAGTGAATATTTTCCACAAAAAACGTTGCGTCCATGCATTGTGACGTCATCAGTCTCAGGATATTGATACAGAATCAGAAAACCACAGTGTGGTGATCCGGAAAACCAGATCATATTCCGTGAAATCCACTGTATCAAACCAGAGGCCCATGGGCCACATCGCTCACCTGAGTCACCTCGGCTCATATTTAAAGAGTTTTCCTATATATTTGCATATAAAACTTTGACCCCTATTGTGGCCCCAACCTACTCCCTGGGATCATGATTTTTTCAAAATTGAATCTGGACTATGTCAGGAAGCTTTCATGTGAATGTAAACTTTTCTGGCCCAATGATTTTTCAGAAGAAGATTTTTAATGATTTTCCCTATACATTTGTATGTAAAACTTTGATCCCCTATTGTGGCCCCATTATACCCCCGGGGGCCATGATTTTTACAAACTTGAATCTGCACTATGTCAGGAAGATTTCATGTAATTTTCAGCTTTTCTGGCTCAGCGATTCTTGAGAAGAAGATTTTTAAATGATCCCACCCTATTTTTGCATTTTTGTGATTATCTCCCCTTTGAAAGGGACATAGCCCTTCATTTGAATAAACTTGAAAACCCTTCACCCGAGGATGCTTTTGACCAAGTTTGGTTGAAATTGGACCTGTGGTTCTGAAGAAGTCGAAGATGTAAAAAGTTTACAGACAGACGGACAGACGACGGACAACAGGCGATCAGAAAAGCTCACTTGAACAGCTCAGGTGATCTAAAATCAAAACATGGATGGGTATATAATAAAGATTATTATCGATCACGTTTTATCTTCCTAGTGATACAGATTGGTATAACCGATAGTAAATTTTACAAAAATACAAAGACTTCAACTTAGCGCCCTCAGACACACGTTATGTAAAATAGATAAAAATAGCTTAATCGGCACTACGTTCTCGGACTTAGTTTCAATCTAAGCAACCTTCAATTTTTGGAATGTGTGTGAATCTAAACAACCTTCAATTTTCTTAATCTGTTTGAACCTAAGCGGCCACACATTTTCTGAATCTATGTGAACCTAATCGGCCCTCCATTACCTGGTTAAGGAAGTCTTGGTATGATATCCATCTCTGTCCATAGTATGGACTCCCTCTGGAGTCTTCCCTCTCCACTGATGAAAAATCTGGAGAGAAAAAAAGCAAAAGCAAATGTAGAATAACTACACACGAGTGTATTTTCATTCGGTAAAGTTTCTGCACATCTGTGAAACCAGGGCCATTAGAATATATCAAAAGATTGCAAATAAATTAATGAGGTATATTGTAAAACCTGGACGGAATGGACCAATCTCGACAAAAATACTACTTTAAAAGCGATGAAATAGACTCGTTGAACTGGCACTATCTACTAAGATACTTTGAGTATTTTATTTCGGTATAGTTTTCGCACATTTGTGAAACCAGGGACATTTGAATATATGAAAAAATTGGAAATAAATTAATGAGGTATATTGAAAAACCTGGCCGGAATGGACCAATCTCGACAAAAATACTACTCTAAAAGTGATGGAATAGAGTCGTTGAACTGGCACTATCTCCTAAAATCTTTTAAGTATTTTCATTCGGTAAAGTTTCCGCACATTTGTGAAACCAGGGTCATTAGAATATATCAAAATATTGGAAATAAATCAATGAGGTATATTGAAAAACCTGGCCGGAATGGACAAATCTCGACAAAAATACTACTCTAAAACCGATGGAATAGACTCGTTGAACTGGCAATATCTCCTACAATATTTTCAGTATTTTCATTCGGTAAATTTTCTGCACATCTGTGAAACCAGGGCTATTAGAATATATACAAATATGGGAAATAAATCAATGAGATATCTTGAAAAACCTGGCCGGAATGGACCAATCTCGACAAAAATACTACTCTAAAGGTGATGGAATAGACTCGTTGAACTGGCACTATCTCCTAAAATACCTTAAGTATTTTCATTCGGTAGAGTTTCCGCACATCTGTGGAAACAGGGCCATTAGAATATATCAAAAGATTGGAAATAAATTAATGAGGTATATTGAAAAACCTGGCCGGAATGGACCAATCTCGACAAAAATACTACTCTAAAAGTGATGGAATAGAGTCGTTGAACTGGCACTATCTCCTAAAATCCTTTAAGTATTTTCATTCGGTAAAGTTTCCGCACATTTGTGAAACCAGGGTCATTAGAATATATCAAAAGATTGGAAATAAATCAATGAGGTATATTGAAAAACCTGGCCGGAATGGACAAATCTCGACAAAAATACTACTCTAAAACCGATGGAATAGACTCGTTGAACTGGCAATATCTCCTATAATATTTTCAGTATTTTCATTCGGTAAATTTTCTGCACATCTGTGAAACCAGGGCTATTAGAATATATACAAATATGGGAAATAAATCAATGAGATATATTGAAAAACCTGGCCGGAATGGACCAATCTCGACAAAAATACTACTCTAAAAGTGATGGAATAGACTCGTTGAACTGGCACTATCTACTAAAATCATTTAAGTATTTTCATTCGGTAAAGTTTCCGCACATTTGTGAAACCAGGGTCATTAGAATATATCAAAAGATTGGAAATAAATCAATGAGGTATATTGAAAAACCTGGCCGGAATGGACAAATCTCGACAAAAATACTACTCTAAAACCGATGGAATAGACTCGTTGAACTGGCAATATCTCCTATAATATTTTCAGTATTTTCATTCGGTAAATTTTCTGCACATCTGTGAAACCAGGGCTATTAGCATATATACAAATATAGGAAATAAATCAATGAGATATATTGAAAAACCTGGCCGGAATGGACCAATCTCGACAAAAATACTACTCTAAAAGTGATGGAATAGACTCGTTGAACTGGTACTATCTCCTAAAATACTTTAAGTCTTTTCATTCGGTAGAGTTTCTGCACATCTGTGGAAACAGGGCCATTAGAATATATCAAATGATTGGAAATAAATTAATGAGGTATATTGAAAAACCTGGCCGGAATGGACCAATCTCGACAAAAATACTACTCTAAAAGTGATGGAATAGAGTCGTTGAACTGGCACTATCTCCTAAAATCCTTTAAGTATTTTCATTCGGTAAAGTTTCCGCACATTTGTGAAACCAGGGTCATTAGAATATATCAAAAGATTGGAAATAAATCAATGAGGTATATTGAAAAACCTGGCCGGAATGGACAAATCTCGACAAAAATACTACTCTAAAACCGATGGAATAGACTCGTTGAACTGGCAATATCTCCTATAATATTTTCAGTATTTTCATTCGGTAAATTTTCTGCACATCTGTGAAACCAGGTCTATTAGAATATATACAAATATGGGAAATAAATCAATGAGATATATTGAAAAACCTGGCCGGAATGGACCAATCTCGACAAAAATACTACTCTAAAAGTGATGGAATAGACTCGTTGAACTGGCACTATCTCCTAAAATACTTTAAGTATTTTCATTCGGTAAAGTTTCTGCACATCTGTGGAAACAGGGCCATTAGAATATATCAAAAGATTGGAAATAAATTAATGAGGTATATTGAAAAACCTGGCCGGAATGGACCAATCTCGACAAAAATACTACTCTAAAAGTGATGGAATAGAGTCGTTGAACTGGCACTATCTCCTAAAATCCTTTAAGTATTTTCATTCGGTAAAGTTTCCGCACATTTGTGAAACCAGGGTCATTAGAATATATCAAAAGATTGCAAATAAATTAATGAGGTATATTGTAAAACCTGGACGGAATGGACCAATCTCGACAAAAATACTACTTTAAAAGCGATGAAATAGACTCGTTGAACTGGCACTATCTACTAAGATACTTTGAGTATTTTATTTCGGTATAGTTTTCGCACATTTGTGAAACCAGGGACATTTGAATATATGAAAAAATTGGAAATAAATTAATGAGGTATATTGAAAAACCTGGCCGGAATGGACCAATCTCGACAAAAATACTACTCTAAAAGTGATGGAATAGAGTCGTTGAACTGGCACTATCTCCTAAAATCCTTTAAGTATTTTCATTCGATAAAGTTTCCGCACATTTGTGAAACCAGGGTCATTAGAATATATCAAAATATTGGAAATAAATCAATGAGGTATATTGAAAAACCTGGCCGGAATGGACAAATCTCGACAAAAATACTACTCTAAAACCGATGGAATAGACTCGTTGAACTGGCAATATCTCCTACAATATTTTCAGTATTTTCATTCGGTAAATTTTCTGCACATCTGTGAAACCAGGGCTATTAGAATATATACAAATATGGGAAATAAATCAATGAGATATCTTGAAAAACCTGGCCGGAATGGACCAATCTCGACAAAAATACTACTCTAAAGGTGATGGAATAGACTCGTTGAACTGGCACTATCTCCTAAAATACCTTAAGTATTTTCATTCGGTAGAGTTTCCGCACATCTGTGGAAACAGGGCCATTAGAATATATCAAAAGATTGGAAATAAATTAATGAGGTATATTGAAAAACCTGGCCGGAATGGACCAATCTCGACAAAAATACTACTCTAAAAGTGATGGAATAGAGTCGTTGAACTGACACTATCTCCTAAAATCCTTTAAGTATTTTCATTCGGTAAAGTTTCCGCACATTTGTGAAACCAGGGTCATTAGAATATATCAAAAGATTGGAAATAAATCAATGAGGTATATTGAAAAACCTGGCCGGAATGGACAAATCTCGACAAAAATACTACTCTAAAACCGATGGAATAGACTCGTTGAACTGGCAATATCTCCTATAATATTTTCAGTATTTTCATTCGGTAAATTTTCTGCACATCTGTGAAACCAGGGCTATTAGAATATATACAAATATGGGAAATAAATCAATGAGATATCTTGAAAAACCTGGCCGGAATGGACCAATCTCGACAAAAATACTACTCTAAAGGTGATGGAATAGACTCGTTGAACTGGCACTATCTCCTAAAATACCTTAAGTATTTTCATTCGGTAGAGTTTCCGCACATCTGTGGAAACAGGGCCATTAGAATATATCAAAAGATTGGAAATAAATTAATGAGGTATATTGAAAAACCTGGCCGGAATGGACCAATCTCGACAAAAATACTACTCTAAAAGTGATGGAATAGAGTCGTTGAACTGGCACTATCTCCTAAAATCCTTTAAGTATTTTCATTCGATAAAGTTTCCGCACATTTGTGAAACCAGGGTCATTAGAATATATCAAAATATTGGAAATAAATCAATGAGGTATATTGAAAAACCTGGCCGGAATGGACAAATCTCGACAAAAATACTACTCTAAAACCGATGGAATAGACTCGTTGAACTGGCAATATCTCCTACAATATTTTCAGTATTTTCATTCGGTAAATTTTCTGCACATCTGTGAAACAAGGGCTATTAGAATATATACAAATATGGGAAATAAATCAATGAGATATCTTGAAAAACCTGGCCGGAATGGACCAATCTCGACAAAAATACTACTCTAAAGGTGATGGAATAGACTCGTTGAACTGGCACTATCTCCTAAAATACCTTAAGTATTTTCATTCGGTAGAGTTTCCGCACATCTGTGGAAACAGGGCCATTAGAATATATCAAAAGATTGGAAATAAATTAATGAGGTATATTGAAAAACCTGGCCGGAATGGACCAATCTCGACAAAAATACTACTCTAAAAGTGATGGAATAGAGTCGTTGAACTGGCACTATCTCCTAAAATCCTTTAAGTATTTTCATTCGGTAAAGTTTCCGCACATTTGTGAAACCAGGGTCATTAGAATATATCAAAAGATTGGAAATAAATCAATGAGGTATATTGAAAAACCTGGCCGGAATGGACAAATCTCGACAAAAATACTACTCTAAAACCGATGGAATAGACTCGTTGAACTGGCAATATCTCCTATAATATTTTCAGTATTTTCATTCGGTAAATTTTCTGCACATCTGTGAAACCAGGGCTATTAGAATATATACAAATATGGGAAATAAATCAATGAGATATCTTGAAAAACCTGGCCGGAATGGACCAATCTCGACAAAAATACTACTCTAAAAGTGATGGAATAGACTCGTTGAACTGGCACTATCTACTAAAATCCTTTAAGTATTTTCATTCGGTAAAGTTTCCGCACATTTGTGAAACCAGGGTCATTAGAATATATCAAAAGATTGGAAATAAATCAATGAGGTATATTGAAAAACCTGGCCGGAATGGACAAATCTCGACAAAAATACTACTCTAAAACCGATGGAATAGACTCGTTGAACTGGCAATATCTCCTATAATATTTTCAGTATTTTCATTCGGTAAATTTTCTGCACATCTGTGAAACCAGGGCTATTAGCATATATACAAATATAGGAAATAAATCAATGAGATATATTGAAAAACCTGGCCGGAATGGACCAATCTCGACAAAAATACTACTCTAAAAGTGATGGAATAGACTCGTTGAACTGGCACTATCTCCTAAAATACTTTAAGTATTTTCATTCGGTAGAGTTTCTGCACATCTGTGGAAACAGGGCCATTAGAATATATCAAATGATTGGAAATAAATTAATGAGGTATATTGAAAAACCTGGCCGGAATGGACCAATCTCGACAAAAATACTACTCTAAAAGTGATGGAATAGAGTCGTTGAACTGGCACTATCTCCTAAAATCCTTTAAGTATTTTCATTCGGTAAAGTTTCCGCACATTTGTGAAACCAGGGTCATTAGAATATATCAAAAGATTGGAAATAAATCAATGAGGTATATTGAAAAACCTGGCCGGAATGGACAAATCTCGACAAAAATACTACTCTAAAACCGATGGAATAGACTCGTTGAACTGGCAATATCTCCTATAATATTTTCAGTATTTTCATTCGGTAAATTTTCTGCACATCTGTGAAACCAGGTCTATTAGAATATATACAAATATGGGAAATAAATCAATGAGATATATTGAAAAACCTGGCCGGAATGGACCAATCTCGACAAAAATACTACTCTAAAAGTGATGGAATAGACTCGTTGAACTGGCACTATCTCCTAAAATACTTTAAGTATTTTCATTCGGTAAAGTTTCTGCACATCTGTGGAAACAGGGCCATTAGAATATATCAAAAGATTGGAAATAAATTAATGAGGTATATTGAAAAACCTGGCCGGAATGGACCAATCTCGACAAAAATACTACTCTAAAAGTGATGGAATAGAGTCGTTGAACTGGCACTATCTCCTAAAATCCTTTAAGTATTTTCATTCGGTAAAGTTTCCGCACATTTGTGAAACCAGGGTCATTAGAATATATCAAAAGATTGCAAATAAATTAATGAGGTATATTGTAAAACCTGGACGGAATGGACCAATCTCGACAAAAATACTACTTTAAAAGCGATGAAATAGACTCGTTGAACTGGCACTATCTACTAAGATACTTTGAGTATTTTATTTCGGTATAGTTTTCGCACATTTGTGAAACCAGGGACATTTGAATATATGAAAAAATTGGAAATAAATTAATGAGGTATATTGAAAAACCTAGCCGGAATGGACCAATCTCGACAAAAATACTACTCTAAAAGTGATGGAATAGAGTCGTTGAACTGGCACTATCTCCTAAAATCCTTTAAGTATTTTCATTCGATAAAGTTTCCGCACATTTGTGAAACCAGGGTCATTAGAATATATCAAAATATTGGAAATAAATCAATGAGGTATATTGAAAAACCTGGCCGGAATGGACAAATCTCGACAAAAATACTACTCTAAAACCGATGGAATAGACTCGTTGAACTGGCAATATCTCCTACAATATTTTCAGTATTTTCATTCGGTAAATTTTCTGCACATCTGTGAAACCAGGACTATTAGAATATATACAAATATGGGAAATAAATCAATGAGATATCTTGAAAAACCTGGCCGGAATGGACCAATCTCGACAAAAATACTACTCTAAAGGTGATGGAATGGACTCGTTGAACTGGCACTATCTCCTAAAATACCTTAAGTATTTTCATTCGGTAGAGTTTCCGCACATCTGTGGAAACAGGGCCATTAGAATATATCAAAAGATTGGAAATAAATTAATGAGGTATATTGAAAAACCTGGCCGGAATGGACCAATCTCGACAAAAATACTACTCTAAAAGTGATGGAATAGAGTCGTTGAACTGGCACTATCTCCTAAAATCCTTTAAGTATTTTCATTCGGTAAAGTTTCCGCACATTTGTGAAACCAGGGTCATTAGAATATATCAAAAGATTGGAAATAAATCAATGAGGTATATTGAAAAACCTGGCCGGAATGGACAAATCTCGACAAAAATACTACTCTAAAACCGATGGAATAGACTCGTTGAACTGGCAATATCTCCTATAATATTTTCAATATTTTCATTCGGTAAATTTTCTGCACATCTGTGAAACCAGGGCTATTAGAATATATACAAATATGGGAAATAAATCAATGAGATATCTTGAAAAACCTGGCCGGAATGGACCAATCTCGACAAAAATACTACTCTAAAGGTGATGGAATAGACTCGTTGAACTGGCACTATCTCCTAAAATACCTTAAGTATTTTCATTCGGTAGAGTTTCCGCACATCTGTGGAAACAGGGCCATTAGAATATATCAAAAGATTGGAAATAAATTAATGAGGTATATTGAAAAACCTGGCCGGAATGGACCAATCTCGACAAAAATACTACTCTAAAAGTGATGGAATAGAGTCGTTGAACTGGCACTATCTCCTAAAATCCTTTAAGTATTTTCATTCGATAAAGTTTCCGCACATTTGTGAAACCAGGGTCATTAGAATATATCAAAATATTGGAAATAAATCAATGAGGTATATTGAAAAACCTGGCCGGAATGGACAAATCTCGACAAAAATACTACTCTAAAACCGATGGAATAGACTCGTTGAACTGGCAATATCTCCTACAATATTTTCAGTATTTTCATTCGGTAAATTTTCTGCACATCTGTGAAACAAGGGCTATTAGAATATATACAAATATGGGAAATAAATCAATGAGATATCTTGAAAAACCTGGCCGGAATGGACCAATCTCGACAAAAATACTACTCTAAAGGTGATGGAATAGACTCGTTGAACTGGCACTATCTCCTAAAATACCTTAAGTATTTTCATTCGGTAGAGTTTCCGCACATCTGTGGAAACAGGGCCATTAGAATATATCAAAAGATTGGAAATAAATTAATGAGGTATATTGAAAAACCTGGCCGGAATGGACCAATCTCGACAAAAATACTACTCTAAAAGTGATGGAATAGAGTCGTTGAACTGGCACTATCTCCTAAAATCCTTTAAGTATTTTCATTCGGTAAAGTTTCCGCACATTTGTGAAACCAGGGTCATTAGAATATATCAAAAGATTGGAAATAAATCAATGAGGTATATTGAAAAACCTGGCCAGAATGGACAAATCTCGACAAAAATACTACTCTAAAACCGATGGAATAGACTCGTTGAACTGGCAATATCTCCTATAATATTTTCAGTATTTTCATTCGGTAAATTTTCTGCACATCTGTGAAACCAGGGCTATTAGAATATATACAAATATGGGAAATAAATCAATGAGATATATTGAAAAACCTGGCCGGAATGGACCAATCTCGACAAAAATACTACTCTAAAAGTGATGGAATAGACTCGTTGAACTGGCACTATCTACTAAAATCCTTTAAGTATTTTCATTCGGTAAAGTTTCCGCACATTTGTGAAACCAGGGTCATTAGAATATATCAAAAGATTGGAAATAAATCAATGAGGTATATTGAAAAACCTGGCCGGAATGGACAAATCTCGACAAAAATACTACTCTAAAACCGATGGAATAGACTCGTTGAACTGGCAATATCTCCTATAATATTTTCAGTATTTTCATTCGGTAAATTTTCTGCACATCTGTGAAACCAGGGCTATTAGCATATATACAAATATAGGAAATAAATCAATGAGATATATTGAAAAACCTGGCCGGAATGGACCAATCTCGACAAAAATACTACTCTAAAAGTGATGGAATAGACTCGTTGAACTGGCACTATCTCCTAAAATACTTTAAGTATTTTCATTCGGTAGAGTTTCTGCACATCTGTGGAAACAGGGCCATTAGAATATATCAAATGATTGGAAATAAATTAATGAGGTATATTGAAAAACCTGGCCGGAATGGACCAATCTCGACAAAAATACTACTCTAAAAGTGATGGAATAGAGTCGTTGAACTGGCACTATCTCCTAAAATCCTTTAAGTATTTTCATTCGGTAAAGTTTCCGCACATTTGTGAAACCAGGGTCATTAGAATATATCAAAAGATTGGAAATAAATCAATGAGGTATATTGAAAAACCTGGCCGGAATGGACCAATCTCGACAAAAATACTACTCTAAAACCGATGGAATAGACTCGTTGAACTGGCAATATCTCCTATAATATTTTCAGTATTTTCATTCGGTAAATTTTCTGCACATCTGTGAAACCAGGGCTATTAGAATATATACAAATATGGGAAATAAATCAATGAGATATCTTGAAAAACCTGGCCGGAATGGACCAATCTCGACAAAAATACTACTCTAATAGTGATGGAATAGACTCGTTGAACTGGCACTATCTCCTAAAATACTTTAAGTATTTTCATTCGGTAAAGTTTCTGCACATCTGTGGAAACAGGGCCATTAGAATATATCAAAAGATTGGAAATAAATTAATGAGGTATATTGAAAAACCTGGCCGGAATGGACCAATCTCGACAAAAATACTACTCTAAAAGTGATGGAATAGAGTCGTTGAACTGGCACTATCTCCTAAAATCCTTTAAGTATTTTCATTCGGTAAAGTTTCCGCACATTTGTGAAACCAGGGTCATTAGAATATATCAAAAGATTGGAAATAAATCAATGAGGTATATTGAAAAACCTGGCCGGAATGGACAAATCTCGACAAAAATACTACTCTAAAACCGATGGAATAGACTCGTTGAACTGACAATATCTCCTATAATATATTCAGTATTTTCATTCGGTAAATTTTCTGCACATCTGTGAAACCAGGGCTATTAGCATATATACAAATATGGGAAATAAATCAATGAGATATATTGAAAAACCTGGCCGGAATGGACCAATCTCGACAAAAATACTACTCTAAAAGTGATGGAATAGACTCGTTGAACTGGCACTATCTCCTAAAATACTTTAAGTATTTTCATTCGGTAGAGTTTCTGCACATCTGTGGAAACAGGGCCATTAGAATATATCAAAAGATTGGAAATAAATTAATGAGGTATATTGAAAAACCTGGCCGGAATGGACCAATCTCGACAAAAATACTACTCTAAAAGTGATGGAATAAAGTCGTTGAACTGGCACTATCTCCTAAAATCCTTTAAGTATTTTCATTCGGTAAAGTTTCCGCACATTTGTGAAACCAGGGTCATTAGAATATATCAAAAGATTGGAAATAAATCAATGAGGTATATTGAAAAACCTGGCCGGAATGGACCAATCTCGACAAAAATACTACTCTAAAAGTGATGGAATAGCCTCGTTGAACTTGCACTATCTCCTAAAATACTTTAAGTATTTTCATTCGGTAAAGTTTCCGCACATTTGTGAAACAAGGGTCATTAGAATATATCAAAAGATTGGAAATAAATCAATGAGGTATATTGAAAAACCTGGCCGGAATGGACCAATCTCGACAAAAATACTACTCTAAAGGTGATGGAATAGACTCGTTGAACTGGCACTATCTCCTAAAATACCTTAAGTATTTTCATTCGGTAGAGTTTCCGCACATCTGTGGAAACAGGGCCATTAGAATATATCAAAAGATTGGAAATAAATTAATGAGGTATATTGAAAAACCTGGCCGGAATGGACCAATCTCGACAAAAATACTACTCTAAAAGTGATGGAATAGAGTCGTTGAACTGGCACTATCTCCTAAAATCCTTTAAGTATTTTCATTCGGTAAAGTTTCCGCACATTTGTGAAACCAGGGTCATTAGAATATATCAAAAGATTGGAAATAAATCAATGAGGTATATTGAAAAACCTGGCCAGAATGGACAAATCTCGACAAAAATACTACTCTAAAACCGATGGAATAGACTCGTTGAACTGGCAATATCTCCTATAATATTTTCAGTATTTTCATTCGGTAAATTTTCTGCACATCTGTGAAACCAGGGCTATTAGAATATATACAAATATGGGAAATAAATCAATGAGATATATTGAAAAACCTGGCCGGAATGGACCAATCTCGACAAAAATACTACTCTAAAAGTGATGGAATAGACTCGTTGAACTGGCACTATCTACTAAAATCCTTTAAGTATTTTCATTCGGTAAAGTTTCCGCACATTTGTGAAACCAGGGTCATTAGAATATATCAAAAGATTGGAAATAAATCAATGAGGTATATTGAAAAACCTGGCCGGAATGGACAAATCTCGACAAAAATACTACTCTAAAACCGATGGAATAGACTCGTTGAACTGGCAATATCTCCTATAATATTTTCAGTATTTTCATTCGGTAAATTTTCTGCACATCTGTGAAACCAGGGCTATTAGCATATATACAAATATAGGAAATAAATCAATGAGATATATTGAAAAACCTGGCCGGAATGGACCAATCTCGACAAAAATACTACTCTAAAAGTGATGGAATAGACTCGTTGAACTGGCACTATCTCCTAAAATACTTTAAGTATTTTCATTCGGTAGAGTTTCTGCACATCTGTGGAAACAGGGCCATTAGAATATATCAAATGATTGGAAATAAATTAATGAGGTATATTGAAAAACCTGGCCGGAATGGACCAATCTCGACAAAAATACTACTCTAAAAGTGATGGAATAGAGTCGTTGAACTGGCACTATCTCCTAAAATCCTTTAAGTATTTTCATTCGGTAAAGTTTCCGCACATTTGTGAAACCAGGGTCATTAGAATATATCAAAAGATTGGAAATAAATCAATGAGGTATATTGAAAAACCTGGCCGGAATGGACCAATCTCGACAAAAATACTACTCTAAAACCGATGGAATAGACTCGTTGAACTGGCAATATCTCCTATAATATTTTCAGTATTTTCATTCGGTAAATTTTCTGCACATCTGTGAAACCAGGGCTATTAGAATATATACAAATATGGGAAATAAATCAATGAGATATCTTGAAAAACCTGGCCGGAATGGACCAATCTCGACAAAAATACTACTCTAATAGTGATGGAATAGACTCGTTGAACTGGCACTATCTCCTAAAATACTTTAAGTATTTTCATTCGGTAAAGTTTCTGCACATCTGTGGAAACAGGGCCATTAGAATATATCAAAAGATTGGAAATAAATTAATGAGGTATATTGAAAAACCTGGCCGGAATGGACCAATCTCGACAAAAATACTACTCTAAAAGTGATGGAATAGAGTCGTTGAACTGGCACTATCTCCTAAAATCCTTTAAGTATTTTCATTCGGTAAAGTTTCCGCACATTTGTGAAACCAGGGTCATTAGAATATATCAAAAGATTGGAAATAAATCAATGAGGTATATTGAAAAACCTGGCCGGAATGGACAAATCTCGACAAAAATACTACTCTAAAACCGATGGAATAGACTCGTTGAACTGACAATATCTCCTATAATATATTCAGTATTTTCATTCGGTAAATTTTCTGCACATCTGTGAAACCAGGGCTATTAGCATATATACAAATATGGGAAATAAATCAATGAGATATATTGAAAAACCTGGCCGGAATGGACCAATCTCGACAAAAATACTACTCTAAAAGTGATGGAATAGACTCGTTGAACTGGCACTATCTCCTAAAATACTTTAAGTATTTTCATTCGGTAGAGTTTCTGCACATCTGTGGAAACAGGGCCATTAGAATATATCAAAAGATTGGAAATAAATTAATGAGGTATATTGAAAAACCTGGCCGGAATGGACCAATCTCGACAAAAATACTACTCTAAAAGTGATGGAATAAAGTCGTTGAACTGGCACTATCTCCTAAAATCCTTTAAGTATTTTCATTCGGTAAAGTTTCCGCACATTTGTGAAACCAGGGTCATTAGAATATATCAAAAGATTGGAAATAAATCAATGAGGTATATTGAAAAACCTGGCCGGAATGGACCAATCTCGACAAAAATACTACTCTAAAAGTGATGGAATAGCCTCGTTGAACTTGCACTATCTCCTAAAATACTTTAAGTATTTTCATTCGGTAAAGTTTCCGCACATTTGTGAAACAAGGGTCATTAGAATATATCAAAAGATTGGAAATAAATCAATGAGGTATATTGAAAAACCTGGCCGGAATGGACCAATCTCGACAAAAATACTACTATAAAAGTGATGGAATAGACTCGTTGAACTGGCACTATCTCCTAAAATACTTTAAGTATTTTCATTCGGTAGAGTTTCTGCACATCTGTGGAAACAGGGCCATTAGAATATATCAAAAGATTGGAAATAAATTAATGAGGTATATTGAAAAACCTGGCCGGAATGGACCAATCTCGACAAAAATACTACTCTAAAAGTGATGGAATAGAGTCGTTGAACTGGCACTATCTCCTAAAATCCTTTAAGTATTTTCATTCGGTAAAGTTTCCGCACATTTGTGAAACCAGGGTCATTAGAATATATCAAAAGATTGGAAATAAATCAATGAGGTATATTGAAAAACCTGGCCGGAATGGACCAATCTCGACAAAAATACTACTCTAAAAGTGATGGAATAGCCTCGTTGAACTTGCACTATCTCCTAAAATACTTTAAGTATTTTCATTCGGTAAAGTTTCCGCACATTTGTGAAACAAGGGTCATTAGAATATATCAAAAGATTGGAAATAAATCAATGAGGTATATTGAAAAACCTGGCCGGAATGGACCAATCTCGACAAAAATACTACTATAAAAGTGATGGAATAGACTCGTTGAACTGGCACTATCTCCTAAAATACTTTAAGTATTTTCATTCGGTAGAGTTTCTGCACATCTGTGGAAACAGGGCCATTAGAATATATCAAAAGATTGGAAATAAATTAATGAGGTATATTGAAAAACCTGGCCGGAATGGACCAATCTCGACAAAAATACTACTCTAAAAGTGATGGAATAGACTCGTTGAACTGGCACTATCTCCTAAAATACTTTAAGTATTTTCATTCGGTAGAGTTTTTGCACATCTGTGGAAACAGGGCCATTAGAATATATCAAAAGATTGGAAATAAATTAATGAGGTATATTGAAAAACCTGGCCGGAATGGACCAATCTCGACAAAAATACTACTCTAAAAGTGATGGAATAGAGTCGTTGAACTGGCACTATCTCCTAAAATCCTTTAAGTATTTTCATTCGGTAAAGTTTCCGCACATTTGTGAAACCAGGGTCATTAGAATATATCAAAAGATTGGAAATAAATCAATGAGGTATATTGAAAAACCTGGCCGGAATGGACAAATCTCGACAAAAATACTAATCTAAAACCGATGGAATAGACTCGTTGAACTGGCAATATCTCCTATAATATTTTCAGTATTTTCATTCGGTAAATTTTCTGCACATCTGTGAAACCAGGGCTATTAGAATATATACAAATATGGGAAATAAATCAATGAGATATCTTGAAAAACCTGGCCGGAATGGACCAATATCGACAAAAATACTACTCTAAAAGTGATGTAATAGCCTCGTTGAACTTGCACTATCTCCTAAAATACTTTAAGTATTTTCATTCGGTAAAGTTTCTGCACATCTGTGGAAACAGGGCCATTAGAATATATCAAAAGATTGGAAATAAATTAATGAGGTATATTGAAAAACCTGGCCGGAATGGACCAATCTCGACAAAAATACTACTCTAAAAGTGATGGAATAGACTCGTTGAACTGGCACTATCTCCTAAAATACTTTAAGTATTTTCATTCGGTAGAGTTTCTGCACATCTGTGGAAACAGGGCCATTAGAATATATCAAAAGATTGGAAATAAATTAATGAGGTATATTGAAAAACCTGGCCGGAATGGACCAATCTCGACAAAAATACTACTCTAAAAGTGATGGAATAGACTCGTTGAACTGGCACTATCTCCTAAAATACTTTAAGTATTTTCATTCGGTAGAGTTTCTGCACATCTGTGGAAACAGGGCCATTAGAATATATCAAAAGATTGGAAATAAATTAATGAGGTATATTGAAAAACCTGGCCGGAATGGACCAATCTCGACAAAAATACTACTCTAAAAGTGATGGAATAGAGTCGTTGAACTGGCACTATCTCCTAAAATCCTTTAAGTATTTACATTCGGTAAAGTTTCCGCACATTTGTGAAACCAGGGTCATTAGAATATATCAAAAGATTGGAAATAAATCAATGAGGTATATTGAAAAACCTGGTCGGAATGGATCAATCTCGACAAAAAGTACTACTCTAAAAGTGATGGAATAAACTCGTTGAACTGGCACAATGTCCTAAAATCCTTTAAATATTTTCATTCGGTAAAGTTTCCGCACATCTATGAGACCAGGGCTATTAGGATATATAAAAATATTGTAAATATATTAATGAGGTATAATGAAAAACCTGGCCGGAATGGACCAATCTCGACAAAAATACTACTCTAAAAGCGATGGAATAGACTCGTTGAACTGGCACTATCTCCTAAAATCCTATAAGTATTTTACTTCGGTAAAGTTTCCGCACATCTGTGAAAACAGGGCCATTAGAATATATTAAAAGATTGGAAATAAATTAATCAGATATATTGTAAAACCTGGCCGGAATGGACCAATCTCAACAAAAATATTACTCTAAAAGTGATGGAATAGACTGGTTGAACTGGCACTATCTCCTAAAATACTTTGAGTATTTTATTTCGGTAAAGTTTCCGCACATCTGTGAAAACAGGGCCATTAGAATATATCAAAAGATTGGAAATAAATTAATGAGGTATATTGAGAAACCTGGCCGGAATGGACAAATCTCTACAAAAATACTACTCTAAAAGTGATGAAATAGACTCGTTGAACTGGCACTATCTTCTAAAATACTTTAAGTATTTTCATTCGGTAAAGTTTCCGCACATCTGTGAGACCAGAGGTATTAGGATATATAAAAATATTAAAAATAAATTAATAAGGTATATTGAAAAACCTGACCGGAATGAACCAATCTCGACAAAAATACTACTCTAAAAGTGATGGAATAGAGTCGTTGAACTGGCACTATCTCCTAAAATCCTTTAAGTATTTTCATTCGGTAAAGTTTCCGCACATGTGTGAAACCAGGGTCATTAGAATATATAAAATTATTGGAAATATATTAATGAGGTATATTGAAACACCTGGCCGGAATGGACAAATCTCGACAAAAATACTACTCTAAAAGTGATGGAATGAACTCGTTGAACTGGCACTATCTCCTAAAATGCTTTAAGTATTTTACTTCGGTAAAGTTTCCGCATATCTGTGAAAATAGGGCCATTAGAATATATCAAAAGATTGGATATAAATTAATAAGGTATATTGCAAAACCTGGCCGTAATGCACAAATCTCGACAAAAATACTACTCTAAAAGTGATCAAATAGACTCGTTGAACTGGCACTATCTCCTAAAATCCTTTAAGTATTTTCAATCGGTAAAGTTTCCGCACATGTGTGAAACCAGGGAATTAGAATATATCAAAAGATTGTAAATAAATTAATCAGGTATATTGTAAACCTGGCCGGAATGGACCAATCTCTACAAAAATACTACTCTAAAGGTGATGAAATAGACTCGTTGAACTGGCACTATCTACTAAGATACTTTGAGTATTTTATTTCGATCAAGTCTCCGCACATCTGTGAAACCAGGGCTATTAGAATATATACAAATATGGGAAATAAATCAATGATATATTTTGAAAAACCTGGCCGGAATGAACCAATCTCGACAAAAATACTACTCTAAAAGTGATGGAATAGACTCGTTGAAGTGGCACTATCTCCTAAAATACTTTGAGTATTTTACTTCGGTAAAGTTTCCACACATCTGTGAAACCAGCGCCATTAGAATATATAAAAATATTGGAAATAAATTAATGAGGTATATTGAAAAACCTGGCCGGAATGGACCAATCTCGACAAAAATACTACTCTAAAAGTGATGAAATAGACTCGTTGAACTGGCACTATCTCCTAAAATCCTTTAATGATTTTACGTCGGTAAAGTTTCCGCACATCTGTGAAAACAGGGCCATTAGAATATATCAAAAGATTGGAAATAAATTAATGAGGTATATTGTGAAACCTGGCCGTAATGGACAAATCTCGACAAAAATACTACTCTAAAAGTGATCAAATAGACTCGTTGAACTGGCACTATCTCCTAAAATCCTTGAAGTATTTTCATTCTTTAAAGTTTCTGCACATGTGTGAAAACAGGGTCATTAGAATATATCAAAAGATTGGAAATAAATTAATGAGGTATATTGAAAAACCTGGCCGGAAGGGAACAATCTCGACAAAAATACTACTCTAAAAGTGATGGAATAGACTCGTTGAACTGGCACTATCTCCTAAAATACTTTAAGTATTTTCATTCGGTAAGGTTTCTGCACATCTGTGAAACCAGGGCTATTAGAATATATACAAATATGGGAAATAAATTAATGAGATATATTGAAAAACCTGGCCGGAATGGACAAATCTCGACAAAAATACTACTCTAAAAGCGATGGAATAGGCTCGTTGAACTGGCACTATCTCCTAAAATACTTTGAGTATTTTACTTCGGTATAGTTTCTGTACATCTGTGAAAATAGGGCTATTAGAATATATAAAACGTTTGCAAATAAATAAATGAGGTATATTGAAAAACCTGACCGGAATCGACCAATCTCGACAAAAATACTACTCTAAAAGTGATGGAATAGACTCGTTGAACTGGCACTATCTCCTAAAATCCTTTAAGTATTTTCATTCGGTAAAGTTTCCACACATCTGTGAAAACAGGGCCATTAGAATATATCAAAAGATTGGAAATAAATTAATGAAGTATATTGTAAAACCTGGCTGGAATGGATCAATCTCGACAAAAATACTACTCTAAAAGTGATGAAATAGACTCGTTGAAATGGCAATATGTCCTAAAATACTTTGAGTATTTTACTTCGGTAAAGTTTCCGCAGATCTATGAAACCAGCGCCATTAGAATATATAAAAATATTAAAAATAAATTAATAAGGTATATTGAAAAACCTGACCGGAATGTACCAATCTCGACAAAAATACTACTCTAAAAGTGATGGAATAGAGTCGTTGAACTGGCACTATCTCCTAAAATCCTTTAAGTATTTTCATTCGGTAAAGTTTCCGCACATGTGTGAAACCAGGGTCATTAGAATATATCAAAAGATTGGAAATAAATCAATGAGGTATATTGAAAAACCTGGCCGGAATGGACCAATCTCGACAAAAATACTACTCTAAAACCGATGGAATAGACTCGTTGAACTGGCAATATCTCCTAAAATACTTTAAGTATTTTCATTAGGTAAAGTTTCTGCACATCTGTGAGACCAGTGGTATTAGGATATATAAATATATTAGAAATAAATTAATGAGGTATATTGAAAAACCTGGCCGGAATGGACCAATCTCGGAAAAATACTACTCTAAAAGTGATGGAATAGACTCGTTGAACTGGCACCATCTTCTAAAATATTTTAAGTATTTTCATTCGGTTAAGTTTCCGCACATCTCTGAAACCAGGGCCATTAGAATATATCAAAAGATTGGAAATAAATTAATGAGGTATATTGAAAAAGCTGGTCGGAATGGATCAATCTCGACAAAAAGTACTACTCTAAAAGTGATGGAATAAACTCGTTGAACTGGCACAATGTCCTAAAATCCTTTAAATATTTTCATTCGGTAAAGTTTCCGCACATCTATGAGACCAGGGCTATTAGGATATATAAAAATATTGTAAATATATTAATGAGGTATAATGAAAAACCTGGCCGGAATGGACCAATCTCGACAAAAATACTACTCTAAAAGCGATGGAATAGACTGGTTGAACTGGCACTATCTCCTAAAATACTTTGAGTATTTTATTTCGGTAAAGTTTCCGCACATCTGTGAAAACAGGGCCATTAGAATATATCAAAAGATTGGAAATAAATTAATGAGGTATATTGAAAAACCTGGCCGGAATGGACCAATCTCTACAAAAATACTACTCTAAAAGTGATGAAATAGACCCGTTGAACTGGCACTATCTTCTAAAATACTTTAAGTATTTTCATTCGGTAAAGTTTCCGCACATCTGTGAGACCAGAGGTATTAGGATATATAAAAATATTAAAAATAAATTAATAAGGTATATTGAAAAACCTGGCCGGAATGGACCAATCTCTACAAAAATACTACTCTAAAAGTGATGAAATAGACCCGTTGAACTGGCACTATCTTCTAAAATACTTTAAGTATTTTCATTCGGTAAAGTTTCCGCACATCTGTGAGACCAGAGGTATTAGGATATATAAAAATATTAAAAATAAATTAATAAGGTATATTGAAAAACCTGACCGGAATGAACCAATCTCGACAAAAATACTACTCTAAAAGTGATGGAATAGAGTCGTTGAACTGGCACTATCTCCTAAAATCCTTTAAGTATTTTCATTCGGTAAAGTTTCCGCACATGTGTGAAACCAGGGTCATTAGAATATATCAAAAGATTGGAAATAAATCAATGAGGTATATTGAAAAACCTGGCCGGAATGGACCAATCTCGACAAAAATACTACTCTAAAACCGATGGAATAGACTCGTTGAACTGGCACTATCTCCTAAAATCCTATAAGTATTTTACTTCGGTAAAGTTTCCGCACATCTGTGAAAACAGGGCCATTAGAATATATTAAAAGATTGGAAATAAATTAATGAAGTATATTGTAAAACCTGGCCGGAATGGACCAATCTCAACAAAAACACTACTCTAAAAGTGATGGAATAGACTGGTTGAACTGGCACTATCTCCTACAATACTTTGAGTATTTTATTTCGGTAAAGTTTCCGCACATCTGTGAAAACAGGGCCATTAGAATATATCAAAAGATTGGAAATAAATTAATGAGGTATATTGAAAAACCTGGCCGGAATGGACCAATCTCTACAAAAATACTACTCTAAAAGTGATCAAATAGACTCGTTGAACTGGCACTATCTTCTAAAATACTTTAAGTATTTTCATTCGGTAAAGTTTCCGCACATCTGTGAGACCAGAGGTATTAGGATATATAAAAATATTAAAAATAAATTAATAAGGTATATTGAAAAACCTGACCGGAATGAACCAATCTCGACAAAAATACTACTCTAAAAGTGATGGAATAGAGTCGTTGAACTGGCACTATCTCCTAAAATCCTTTAAGTATTTTCATTCGGTAAGGTTTCCGCACATGTGTGAAACCAGGGTCATTAGAATATATCAAAAGATTGGAAATAAATCAATGAGGTATATTGAAAAACCTGGCCGGAATGGACCAATCTCGACAAAAATACTACTCTAAAACCGATGGAATAGACTCGTTGAACTGGCACTATCTCCTAAAATACTTTAAGTATTTTCATTCGTCAAAGTTTCTGCACATCTGTGAGACCAGTGGTATTAGGATATATAAAAATATGGGAAATAAATTAATGAGGTATATTGAAAAACCTGGCCGGAATGGACCAATCTCGACAAAAATACTACTCTAAAAGTGATGGAATAGACTCGTTGAACTGGCACTATCTCCTAAAATCCTTTAAGTATTTTCATTCGGTAAAGTTTCCGCACATCTGTGAAAACAGGGCCATTAGAATATATTAAAAGATTGGAAATAAATTAATGAGGTATATTGAAAAACCTGGCCGGAATGGACCAATCTCGACAAATATACTACTCTAAAAGTGATGAAATACACTCGTTGAACTGGCACTATCTCCTAAAATACTTTGAGTATTTTATTTCGGTAAAGTTTCCGCACATCTGTGAAAATAGGGCCATTAGAATATATAAAAATATTGGAAATAAATTAATGAGGTATATTGAAAAACCTGGCTGGAATGGACCAATCTCGACAAAAATACTAGTTTAAAAGTGATGGAATAGACTCTTTGAACCGGCACTATCTCCTAAAATACTTTAATTATTTTCATTCGGTAAAGTTTCCGCACATCTGTGAGACCAGGGCTATTAGGATATATAAAAATATTGGAAATATATTAATGAGGTATATTGAAACACCTGGCCGGAATGGACAAATCTCGACAAAAATACTACTCTAAAAGTGATGGAATGAACTCGTTGAACTGGCACTATCTCCTAAAATGCTTTAAGTATTTTACTTCGGTAAAGTTTCCGCATATCTGTGAAATCAGGGCCATTAGAATATATCAAAAGATTGGATATAAATTAATAAGGTATATTGCAAAACCTGGCCGTAATGCACAAATCTCGACAAAAATACTACTCTAAAAGTGATCAAATAGACTCGGTGAACTGGCACTATCTCCTAAAATCCTTTAAGTATTTTCAATCGGTAAAGTTTCCGCACATGTGTGAAACCAGGGTCATTAGAATATATCAAAAGATTGGAAATAAATCAATGAGGTATATTGAAAAACCTGGCCGGAATGGACCAATCTCGACAAAAATACTACTCTAAAACCGATGGAATAGACTCGTTGAACTGGCACTATCTCCTAAAATCCTTTAAGTATTTTCATTCGTTAAAGTTTCTGCACATCTGTGAGACCAGTGGTATTAGGATATATAAAAATATGGGAAATAAATTAATGAGGTATATTGAAAAACCTGGCCGGAATGGACCAATCTCGACAAAAATACTACTCTAAAAGTGATGGAATAGACTCGTTGAACTGGCACTATCTCCTAAAATCCTTTAAGTATTTTCATTCGGTAAAGTTTCCGCACATCTGTGAAAACAGGGCCATTAGAATATATTAAAAGATTGGAAATAAATTAATGAGGTATATTGAAAAACCTGGCCGGAATGGACCAATCTCGACAAATATACTACTCTAAAAGTGATGAAATAGACTCGTTGAACTGGCACTATCTCCTAAAATACTTTGAGTATTTTATTTCGGTAAAGTTTCCGCACATCTGTGAAAATAGGGCCATTAGAATATATAAAAATATTGGAAATAAATTAATGAGGTATATTGAAAAACCTGGCTGGAATGGACCAATCTCGACAAAAATACTAGTTTAAAAGTGATGGAATAGACTCTTTGAACCGGCACTATCTCCTAAAATACTTTAATTATTTTCATTCGGTAAAGTTTCCGCACATCTGTGAGACCAGGGCTATTAGGATATATAAAAATATTGGAAATATATTAATGAGGTATATTGAAACACCTGGCCGGAATGGACAAATCTCGACAAAAATACTACTCTAAAAGTGATGGAATGAACTCGTTGAACTGGCACTATCTCCTAAAATGCTTTAAGTATTTTACTTCGGTAAAGTTTCCGCATATCTGTGAAATCAGGGCCATTAGAATATATCAAAAGATTGGATATAAATTAATAAGGTATATTGCAAAACCTGGCCGTAATGCACAAATCTCGACAAAAATACTACTCTAAAAGTGATGAAATAGACTCGTTGAACTGGCACTATCTCCTAAAATCCTTTAAGTATTTTCAATCGGTAAAGTTTCCGCACATGTGTGAAACCAGGGCCATTAGAATATATCAAAAGATTGTAAATAAATTAATCAGGTATATTGTAAAACTGGCCGGAATGGACCAAACTCGACAAAAATACTACTCTAAAGGTGATGAAATAGACTCGTTGAACTGGCACTATCTCCTAAGATACTTTGAGTATTTTACTTCGGTAAAGTTTCCACACATCTGTGACAACAGGGCCATTAGAATATATCAACAGATTGGAAATAAATTAATGAGGTATATTGAAAAAACTGGCCGGAATGGACTAATCTCAACAAAAATACTACTCTAAAAGTGATGGAATAGACTCGTTAAACTCGCACTATTTCCTAAAATCCTTTAAGTATTTTACTTCGGTAAAGTTTCCGCACATGTGTGAAACCAGGGCCATTAGAATATATCAACAGATTGGAAATAAATTAATGAAGTATATTGAAAAACCTGGCTGCAATGGACCAATCTCGACAAAAATACTACTCTAAAAGTGATGGAGTAGATTCGTTGAACTGGCACTATCTCCTGAAATACTTTAAATATTGTCATTCAGTAAAGTTTCCGCACATCTGTGAAACCAGTACTATTACAATATATAAAAACATTTGAAATAAATTAATAAGGTATATTGTAAAACCTGGCCGGAATAGACCGAAGTCGACAAAAATACTCCTCTAAAAGTGATGGAATAGACTCGTTGAACTGGCAATATCTCCTAAAATACTTTGAGTATTTTACTTCGGTAAAGTTTCCACACATCTCTGAAAACAGAGCCATTACAATATATCAAAAGATTGGAAATAAATTAATGAGGTATATTGTAAAACCTGGCTGGAATGGATCAATCTCGACAAAAATTCTACTCTAAAAGTGATGAAATAGACTCGTTGAACTGGCACTATCTCCTATGATACTTTCAGTATTTTCATTCGGTAAAGTTTCTGCACATCTGTGAAACCAGGGCTATTAGAATATATACAAATATGGGAAATAAATTGATGAGATATATTGAAAAACCTGGCCGGAAGGGAACAATCTCGACAAAAATACTACTCTAAAAGTGATGGAATAGACTCGTTGAACTGGCACTATCTCCTAAAATCCTTTGAGTATTTTTATTCGGTAAAGTCTCCGCAGATGTGTGGAAGCAGGGCCATTAGAATATGTCAAAAGATTGGAAATAAATTAATGAAGTATATTGTAAAACCTGGCCGGAATGGACCAATCTCATCAAAAATACTACTCTAAAAGTGATGAAATAGACTAGTTGAACTGGAACTATCTCCTAAAATACTTTGAGCATTTTACTTCGGTAAAGTTTCCACACATCTGTGAAAACAGGGCCATTAGAATATATCAAAAGATTGGAAATAAATTAATGAGGTATATTGTAAAACCTGGCTGGAATGGATCAATCTCGACAAAAATACTACTCTAAAAGTGATGAAATATACTCGTTGAACTGGCACTATCTCCTATGATACTTTCAGTATTTTCATTCAGTAAAGTTTCTGCACATCTGTGAAACCCGGGCTATTAGAATATATACAAATATGGGAAATAAATCAATGAGATATATTGAAAAACCTGGCCGGAATGGACCAATCTCGACAAAAATACTACTCTAAAAGTGATGAAATAGACTCGTTGAACTGGCACTATCTCCTAAAATCCTTTAAGTATTTTCATTCGGTATAGTTTCTGTACATCTGTGAAACCAGGGCTATTAGAATATATAAAAAGTTTGCAAATAAATAAATGAGGTATATTGAAAAACCTGGCCGGAATGGACCAATCTCGACAAAAACACTACTCTAAAAGTGATGGAATAGACTCGTTGAACTGGCACTATCTCCTAAAATCCTTTAAGTATTTTCATTCGGTATAGTTTCTGTACATCTGTGAAACCAGGGCTATTATAATATATAAAAAGTTTGCAAATAAATAAATGAGGTATATTGAAAAACCTGGCTGGAATGGACCAATCTGGACAAAAACACTACTCTAAAAGTGATGGAATAGACTCGTTGAACTGGCACTTTCTCCTAAAATCCTTTAAGTATTTTCATTCGGTAAAGTTTCCGCACATGTGTGAGACCAGGGCCATTAGAATATATCAAAAGATTGGAAATAAATTAATGAGGTATATTGAAAAACCTGGCCGGAATGGACCAATCTCATCAAAAATACTACTATAAAAGTGATGAAATAGACTCGTTGAGCTGCCACTATCTCCTAAAATACTTTGAGTATTTTACTTCGGTAAAGTTTTCGCACATCTGTAAAAATAGAGCCATTAGAATATATCAAAAGATTGGAAATAAATTAATGAGGTATATTGTAAAACCTGACTGGAATAGATCAAGCTCGACAAAAATACTACTCTAAAAGTGATGAAGTAGACGCGTTGAACTGGCAATATCTCCTATGATATTTTCAGTATTTTCATTCGGTATAGTTTTTTTACATCTGTGAAACCAGGGCTATTAGAATATATACAAATATGGGAAATAAATTGATGAGATATATTGAAAAACCTGGCCGGAATGAACAAATCTCGACAAAAATACTACTCTAAAACCGATGGAATAGAATCGTTGAACTGGCACTATCTCCTAAAATACTTTGAGTATTTTACTTCGGTATAGTTTCTGTACATCTGTGAAACCAGGGCTATTAGAATATATCAAAAGATTGGAAATAAATTAATGAAGTATATTGAAAAACCTGGCTGCAATGGACCAATCTCGACAAAAATACTACTCTAAAAGTGATGGAGTAGACTCGTTGAACTGGCACTATCTCCTGAAATACTTTAAATATTGTCATTCGGTAAAGTTTCCGCACATCTGTGAAGCCAGTACTATTACAATATATAAAAACATTTGAAATAAATTAATAAGGTATATTGAAAAACCTGGCCGGAATAGACCGAAGTCGACAAAAATACTCCTCTAAAAGTGATGGAATAGACTCGTTGAACTGACAATATCTCCTTAAAAACTTTGAGTATTTTACTTCGGTAAAGTTTCCACACATCTGTGAAAACAGGGCCATTAGAATATATCAAAAGATTGGAAATAAATTAATGAGGTATATTGTAAAACCTGGCTGGAATGGATCAATCTCGACAAAAATACTACTCTAAAAGTGATGAAATAGACTCGTTGAACTGGCAATATCTCCTATGATACTTTCAGTATTTTCATTCTGTAAAGTTTCTGCACATCTGTGAAACCCGGGCTATTAGAATATATACAAATATGGGAAATAAATCAATGAGATATATTGAAAAACCTGGCCGGAAGGGAACAATCTCGACAAAAATACTACTCTAAAAGTGATGGAATAGACTCGTTGAACTGGCACTATCTCCTAAAATGCTTTAAGTATTTTCATTCGGTAAAGTTTCTGCACATCTGTGAAACCAGGGCTATTAGAATATATACAAATATGGGAAATAAATTAATGAGATATATTGAAAAACCTGGCCGGAATGGACAAATCTCGACAAAAATACTACTCTAAAAGCGATGGAATAGACTCGTTGAACTGGCACTATCTCCTAAAATACTTTGAGTATTTTACTTCGGTATAGTTTCTGTAAATCTGTGAAACCAGGGCTATTAGAATATATAAAAAAGTATGCAAATAAATAAATGAGGTATATTGAAAAACCTGGCCGGAATGGACCAATCTCGACAACAATATTACTCTAAAAGTGATGGAATAGACTCGTTGAACTGGCACTATCTCCTAGAATCCTTTAAGTATTTTCATTCGGTAAAGTCTCCGCACATGTGTGGAAGCAGGGCCATTAGAATATATCATAAGATTGGAAATAAATTAATGAAATATATTGTAAAACCTGGCCGGAATGGACCAATCTCGACAAAAATACTACTCTAAAAGTGATGAAATAGACTCGTTGAACTGGCACTATCTCCTAAAATCCTTTAAGTATTTTCATTCGGTATAGTTTCTGTACATCTGTGAAACCAGGGCTATTAGAATATATAAAACGTTTGCAAATAAATAAATGAGGTATATTGAAAAACCTGGCCGGAATGGACCAATCTCGACAAAAACACTACTCTAAAAGTGATGGAATAGACTCGTTGAACTGGCACTATCTCCAAAAAGACTTTGAGTATTTTACTTTGGTATAGTTTCTGTACATCTGTGAAACCAGGGCTATTAGAATATATAAAAAGTTTGCAAATAAATAAATGAGGTATATTGAAAAACCTGGCCGGAATGGACCAATCTCGACAAAAATACTACTCTAAAAGTGATGGAATAGACTCGTTGAACTGGCACTATCTCCTAGAATCCTTCAAGTATTTTCATTCGGTAAAGTCTCCGCACATGTGTGGAAGCAGGGCCATGAGAATATATCATAAGATTGGAAATAAATTAATGAAATATATTGTAAAACCTGGCCGGAATGGACCAATCTCGACAAAAATACTACTCTAAAAGTGATGAAATAGACTCGTTGAACTGGCACTATCTCCTAAAATCCTTTAAGTATTTTCATTCGGTATAGTTTCTGTACATCTGTGAAACCAGGGCTATTAGAATATATAAAATGTTTGCAAATAAATAAATGAGGTATATTGAAAAACCTGGCCGGAATGGACCAATCTCGACAAAAACACTACTCTAAAAGTGATGGAATAGACTCGTTGAACTGGCACTATCTCCAAAAAGACTTTGAGTATTTTACTTCGGTATAGTTTCTGTACATCTGTGAAACCAGGGCTATTAGAATATATAAAAAGTTTGCAAATAAATAAATGAGGTATATTGAAAAACCTGGCCGGAATGGACCAATCTCGACAAAAATACTACTCTAAAAGTGATGGAATAGACTCGTTGAAGTGGCACTATCTCCTAAAATCCTTTAAGTATTTTCATTCGGTAAAGTCTCCGCACATGTGTGAAAGCATGGTCATTAGAATATATCAAAAGATTGGAAATAAATTAATGAAGTATATTGTAAAACCTGGCCGGAATGGACCAATCTCATCAAAAATACTACTCTAAAAGTGATGAAATAGACTAGTTGAACTGGAACTATCTCCTAAAATACTTTGAGTATTTTACTTCGGTAAAGTTTCCACACATCTGTGAAAACAGGGCCATTAGAATATATCAAAAGATTGGAAATAAATTAATGAGGTATATTGTAAAACCTGGCTGGAATGGATCAATCTCGACAAAAATACTACTCTAAAAGTAATGAAATAGACTCGTTGAACTGGCAATATGTCCTAAAATACTTTGAGTATTTTAATTCGGTAAAGTTTCCACACATCTGTGTAAACAGGGCCATTAGAATATATCAAAAGATTGGAAATAAATTAATGAGGTATATTGTAAAACCTGGCTGGAATGGATCAATCTCGACAAAAATACTACTCTAAAAGTGATGAAATAGACTCGTTGAACTGGCAATATCTCCTATGATACTTTCAGTATTTTCATTCGGTAAAGTTTCTGCACATCTGTGAAACCCGGGCTATTAGAATATATACAAATATGGGAAATTAATCAATGAGATATATTGAAAAACCTGGCCGGAAGGGAACAATCTCGACAAAAATACTACTCTAAAAGTGATGGAATAGACTCGTTGAACTGGCACTATCTCCTAAAATACTTTAAGTATTTTCATTCGGTAAAGTTTCTGCATATCTGTGAAACCAGGGCTATTAGAATATATACAAATATGGGAAATAAATTAATGAGATATATTGAAAAACCTGGCCGGAATGGACAAATCTCGACAAAAATACTACTCTAAAAGTGATGGAATAGACTCGTTGAAGTGGCACTATCTCCTAACATCCTTTAAGTATTTTCATTTGGTAAAGTCTCCGCACATGTGTGAAAGCAGGGTCATTAGAATATATCAAAAGATTGGAAATAAATTAATGAGGTATATTGTAAAACCTGGCTGGAATGGATCAATCTCGACAAAAATTCTACTCTAAAAGTGATGAAATAGACTCGTTGAACTGGCACTATCTCCTATGATACTTTCAGTATTTTCATTCGGTAAAGTTTCTGCACATCTGTGAAACCAGGGCTATTAGAATATATACAAATATGGGAAATAAATTGATGAGATATATTGAAAAACCTGGCCGGAATGGACAAATCTCGACAAAAATACTACTCTAAAACCGATGGAATAGACTCGTTGAACTGGCACTATCCCCTTAAATACTTTGAGTATTTTACTTCGGTATAGTTTCTGTACCTCTGTGAAACCAGGGCCATTAGAATATATAAAAAGTTTGCAAATAAATAAATGAGGTATATTGAAAAACCTGGCCGGAATAGACCAATCTCGACAAAAATACTACTCTAAAAGTGATGGAATAGACTCGTTGAAGTGGCACTATCTCCTAAAATCCTTTAAGTATTTTCATTCGGTAAAGCCTCCGCACATGTGTGAAAGCAGGGCCATTAGAATATATCAAAAGATTGGAAATAAATTAATGAAGTATATTGAAAAACCTGGCCGGAATGGACCAATCTCGACAAAAATACTACTCTAAAAGTGATGGAATAGACTCGTTGAACTGGCACTATCTCCTAAAATCCTTTAAGTATTTTCATTCGGTAAAGTTTCCGCACATCTGTGAAAACAGGGCCATTAGAATATATTAAAAGATTGGAAATAAATTAATGAGGTATATTGTAAAACCTGGCCGGAATGGACCAATCTCGACAAATATACTACTCTAAAAGTGATGAAATAGACTCGTTGAACTGGCACTATCTCCAAAAAGACTTTGAGTATTTTATTTCGGTAAAGTTTCCGCACATCTGTGAAAATAGGGCCATTAGAATATATAAAAATATTGGAAATAAATTAATGAGGTTTATTGAAAAACCTGGCTGGAATGGACCAATCTCGACAAAAATACTACTTTAAAAGTGATGGAATAGACTCTTTGAACTGGCACTATCTCCTAAAATACTTTAATTATTTTCATTCGGTAAAGTTTCCGCACATCTGTGAGACCAGGGCTATTAGGATATATAAAAATATTGGAAATATATTAATGAGGTATATTGAAACACCTGGCCGGAATGGACAAATCTCGACAAAAATACTACTCTAAAAGTGATGGAATGAACTCGTTGAACTGGCACTATCTCCTAAAATGCTTTAAGTATTTTACTTCGGTAAAGTTTCCGCATATCTGTGAAATCAGGGCCATTAGAATATATCAAAAGATTGGATATAAATTAATAAGGTATATTGCAAAACCTGGCCGTAATGCACAAATCTCGACAAAAATACTACTCTAAAAGTGATCAAATAGACTCGTTGAACTGGCACTATCTCCTAAAATCCTTTAAGTATTTTCAATCGGTAAAGTTTCCGCACATGTGTGAAACCAGGGCCATTAGAATATATCAAAAGATTGTAAATAAATTAATCAGGTATATTGTAAAACTGGCCGGAATGGACCAAACTCGACAAAAATACTACTCTAAAGGTGATGAAATAGACTCGTTGAACTGGCACTATCTCCTAAGATACTTTGAGTATTTTACTTCGGTAAAGTTTCCACACATCTGTGACAACAGGGCCATTAGAATATATCAACAGATTGGAAATAAATTAATGAGGTATATTGAAAAAACTGGCCGGAATGGACTAATCTCAACAAAAATACTACTCTAAAAGTGATG
Source organism: Ostrea edulis (assembly GCF_947568905.1). Classification (NCBI taxonomy): domain Eukaryota; kingdom Metazoa; phylum Mollusca; class Bivalvia; order Ostreida; family Ostreidae; genus Ostrea; species Ostrea edulis. Next base: position 983,865 of record NC_079173.1, on the reverse strand, counting down.
GAATAGACTCGTTAAACTCGCACTATTTCCTAAAATCCTTTAAGTATTTTACTTCGGTAAAGTTTCCGCACATGTGTGAAACCAGGGCCATTAGAATATATCAACAGATTGGAAATAAATTAATGAAGTATATTGAAAAACCTGGCTGCAATGGACCAATCTCGACAAAAATACTACTCTAAAAGTGATGGAGTAGACTCGTTGAACTGGCACTATCTCCTGAAATACTTTAAATATTGTCATTCAGTAAAGTTTCCGCACATCTGTGAAACCAGTACTATTACAATATATAAAAACATTTGAAATAAATTAATAAGGTATATTGTAAAACCTGGCCGGAATAGACCGAAGTCGACAAAAATACTCCTCTAAAAGTGATGGAATAGACTCGTTGAACTGGCACTATCTCCTAAAATCCTTTAAGTATTTTCATTCGGTAAAGTCTCCGCACATGTGTGAAAGCATGGTCATTAGAATATATCAAAAGATTGGAAATAAATTAATGAAGTATATTGTAAAACCTGGCCGGAATGGACCAATCTCATCAAAAAGTACTACTCTAAAAGTGATGAAATAGACTAGTTGAACTGGAACTATCTCCTAAAATACTTTGAGTATTTTACTTCGGTAAAGTTTCCACACATCTGTGACAACAGAGCCATTAGAATATATCAAAAGATTGGAAATAAATTAATGAGGTATATTGTAAAACCTGGCTGGAATGGATCAATCTCGACAAAAATACTACTCTAAAAGTAATGAAATAGACTCGTTGAACTGGCAATATGTCCTAAAATACTTTGAGTATTTTAATTCGGTAAAGTTTCCACACATCTGTGTAAACAGGGCCATTAGAATATATCAAAAGAGTGGAAATAAATTAATGAGGTATATTGTAAAACCTGGCTGGAATGGATCAATCTCGACAAAAATACTACTCTAAAAGTGATGAAATAGACTCGTTGAACTGGCAATATCTCCTATGATACTTTCAGTATTTTCATTCGGTAAAGTTTCTGCACATCTGTGAAACCCGGGCTATTAGAATATATACAAATATGGGAAATTAATCAATGAGATATATTGAAAAACCTGGCCGGAAGGGAACAATCTCGACAAAAATACTACTCTAAAAGTGATGGAATAGACTCGTTGAACTGGCACTATCTCCTAAAATACTTTAAGTATTTTCATTCGGTAAAGTTTCTGCATATCTGTGAAACCAGGGCTATTAGAATATATACAAATATGGGAAATAAATTAATGAGATATATTGAAAAACCTGGCCGGAATGGACCAATCTCGACAAAAATACTACTCTAAAAGTGATGGAATAGACTCGTTGAAGTGGCACTATCTCCTAAAAGACTTTGAGTATTTTACTTCGGTATAGTTTCTGTAAATCTGTGAAACCAGGGCTATTAGAATATATAAAAAGTTTGCAAATAAATAAATGAGGTATATTGAAAAACCTGGCCGGAATGGACAAATCTCGACAAAAATACTACTCTAAAAGTGATGGAATAGACTCGTTGAACTGGCACTATCTCCTAAAACCCTTTGAGTATTTTACTTCGGTAAAGTCTCCGCACATGTGTGGAAGCAGGGCCATTAGAATATGTCAAAAGATTGGAAATAAATTAATGAAGTATATTGTAAAACCTGGCCGGAATGGACCAATCTCATCAAAAATACTACTCTAAAAGTGATGGAATAGACTCGTTGAAGTGGCACTATCTCCTAAAATACTTTGAGTATTTTACTTCGGTAAAGTTTCCACACATCTCTGAAAACAGAGCCATTACAATATATCAAAAGATTGGAAATAAATTAATGAGGTATATTGTAAAACCTGGCTGGAATGGATCAATCTCGACAAAAATTCTACTCTAAAAGTGATGAAATAGACTCGTTGAACTGGCACTATCTCCTATGATACTTTCAGTATTTTCATTCGGTAAAGTTTCTGCACATCTGTGAAACCAGGGCTATTAGAATATATACAAATATGGGAAATAAATTGATGAGATATATTGAAAAACCTGGCATGAATGGACAAATCTCGACAAAAATACTACTCTAAAACCGATGGAATAGACTCGTTGAACTGGCACTATCCCCTAAAATACTTTGAGTATTTTACTTCGGTATAGTTTCTGTACCTCTGTGAAACCAGGGCCATTAGAATATATAAAAAGTTTGCAAATAAATAAATGAGGTATATTGAAAAACCTGGCCGGAATGGACCAATCTCGACAAAAATACTACTCTAAAAGTGATGGAATAGACTCGTTGAACTGGCACTATCTCCTAAAATCCTTTGAGTATTTTCATTCGGTAAAGTCTTCGCACATGTGTGGAAGCAGGGCCATTAGAATATGTCAAAAGATTGGAAATAAATTAATGAAGTATATTGTAAAACCTGGCCGGAATGGACCAATCTCATCAAAAATACTACTCTAAAAGTGATGGAATAGACTCGTTGAAGTGGCACTATCTCCTAAAATCCTTTAAGTATTTTCATTCGGTAAAGTCTCCGCACATGTGTGAAAGCAGGGTCATTAGAATATATCAAAAGATTGGAAATAAATTAATGAGGTATATTGTAAAACCTGTCCGGAATGGACCAATCTCTAAAACCGATGGAATAGACTCGTTGAACTGGCACTATCTCCTAAAATACTTCGAGTATTTTACTTCGGTATAGTTTCTGTACATCTGTGAAACCAGGGCTATTAGAATATATAAAAAGTTTGCAAATAAATAAATGAGGTATATTGAAAAACCTGGCCGGAATGGACAAATCTCGACAAAAATACTACTCTAAAAGTGATGGAATAGACTCGTTGAACTGGCACTATCTCCTAAAATCCTTTAAGTATTTTACTTCGGTAAAGTTTCCACACATCTGGGAAAACAGGGCCATTAGAATATATCAAAAGATTGGAAATAAATTAATGAGGTATATTGTAAAACCTGGCTGGAATGGATCAATCTCGACAAAAATTCTACTCTAAAAGTGATGAAATAGACTCGTTGAACTGGCACTATCTCCTAAAATCCTTTAAGTATTTTCATTCGGTATAGTTTCTGTACATCTGTGAAACCAGGGCTATTAGAATATATAAAAAGTTTGCAAATAAATAAATGAGGTATATTGAAAAACCTGGCCGGAATGGACCAATCTCGAAAACAACACTACTCTAAAAGTGATGGAATAGACTCGTTGAACTGGCACTATCTCCTAAAATGCTTTGAGTATTTTACTTCGGTATAGTTTCTGTACATCTGTGAAACCAGGGCTATTAGAATATATAAAAAGTTTGCAAATAAATAAATGAGGTATATTGAAAAACCTGGCCGGAATAGACCAATCTCGACAAAAATACTACTCTAAAAGTGATGGAATAGACTCGTTGAAGTGGCACTATCTCCTAAAATCCTTTAAGTATTTTCATTCGGTAAAGCCTCCGCACATGTGTGAAAGCAGGGCCATTAGAATATATCAAAAGATTGGAAATAAATTAATGAAGTATATTGAAAAAACTGGCCGGAATGGACTAATCTCAACAAAAATACTACTCTAAAAGTGATGGAATAGACTCGTTAAACTTGCACTATCTCCTAAAATCCTTTAAGTATTTTACTTCGGTAAAGTTTCCGCACATGTGTGAAACCAGGGCCATTAGAATATATCAACAGATTGGAAATAAATTAATGAGGTATATTGAAAAACCTGGCTGCAATGGACCAATCTCGACAAAAATACTACTCTAAAAGTGATGGAGTAGACTCGTTGAACTGGCACTATCTCCTGAAATACTTTAAATATTGTCATTCAGTAAAGTTTCCACACATCTGTGAAACCAGTACTATTACAATATATAAAAACATTTGAAATAAATTAATAAGGTATATTGTAAAACCTGGCCGGAATAGACCGAAGTCGACAAAAATACTCCTCTAAAAGTGATGGAATAGACTCGTTGAACTGGCAATATCTCCTAAAATACTTTGAGTATTTTACTTCGGTAAAGTTTCCACACATCTGTGAAAACAGGGCCATTAGAATATATCAAAAGATTGGAAATAAATTAATGAGGTATATTGTAAAACCTGGCTGGAATGAATCAATCTCGACAAAAATACTACTCTAAAAGTGATGAAATAGACTCGTTGAACTGGCAATATCTCCTATGATATTTTCAGTATTTTCATTCGGTAAAGTTTCTGCACATCTGTGAAACCCGGGCTATTAAAATATATACAAATATGGGAAATTAATCAATGAGATATATTGAAACACCTGTCCGGAATGGACCAATCTCGACAAAAATACTACTCTAAAAGTGATGGAATAGACTCGTTGAACTGGCACTATCTCCTAAAATACTTTAAGTATTTTCATTCGGTAAAGTTTCTGCACATCTGTGAAACCAGGGCTATTAGAATATATACAAATATGGGAAATAAATTGATGAGATATATTGAAAAACCTGGCCGGAATGGACAAATCTCGACAAAAATACTACTCTAAAACCGATGGAATAGACTCGTTGAACTGGCACTATCTCCTAAAATACTTTGAGTATTTTACTTCGGTATAGTTTCTGTACATCTGTGAAACCAGGGCTATTAGAATATATAAAAAGTTTGCAAATAAATAAATGAGGTATATTGAAAAACCTGGCCGGAATGGACAAATCTCGACAAAAATACTACTCTAAAAGTGATGGAATAGACTCGTTGAACTGGCACTATCTCCTAAAATCCTTTAAGTATTTTCATTCGGTAAAGTTTCCGCACATGTGTGAAAGCAGGGCCATTAGAATATATCAAAAGATTGGAAATAAATTAATGAGGTATATTGTAAAACCTGGCCGGAATGGACCAATCTCATCAAAAATACTACTCTAAAAGTGATGAAATAGACTCGTTGAGCTGGCACTATCTCCTAAAATACTTTGAGTATTTTACTTCGGTAAAGTTTCCACACATCTGTGAAAACAGGGCCATTAGAATATATCAAAAGATTGGAAATAAATTAATGAAGTATATTGTAAAACCTGACTGGAATAGATCAAGCTCGACAAAAATACTACTCTAAAAGTGATGAAATAGACTCGTTGAACTGGCAATATCTCCTATGATATTTTCAGTATTTTCATTCGGTATAGTTTCTGTACATCTGTGAAACCCGGGCTATTAGAATATATACAAATATGGGAAATTAATCAATGAGATATATTGAAAAACCTGGCCGGAAGGGAACAATCTCGACAAAAATTCTACTCTAAAAGTGATGAAATAGACTCGTTGAACTGGCACTATCTCCTAAAATCCTTTAAGTATTTTCATTCGGTATAGTTTCTGTACATCTGTGAAACCAGGGCTATTAGAATATATAAAAAGTTTGCAAATAAATAAATGAGGTATATTGAAAAACCTGGCCGGAATGGACCAATCTCGACAAAAACACTACTCTAAAAGTGATGGAATAGACTCGTTGAACTGGCACTATCTCCTAAAATGCTTTGAGTATTTTACTTCGGTATAGTTTCTGTACATCTGTGAAACCAGGGCTATTAGAATATATAAAAAGTTTGCAAATAAATAAATGAGGTATATTGAAAAACCTGGCAGGAAGGGAACAATCTCGACAAAAATACTACTCTAAAAGTGATGGAATAGAGTCGTTGAAGTGGCACTATCTCCTAAAATCCTTTAAGTATTTTTATTCGGTAAAGTCTCCGCACATGTGTGAAAGCAGGGTCATTAGAATATATCAAAAGATTGGAAATAAATTAATGAAGTATATTGTAAAACCTGGCCGGAATGGACTAATCTCAACAAAAATACTACTCTAAAAGTGATGGAATAGACTCGTTAAACTTGCACTATCTCCTAAAATCCTTTAAGTATTTTACTTCGGTAAAGTTTCCGCACATGTGTGAAACCAGGGCCATTAGAATATATCAACAGATTGGAAATAAATTAATGAAGTATATTGAAAAACCTGGCTGCAATGGACCAATCTCAACAAAAATACTACTCTAAAAGTGATGGAGTAGACTCGTTGAACTGGCACTATCTCCTGAAATACTTTAAATATTGTCATTCAGTAAAGTTTCCGCACATCTGTGAAACCAGTACTATTACAATATATAAAAACATTTGAAATAAATTAATAAGGTATATTGTAAAACCTGGCCGGAATAGACCGAAGTCGACAAAAATACTCCTCTAAAAGTGATGGAATAGACTCGTTGAACTGGCAATATCTCCTAAAATACTTTGAGTATTTTACTTCGGTAAAGTTTCCACACATCTGTGAAAACAGGGCCATTAGAATATATCAAAAGATTGGAAATAAATTAATGAGGTATATTGTAAAACCTGGCTGGAATGAATCAATCTCGACAAAAATACTACTCTAAAAGTAATGAAATAGACTCGTTGAACTGGCAATATCTCCTATGATACTTTCAGTATTTTCATTCGGTAAAGTTTCTGCACATCTGTGAAACCCGGGCTATTAAAATATATACAAATATGGGAAATAAATCAATGAGATATATTGAAAAATCTGGCCGGAAAGGAACAATCTCGACAAAAATACTACTCTAAAAGTGATGAAATAGACTCGTTGAGCTGGCACTATCTACTAAAATACTTTGAGTATTTTACTTCGGTAAAGTTTCCACACATCTGTGAAAACAGGGCCATTAGAATATATCAAAAGATTGGAACTAAATTAATGAAGTATATTGTAAAACCTGACTGGAATAGATCAAGCTCGACAAAAATACTACTCTAAAAGTGATGAAATAGACTCGTTGAACTGGCAATATCTCCTATGATATTTTCAGTATTTTCATTCGGTATAGTTTCTGTACATCTGTGAAACCAGGGCTATTAGAATATATACAAATATGGGAAATTAATCAATGAGATATATTGAAAAACCTGGCCGGAAGGGAACAATCTCGACAAAAATACTACTCTAAAAGTGATGGAATAGACTCGTTGAACTGGCACTATCTCCTAAAATACTTTAAGTATTTTCATTCGGTAAAGTCTCCGCACATGTGTGGAAGCAAGGCCATTAGAATATATCAAAAGATTGGAAATAAATTAATGAAGTATATTGTAAAACCTGGCCGGAATGGACCAATCTCATCAAAAATACTACTCTAAAAGTGATGAAATAGACTCGTTGAGCTGGCACTATCTCCTAAAATACTTTGAGTATTTTACTTCGGTAAAGTTTCCACACATCTGTGAAAACAGGGCCATTAGAATATATCAAAAGATTGGAAATAAATTAATGAAGTATATTGTAAAACCTGACTGGAATAGATCAAGCTCGACAAAAATACTACTCTAAAAGTGATGAAATAGACTCGTTGAACTGGCAATATCTCCTATGATATTTTCAGTATTTTCATTCGGTATAGTTTCTGTACATCTGTGAAACCCGGGCTATTAGAATATATACAAATATGGGAAATTAATCAATGAGATATATTGAAAAACCTGGCCGGAAGGGAACAATCTCGACAAAAATTCTACTCTAAAAGTGATGAAATAGACTCGTTGAACTGGCACTATCTCCTAAAATCCTTTAAGTATTTTCATTCGGTATAGTTTCTGTACATCTGTGAAACCAGGGCTATTAGAATATATAAAAAGTTTGCAAATAAATAAATGAGGTATATTGAAAAACCTGGCCGGAATGGACCAATCTCGACAAAAACACTACTCTAAAAGTGATGGAATAGACTCGTTGAACTGGCACTATCTCCTAAAATCCTTTAAGTATTTTCATTCGGTATAGTTTCTGTACATCTGTGAAACCAGGACTATTAGAATATATAAAAAGTTTGCAAATAAATAAATGAGGTATATTGAAAAACCTGGCCGGAATGGACAAATCTCGACAAAAATACTACTCTAAAAGTGATGGAATAGACTCGTTGAACTGGCACTATCTCCTAAAATCCTTTAAGTATTTTCATTCGGTAAAGTTTCCGCACATGTGTGAAAGCAGGGCCATTAGAATATATCAAAAGATTGGAAATAAATTAATGAGGTATCTTGTAAAACCCGGCCGGAATGGACCAATCTCATCAAAAATACTACTCTAAAAGTGATGAAATAGACTCGTTGAGCTGGCACTATCTCCTAAAATACTTTGAGTATTTTACTTCGGTAAAGTTTCCACACATCTGTGAAAATAGGGCCATTAGAATATATCAAAAGATTGGAAATAAATTAATGAGGTATATTGTAAAACCTGGCTGGAATGGATCAATCTCGACAAAAATACTACTCTAAAAGTGATGAAATAGACTCGTTGAACTGGCACTATCTCCTAAAATCCTTTAAGTATTTTCATTCGGTAAAGTTTCCGCACATGTGTGAAAGCAGGGCCATTAGAATATATCAAAAGATTGGAAATAAATTAATGAGGTATATTGTAAAACCTGACTGGAATAGATCAATCTCGACAAAAATATTACTCTAAAAGTGATGAAATAGACTCGTTGAACTGGCAATATCTCCTATGATATTTTCAGTATTTTCATTCGGTATAGTTTCTGTACATCTGTGAAACCCGGGCTATTAGAATATATACAAATATGGGAAATTAATCAATGAGATATATTGAAACACCTGTCCGGAATGGACCAATCTCGACAAAAATACTACTCTAAAAGTGATGGAATAGACTCGTTGAACTGGCACTATCTCCTAAAATACTTTAAGTATTTTCATTCGGTATAGTTTCTGTACATCTGTGAAACCAGGGCTATTAGAATATATACAAATATGGGAAATAAATTAATGAGATATATTGAAAAACCTGGCCGGAATGGACAAATCTCGACAAAAATACTACTCTAAAACCGATGGAATAGACTCGTTGCACTGGCACTATCTCCTAAAAGACTTTGAGTATTTTACTTCGGTATAGTTTCTGTACATCTGTGAAACCAGGGCTATTAGAATATATAAAAAGTTTGCAAATAAATAAATGAAGTATATTGAAAAACCTGGCCGGAATGGACCAATCTCGACAAAAATACTACTCTAAAAGTGATGGAATAGACTCGTTGAAGTGGCACTATCTCCTAAAATCCTTTAAGTATTTTCATTCGGTAAAGTTTCCGCACATGTGTGAAAGCAGGGCCATTGGAATATATCAAAAGATTGGAAATAAATTAATGAAGTATATTGTAAAACCTAGCCGGAATGGACCAATCTCATCAAAAACACTACTCTAAAAGTGATGAAATAGACTCGTTGAACTGGCACTATCTCCTAAAATACTTTGTGTATTTTACTTCGGTAAAGTTTCCGCACATCTGTGAAAACAGGGCCATTAGAATATATACAAATATTGGAAATAAATTAATGAGGTATATTGTAAAACCTGGCCGGAATGGATCAATCTCGACAAAAATACTACTCTAAAAGTGATGAAATAGACTCGTTGAACTGACAATATCTCCTATAATACTTTCAGTATTTTCATTCGGTATAGTTTCCGCACATGTGTGAAAGCAGGGCCATTAGAATATATCAAAAGATTGGAAATAAATCAATGAGATATATTGTAAAACCTGGCCGGAATGGACCAATCTCATCAAAAATACTACTCTAAAAGTGATGAAATAGACTCGTTGAACTGGCACTATCTCCTAAAATACTTTGAGTATTTTACTTCGGTAAAGTTTCCACACATCTGTGAAAACAGGGCCATTACAATATATCAAAAGATTGGACATAAATTAATGAGGTATATTGTAAAACCTGGCTGGAATGGATCAATCTCGACAAAAATACTACTGTAAAAGTGATGAAATAGACTCGTTGAACTGGCAATATCTCCTATGATACTTTCAGTATTTTCATTCGGTAAAGTTTCTGCACATCTGTGAAACCAGGGCTATTAGAATATATACCAATATGGGAAATTAATCAATGAGATATATTGAAAAACCTGGCCGGAATGGACCAATCTCGACAAAAATACTACTCTAAAAGTGATGGAATAGACTCGTTGAACTGGCACTATCTCCTAAAATACTTTGAGTATTTTACTTCGGTAAAGTTTCCACACATCTGTGAAAACAGGGCCATTACAATATATCAAAAGATTGGACATAAATTAATGAGGTATATTGTAAAACCTGGCTGGAATGGATCAATCTCGACAAAAATACTACTGTAAAAGTGATGAAATAGACTCGTTGAACTGGCAATATCTCCTATGATACTTTCAGTATTTTCATTCGGTAAAGTTTCTGCACATCTGTGAAACCAGGGCTATTAGAATATATACCAATATGGGAAATTAATCAATGAGATATATTGAAAAACCTGGCCGGAATGGACCAATCTCGACAAAAATACTACTCTAAAAGTGATGGAATAGACTCGTTGAACTGGCACTATCTCCTAAAATCCTTTAAGTATTTTCATTCGGTAAAGTTTCTGCACATCTGTGAAACCAGGGCTATTAGAATATCTACAAATAGGGGAAATAAATTAATGAGATATATTGAAAAACCTGGCTGGAATGGACAAATCTCGACAAAAATACTACTCTAAAAGTGATGGAATAGACTCGTTGAACTGGCACTATCTCCTAAAATACTTTGAGTATTTTACTTCGGTAAAGTTTCCGCACATCTGTGAAACCAGGACTATTAGGATATATAAAAATATTGGAAATAAATTAATGAGGTATATTGAAAAACCTGGCCGGAATGGACCAATCTCGACAAAAATACAGTGTCTGGGTCACTTGCTGTAAATTATGTTCCTCTATCTGATATAAGCGTGTCACAAGTTCCAGATGTAGTGAACAGTAAGTAGAGGCCTTCTGAGACAGTGCAAGCATCATCCGCAGCTAACGGTACCGTGAAAAGGAACTTGCTGAACATATCAACCGCAGTCAAAACGTAAGTGTATCCAGACACGGTCAGAGGAAATGGTCCATAACTCTCCACCTGCCACATTCTGAAAGGTTTACAAGGTGTTGGGTAGGCGACAATTGCGGATTTGGTATGATTTTGTGTCAGTTTTCGCTGTTGACAAGGAATATATGAACGAACTTAATCTGTGATAACTGCAGACATGCGTGAAAAATAGTAGTGTTCCTTCACTCTATCGATACAGTCCTGAATGCCACAATGTCCTCCAAGTGGGCTATCATGATACATTTGTAATATATCCATAATTTTACACTGCGGTAAAACTAACTGCCATTGATTCGTGTCCTTGGTACGTTTAGCTTTTGCAACACGAGAATGAAACAGCAAATTGTCAATGAGAAGAAAGTCAGCAGTATTATCTTGCGCGCATCCTTCTGCATATCAGGTATTGTACCATCATTGAGATACAAATAAATGTCTTTAAAATCGTCATCATTCAGTTGTAAATGAGCCATATCGGCAGAAATATCCCTAACACTGTTAAAGTGTCCTTTCAGGCTGCTGAGGTGTGATCCTGACCATTTTGAGCAAGTGGTGTATCAACTTCAGATGAAGACGCAAGCGGATCAGTAGGCACACTCGAGTCCATATGTTTCTGATCTTGTAACAGTGTATGGGTGATGTCAATGTCTGTGTCACCAGTAAAACGGTTTGCGTTCACGTCATTATCACTGTTGGAGAGAAATTCGTCACTATGCTAATGAGGCGTATCCTCTTCAGTTGCAACACCAAATTGATCCTGTGAAACACCCTCATCAGTCTCTGCTTGGAACAGTGAGTGTGCAGGACCATTAGTCTCGGTCTCCAGTTGAAACGTGTCATTTCGCTACAGTGAAATATGCGAGTGTGACTGAAGCGTACCGTCACAAGGGACGTCGGACACTAGCTGATTAGGAACCGACAATGGACGCATTCTTGATTTTGCACGCAGAAACTTACGAGTTCCTCGGAGTCTATCCGATTGCTTGGAATGAGTGAGACTACAAATATCCGAGTTACTTTCTTTATCAGCGTCATATTCCAACGCAAGATGAAGATCCGGAGGTCGGAAAGGTATCACTATGTTGTTGATTGCAAAATCATTCATTCCAGAATATCTGTCTTGTATCAAGTCACGTAGACATTCTCCTGTGGGTAATTTTATGTCACATGTAGGCTCATCAACGGAATCGAAGTATGGGTCATGCTCATCTGGGCTGGCTTCCAGAGTTGGCATGTACGGATTAGGATGGCAACGTGACAATGCATCCGCCACGATCATATGCGCTGCTGGTTTATACTGAATTTCAAGGTCATACTGTTGAAGGATAGTCAGCCAGCGGTCGAAGATAGCTCCACTTAGTTTGTTCATGAACAGCGGTTTTGAGCTTGATGACCACCCTCAACAATTACATGGTTTCCTCGAATATACGATGCACAGTCTGTGACTGCAGTGGTCACTCCTAATAGTTCTAATTTCGTTGCGCCATAAGATCGTTGCCATTTATTAAGACCTTTCGAACCGAAACGAATAACATGTGGAGTGTCATTGTCATAAAGTTGATATAACATATATCCTATACCTTTGCTCGAAGTATCCACAGTACCATGGAAGGGAATATCAAATCTTGGGAATGACAACACATTCGAATTCACAAGAGCACCCTTCAGTGTCTGAAATGCAACTGTATGTGACTGTGTCCAAATAAACTTCACATTTTTCTTTAACAGGGCATGAAGGAGCGAAGCTATTATGCTGTAGTTTGGAATATATTTCCGAAACCAGTTGAGCATGCCAAGAGCACAACGCAGCTCCTTTGCTGTCGTTGGAAGGGAAAAGTTTTTAATACTGTCAACGCGATCTGAGGAAGGGTGAATGCCATCCTTGGAAATTTCATGTCCAAGAAAAATTGCTTTGTCAGTAGCAAATGTGCACTTCATAGGATTCAGTTTCAAACCCGACGATTCAAACCTACTAATCACTTCACTAATGTCTTTTAAATGTTGATCAAAACTATCTGACATAATAACAACATCATCCATATAACACAATACAGATCTAAAAATCAAACCCTTCAAAACTTTGTCCATAAGTAATTGAAAGCTATTAGGGACTGTCTTGAGACCCATAGGCAATCTGGTAAATTTGTACGTACCAAAACAGGTGTTAAATGCAGGTAAATTAGCATATTCTTTTGAAATGCCCATTTGAAAAAAAACCTGAGCTCATATCAATGGTAGAAATAAAATTGGGTGTGGTTTGACTAAAAGACTATGTGAGCTCTTGTACATCAGGTATATTGTAAGCAAAATCAAGTGTTTGCGAGTTCAAATACCGAAAGTCACAACAAAACCTGTATGAGGTAAGATGAGCCTCTTTACCTTGGGCAGCATGAGATCCATTGTTTTTGCGCTTAACAACCAAAAGGGGCTAGTAATGGACAAACTATCTGTTTCACAAACAGGGGAAATAATTCCTTGGAAGAGGAGTTCGTCTAACTGTGTGCGCAAAATCTCTCTCTTATCTGGAGGTAAACGATAAGGCCTTTGATACTTGGGAACAAAATTTGGCTTCATATGTATCTCATGCTGTACAAGGTTCGTAAAACCAAGCTGTGGATTTTCTTTAGTCATAAATACATGCTTGTGTGCATATAAACATTTCTCAAGCTTCTCAATCTGTTTGTCTGTAAGTACATGTGTACCAGAAAAATCAAAATTTGCACAAAAAGCAGAAAAATAATCTGATTTCTGACACTCTGTCTTGCACTGAGTTACACTCTTAACATTAGTACACATTGGAAATGACACAATATTGTAAAAGGAATCCAACACAGCAAAATCGGCCAACACCATACCTTTAGGTATAAACACATGGTCATTTCCAGGATTCATGACTTTGAAATGGATGGTTTTATTTGCAGGTATAGTAGTAACCGATCTAGCCAGCAGCAAACCTCTTTTCAGAACATTCACATGAGCAGAAAGTAAACCCTGCACACCATATAATGACTTTCTTGGAACTTTGCCATATGCAATACGCTCTTTGTTAGGTTCTACAGTAACAGGTTTCATAGATCTAACCTTCACCTTGGATTGCATATATCCATTCAACAAATCATTGCATGCACTAAAATCTAGCACAGCACCTTTTTCTTTCATGTAATTTGTTCCAATGATAAAAGGGTGCGAGGTACATTGAAAAATATACACAGTAAACCAATGTGTACCATGAGGTGTTTGACCCTTAACGTTTGTAACACCTAAATTCTTGACACTCTGATTACCAGCTACTAATACTGAAATACCACAGGCATACAGAGGTTGCTTAACAGAGATGGGTAACATATCATACAACGACAATGACATAACAGATATACATGAACCAGAATCTAATAGTACTGCCACATTGACAGTTTTGAATTTCACTGGCATATACATAAATTTAGTGGTGTTGGAGTCCTGTATGTCTGAAAACATATCAGACGAGCTCATAACGTCACTGAAAGCAGGCACATCTGTTGCTATATTCTGATAGTCACACAAATGAAAACTGTCACTGCTCACAGGCGCGGTTGTGGCTACGCAAGAGTCACACAACGGATTGCCACTAAAAGTTGTCGCGTCATTCTGTGTCGCACATCTCTGTTGGTAGAATCTATCTCTCCACGGTGTAGGCGAAGGGCTGCGATGACGCGATTTTAACGTCTTCCCGAGGGAGCGCCCTGTTGATCTCTCCGCGGGGCTCTGGAGTTTTCCTACTTCGTGGACATACACGACGCAGCATTATGCCCGAACTGGGAACAAAACGGACACTGAAAGTTGGGGTCAGACACACCACCATCCTTCAATGCACAGGCACGCTGTACGCGACCCACACCTCTACATCGGCAACAACACTTGGAATTCGCAGATTGTTGCGGTGCAGGATCCAAACGTTGTGGGGGCTGTTCACCATAATCCGGGGTTGCTAAGTGCTGTACAGCTGTAGACAGGCGAGATAATTCCTTCACGATGAAGTTCATGCTGACATCGGATGCTGACTGTGTCCGTATTGCAGCTGTGGAAGCTGGGGTTTGCCTGTAACCAAATGCTTCCCCGGTCTTGGCAGCTGTAAGAGTGTCGGCGAAACTGGTACAACGTCCAGCACGGACATAAAACGCCAATTGCTGTGGTAACCCTTCAACAAATTTGTTCATCAAGTCACGTTCGGGTTTACCTAGCTTTCGACCTTTCTCCAGAATAATACTGTAGAAATCCTCCTACGGCTGAGTAGGGGACAAACACAATGAATTGAACATCGCTGACTCCATAATCAGAGTTGGGTCCAATGGTGATTTGCTGATGTATGTTCTTTGGAACTCACTCGAGACGATCCTCCACGACGTCCGCATAAACTCCGAAAGTTGTCCAAACCATACAAGGGCAGGGCCTTGTAGATGAAGATGGAAGGTCGCAATTTTCCGTGCTTCATTTGCATCGAGGTCGTGAAATACACAGTGCGAGTTAAATTCGGCCCTATAGGCGGCATCTTCATGTGAATATCCGCTACACTTACGGAGTGAAAGTTTGTCCCCACAACTAGGTACATTAATGTCTTGCTTATTAGGCCTACTCACTACCGGAGTCGATGTGTTCGCTGGTGTTCTAACTGACCACGGTGGGCTCTCGTCACATAAGTTCTTCACGAAGGTTTGCTCATTTTCCCGCGAATACGGGGTCAACACAGGCATCAATTGAAACGTGTCCATCCCATTAAGCAACACATTATTGGGATCGGGGAAGTTTGGATTCTCCGCCATGTTGTATCACTCATCTACTGTCCTGAGTGTTCATGCATGTAGTCTACATTGCGATCACTTATCACAAACTCAAAAGACATGCTACTCAACGTCTGCCATGTTTTATTAACACACAAACCCAACCAAGTCTTTTCCGGAATACATTGTATAGTAAAACAAACAACGACATACAATCCGAATTGCCCTCTCAGTGACCCAGTATACTCAGATACACAACAATGAATTTGAACAGGTGCTGCGCGAGAACCGCAAGATAGTCCTATTAGACATTCAAAACCAACTTCAGCCTGTAAACGTTTTTTTTTTCGGGGGACTTATTAATGCCGCAAAATGGAAGAAAGCGAGAAAATCCATTATTCAGATTTCTGTTCTCTCTACCCTTCCGTCGATAGATAGCGTAAATATCCCTGCAAACACTCATAAATCCTAACCCAGAATCGCAATAGCATTAGACAATACTTTGTAATAGCCAAGGTCAAATATCCCCTAAGAACTTCTGCTAACCTGTGTTACCACAGAAAATCAACTGTAAACCAATGTTTGCTCTGTGTCAGAATTACGCGGAGAACGGGAGACAACTCCTTTGTCCTTGCTCGGACGAGTAGCTCTGTATGACGAGGGACCTGTTATACACCAAAACTCGTGCCGACGGTTCACACAGGTTATCAAAATGTGTAAGTATATCACTTTCATAACGTCTCATCACAGGGTGACCCAAACTTTGATCTTCGAGAGAGGAGGTGTCCTAAATTCAAAGGAGAATCGAGGGAATAGAGTCGAAAGAGGACAGGTTAAAGTATAAGAATGAGTGTGCAGTGGATGAACACACACAGCCTCAATACGATGTCATTGATAAAATGCCCCCTATCCGATCCACCGTTGAGTTACTTATAAATTCCTTTCGGGGTAAATTTGAACAATATACGGCATTTAAGACCCGCTGGGCCAGAGTTAATAGTGGGCAGGGCGATAACACTGACGTTGGACATCATTGATAGGTCAGCTGCCGATCAAACAAACTCTCAGCTGATGATGTTATCGTATGTTGCTTTTAGGGTGGAGATAAAAACTACCCATTAAAGGAAATTAGATCGATCTGTCGCATTCGTGGGTTGTTTTTTTTTCTTCTCTTTTTTTTTTAGATCATACAAATTCTCATAAATTAAACTTCCATGTTAAGTATTCTTTACAACCAACCAGAACAAAACATTGACGCAAATATTTTAAAGATCACTCGATGCAAATTGTCTTTTAAGTTTACAATAGTGTTGAATATAAATGATACCATCTCGTTTATTCTAAACGAGTTATTTTGATACCTTGCCTGATTGTTAATGAAGTCATTGGCTTCACATCTTGATAAACTAACATGTTCTTGTAGTATGAACGTTTAGATTTAAAGATTAAATCGTTGCATGCGAGCCTTAGTCTTCTTTTAAAGGTATTTCATCACGCATTGAAAATCCAGGTGGGGTGCGATATATCTTATGTCTTCGCATTCGCATCCGATTTGTGTTTTCTGGTCTATTGGCTCTTGTAATATTGAAATATTAAAACACAATATTTAAATGACATTATGGATATCTTTTATTTCATTTTGAGGGGTTGTTGTCAGTTCCCAGCGCATATTTGAAAAATAAATGAACAGATACATTTGCTTCACACTAAAATGTGTCTATATTATCATTATGTATATATACTGAAGCTGTGATCCTGTCATTTTTATCGAGATTTATTAACATTCATTTCAATTAACTGTTCTTTCACAAAAACTACTGTATTAGTTTAGAAAAAGGTATAGCGGTATCACCAGTCCCTTTGTTTGTCTGCCCATCTATCTGTGGTGGATTTTCTTGATAAAAGATGTGTCGTTTAATTTGAATTCAAAAGTGCAAATAAAAACAAGCCACTCCGTCTCCCTTTCGAGGGCTATTGGTCGAAGTTTGTCCTGAAGCGAAATATTATAAATATTTGGACTCGCATAATTATTTATGAAAATACGTTAATCATGGGTTTTTTATTATAAAAACCACGTGCTGTGAAAATACACGATTAGTACGAACCACAGTAACATCTTTTCTTAACACACATTTATTATGATAGATAACAGAGCAGATAACAAACGTCTGTGCTATTCGTGTATAACTAAATGCATTTATCAAAACGTAGTGTAGTGGTCAGGGGCGGACCCAGGAATTGTGGTTAAGGGAAGTTATAAGGCGGTGCGTTTTATGTATTACATTTTCTTCGATTTTTTTATTCAGTACTTTTAGCTGTCCCTGAATGAACACTGATAAATAGATATCACTGCCAACGCGAAGGACACGGTAACTTCAGCCAGAAGGCTTTTGTCTGTATGACCGAGAGCATTACCTACCTACCTAGTCCTTGTTGCATAAGACAAGGACTAGTTTCTTCCGCCCCTCCCTGTCTATTGCAACCTTTTCAATTTCATGACCGAGAGCATTACAAAAAATTAAAAGCAATCACCAACACAATATTATATCAGTCACGCGAACTTTAAATCTAACAATTTATTGTCTGTATGACAGGGAGCATTACAAAAACTTAAAAACAATTACCGATATTCACTAAATTAGTCACACGAACTTTAAGTCTAACAATTTATTAAAATACAGACGGGATGCTTTGCAAAATAGTTATTAAATATCAATTAAGAATGAGTTTGTGTGTCTTAGGTTTAAGCATTTTTTTCGTGTACTTGTAAAATTTCAAGATTCAATAAAATGACGAAGAAAAAAAGAATAGAGGAAATGTGTTTCCCATGGAAATGTCTGCTTTCCCTCAAATAAAAGAGAAATTAACAAAACTGTTCCAAGTGTAACATTTCCGTCTCCCCATGTGTCCAGGTTTTAAAATACTCGGGTTTTACAAGGAATCGTTTCTTGGTAGCGGTATAGCATTTCTGCAACACCGCCTGCGTGGCCTCACACCAGGTCAATGAAGCGAAAGACGTGATTTCAACATTGACCTTGGTACACACACAAACATACACTCACTAGTATGAGAAAGAAGTCATGTTGTTTCTCCGCTATGTACTTTCGGTTTTTTAAAAGACATGAATAGGCATTTCCGGTAAACGGGGGATAATTCGATAAGGGGAAGTAATGAGATGATCCCTCTATAGATCGGATAAATAAGTTTTACGCACTTTTCGAGAGGTAAATGAAATTGTCACCGTACTATTTGTCACAGATAGACCGAGTTCTTGTCCAAATAAATATAAAATATATAATACAAAATAAATATAAAAGAAATGACACACTCCACAACACATTACAATATAGATATTTTCTCCACTTTTGCAGATTACATATTTTGTTTACTTTACAATCTATAATATATATTACATTATTTTGTTTACTACAATTCATTAAATAATTAAAGTTGGTTTCTGCTTCCACATATGCTCTTCTTTCCAAACTTTGGCGGGCAGAGGTATTACGTGCGAATGTCAATATTTCCTGTATTTGGTCTACTTGTATCTTAGACCTATAATAAAAATGTCACTTCAAGAATACATACTGTATCATTACACAACAGTTTACTATTTACGTAAACTTCATACTGTACATTTGATAAATCCACTATAACGTTAATACTGTGGTTTTACATTTTACCACTATTTCTGTATACATAGCGTATTTTGCTATACAACGTAGATACTGTACACTGTACTACACATACAAAAAGTTACGCAGAGGTAACTTTACTACTACTCTATGAGCATAAAGTTCTACCCATATTTACTCTTTACTTTGATATAATATACTCACTACTAGTACATTATGACCTGTGAAACAATATTGCATGTACAATATGCAAACTTGAGATTACTTCTACTATAAAGTTGTAGGATAAGAGAAAATGACAAAGTTGTTTGCAATGCATAACGGTATTTACTAAATATATTGAATAAAGATAAACTTACCTCAGAAGTGAAGCGATGACAATCTGGTCTATAAGAGAAATTAGTAAGTGAAGTTTTCAATATACAAAACACTGGGTGCCAACTAGATCTGTGCACGCCTTGCCTGCTACGCCCAAACTAACTCGCAACTGCTATTTCAAGTGAATATATGCACAGATATCTAACTTTAGACCTGGTCCTTGTGAACATCATTAACTGTTCCTGTATGGAAGCAAGTTAGGAATAAATTTATATACATCTAATTCTTTTGTACAAGGTTAAAACTAGGGAAAGTAGTTTGAACATAAATGTGACACCATCAAATAATGATTGAAGTAAATGTTTCTGCTTTTTTTAAATTTGTTATAATGACGACATTTAATCTGAATGACTCTTGAATTGAGCAGCGTGTCTACCATTACTTAAACTATACTTTCCTTTATGGACGAAAACACACAATAGAGAAGATCAATGGAATAATTACGCTTCTTCTTTTATATAAATCAGGTACGGATCCAGGTATTGCGGTTAGTGGGGGCACAATTTTATGTGTCGAGGAGTCCTGGATTTTACAAATTATATAAGGTTTAAATATGTCTCCTATTTAGTCATTTTTACTGTTTCATATCATTTTAACTCAAGTAAAGCTAAAAAAAAAAAAAAAAAACGCATGCACATTTTCAGGGTTTGGGGGAAAAGTAATGCTATACCCCGTTCTCTCTCTCTCTCTCTCTCTCTCTCTCTCTCTCTCTCTCTCTCTCTCTCTCTCTCTCTCTCTCTCTCTCTCTCTCTCTCTCTCTCTCCAGAGAAGCCCAATGATGTGCAATAGGTTAGATGCCAGTTATGCATTACACTAGTGGATTTTAAACATAAACATCAATACCTCCGTATCTAAGAGATACAAAAGTATTTGTATAGTTGAAGCATCGTCCTCAACATGTTGAGCGTGAATTTACACAAAAAAGACACACAGATATAAAAAGGTACAGTCCCCGCTCGGTATCCAACTATTTGCTACAAAGTGTTCCACAAATGGCGAAGCTTTACAGCAAAGATAAATCTATATTATAGTGTTAGTCATTCACCTCGTTGTAACATACCGTGTCATTGTTATACACCATGTCATTGTTACATACCGTGTCATTGTTATATACCATGTTGTTTTTACATACCGTTTCATTGTTGCATACCATGTCGTTGTTACATACCGTGTCATTGTTACATACGGTGTCATTGTTACATACCATGTCATTGTTACATACTGTGTCGTTGTTACATACCGTGTCATTGTTACATACCATGTTGTTGTTACATACCGTGTCATTGTTACATACGGTGTCATTGTTACATACCATGTTGTTGTTACATACCGTGTCATTGTTACATACGGTGTCATTGTTACATACCGTGTCATTGTTACATACTGTGTCGTTGTTATATACCATGTCATTGTTATATACCATGTTGTTGATACATACCGTTTCATTGTTGCATACCATGTCGTTGTTACATACCGTGTCGTTGTTACATACCGTGTCATTGTTACATACGGTGTCATTGTTACATACCATGTTGTTGTTACATACCGTGTCATTGTTACATACGGTGTCATTGTTACATACCGTGTCATTGTTACATACTGTGTCGTTGTTACATACCATGTCATTGTTAAATACCCTAGCATTGTTATATACCGTGTCATCGTTACATACCGTGTCATTGTTACATACCATGTCATTGTTATATACCGTGTCATTGTTACATACCATGTCATTGTTACATACCGTGTCATTGTTACATACCGTGTCATTGTTACATACCGTGTCGTTGTTACATACCGTGTCTTTGTTACATACCGTGTCATTGTTACATACCGTGTCATTGTTACATACCGTGTCATTGTTACATACCGTGTCATTGTTACATACTGTGTCATTGTTACATACCGTGTCGTTGTTACATACCGTGTCTTTGTTACATACCGTGTCATTGTTACATACCGTGTCATTGTTACATACCGTGTCATTGTTACATACCATGTCATTGTTACATACCGTGTCATTGTTACATACCGTGTCATCGTTACATACCATGTCATTGTTACATACCGTGTCATTGTTATATACAGTGTCATTGTTACATACCGTGTCATTGTTACATACCATGTCATTGTTACATACCGTGTCATTGTTACATACCGTGTCATCGTTACATACCATGTCATTGTTACATACCGTGTCATTGTTATATACAGTGTCATTGTTACATACCGTGTCATTGTTACACACCGTGTCATTGTTACATACAGTGTCATTGTTACATATCGTGTCATTGTTACATACCGATTTGTTGTTACATATCGTGTCATTGTTACATACAGTGTCATTGTTACATACAGTGTCATTGTTATATACAGTGTCATTGTTACATACCGTGTCATTGTTACATACAGTGTCGGTGTTACATACCATGTCGTTGTTACATACTGTCTCGTTGTGACATATCGTGTCATTGTTACATACCGTATCGTTGTTACATACCGTGTCATTGTTACACACCGTGTCATTGTTACATACCGTGTCATCGTTACATACCATGTCGTTGTTACACACCGTGTCATTGTTACATACCATGTCATTGTTACATACCATGTCATTGTTACATATCGTGTCATTGTTACATACCATGTCATTGTTACACACCGTGTCATTGTTACATACCATGTTGTTACATATCGTGTCATTGTTACATACAGTGTCATTGTTACATATCGTGTCATTGTTACATACCATGTCATTGTTACATACCGTGTCATTGTTACATACCGTGTCGTTGTTACATACCCTGTCATTGTTACATATGGTGTCATTGTTGCATATATGTCGTTGTTACATACCGTGTCATTGTTACATACCGTATCATTGTTACATACCGATTTGTTGTTACATATCGTGTCATTGTTACATACAGTGTCATTGTTACATATCGTGTCGTTGTTACATACAGTGTCGGTGTTACATACCATGTCGTTGTTACATACTGTTTCGTTGTGACATATCGTGTCATTGTTACATACCGTGTCATTGTTATATACCGTGTCATTGTTAGATACCGTGTCCTTGTTACATACCATGTTGTTGTTACATACCGTGTCATTGTTACATACCATGTCATTGTTACATACCATGTCATTGTTACATACCGTGTCATTGTTACATACCGTGTCATTGTTACATACCATGTCATTGTTACATACCATGTCATTGTTACATACCGTGTCATTGTTACATACCGTATCATTGTTACATACCGATTTGTTGTTACATACCGTGTCGTTGTTACATACCCTGTCATTGTTACATATGGTGTCATTGTTGCATATATGTCGTTGTTACATACCGTGTCATTGTTACATACCGTATCATTGTTACATACCGATTTGTTGTTACATATCGTGTCATTGTTACATACAGTGTCATTGTTACATATCGTGTCGTTGTTACATACAGTGTCGGTGTTACATACCATGTCGTTGTTACATACTGTCTCGTTGTGACATATCGTGTCATTGTTACATACCGTGTCATTGTTACATACAGTGTCATTGTTACATACCATGTCATTGTTACATACCCTGTCATTGTTACATACCGTTTTGTTGTTACTTATCATGTCGCCACACCTGCTGTGACACGGACCTCGGTTTTTACGGTCTTATGCGAAGGACCACCTCTTTCGACAAACAAAGGGGTACTATTCTAACCGGAACCCCGCGAGATACGAATCACCACAATATTGAAATAGCGCCATTTAAAATGTTCTTGTAGATGTAGAGTACCTAAATGTGGCAAATGTATCATTGATGTCATCTGTTGTACTGACGCACGGTTCTTCATAAGCAGCTAGTTTTTTTCCACGTGTTTCCCAATGGAAGTATAAAATTCACAAATCGTTGTTTTTAATGGTAGAGTAGGGGGGGGGGGGGTGTCTATATTTTACAATCGCAAGTTGTATATAAAAATTGCTTGTGTTTAATTATATAGCAGGTATTTACTTTCTCACTTTACATCCCCGCTATTCAAGTATTATTTTAATGGTAGAAAAAAAAATATCAATTTCTTAATAAGCATTTTTAGTTATCAGTACTGATATAGTATATGGAGTATAAGTTATAATTTCTGGACGATACTTAATGATTTTCTTTTTGAATTTCAGATAGAAAGGTTTATTGCAATTTTAATTCAACTGAATTTTACAATGAATAATAAGAAAATAAAAGTTACACACTTTTGGGATACCAGTGTAGGTATATGACACGTATTTAGAAAGCCTAGGCCTAATAATCATGAAAATGTACGAATATCGTTGACTGATAGAGTTTGTAATGTAAATAAAATATAAAAATGTAAAACTTATACGGTACCAATTTTGATGCACCAGATGCGCATTTCGACAAATAATGTCTTCAGTGATGCTCAACCGAAATATTTGAAATCCTAAATAGCAATATAATATAATATGATTTTGAGTAGATTTATTCAAAGTTTACGTACACTGATGGAATGTGTTTTTGTGATTACAAATATAATCGACCGTTATGGAATTTAGTAATAGGGCCTACATACTTCCAGTTGTTTTTTTAACTAAGCGGTTGACTTTAATTTATATTTTGTTTTGTCTCAGTCTTTGGAAAGTAAGAAATGATTGGCACAACGTCTGATTTGAAATCGATTTATTTGTGTCCACATTGTTTGGCTACCGACCGATGTAACATTGTATAACTACATGTAAGTATTAACCGCATAGCTTTGTAAAATGCCACATTGTGCTGCATTTAATTGTAGTACATGTGTTAGGTCGTAGAAGAGGATGCATATGTACGTCTACCCAAGGGATACTAGATTTAGAAGAAAAAATATATGGGTATATACATACAAAATGTCGGCACGGTGGATTTGTTGCCTTAAACACTGCACTTCATTACAGAATTTATCCCGGACCTGGTTTTTTTTTCGGGGGGAAGTCTATATGCGGGGGAAAGTCTATGCGGGGGGGGGGGGGTCTATGCGGGGGAAAGTCTATGCGGGGGAAAGTCTATGCAGGGGAAAGTCTATGTGGGGGGAGTCTATGCGGGGGAAAGTCTATGCGGGGGGATCTATGCGGGGGGGGGTCTATGTGGGGGGGGGGAGTCTATGTAGGGGGGAGTCTATGCGGGGGGGAGTCTATGTGGGGGGGGGAGTCTATGCGGGGGGGGAGTCTAGGGGGGGGAGTCTATGCGGAGGAAAGTCTATGCGGGGGGAAAGTCTATGCGGGGGGGGTCTATGCGGGGGAGTCTATGCGGGGAGAAAGTCTATGGGGGGAAAGTCTATGCGGGGGAAAGTCTATGCGGGTGAAAGTCTATGCGGGGGGAAGTCTATGCGGGGAAAGTCTATGTGGGGGGGGGTCGTCTATGCAGGGGGAAGTCTTTGCGGGGGGGAGTCTATGGGGGGGTCTATGCGGGGGGAAAGTTTATGCGGGGGGAAGTCTATGCGGGGGGAAGTCTATGCGGGGGTAAAGTCTATGCGGGGGGAAGTCTATGCGGGGGAAAGTCTATTATGCGAGGGAAAGTCTATGCGGGGGAAAGTCTATGGGGGGAGTCTATGCTGCAACACCGGCGGTTCTAACGAGTTATCAGATTATCAATGTGTAACGTATATAACCTTCATAAAGTTTCATCACCTGGTGACCCAAGTCTTGATCTTCGTGAGAAGTGAGCTGCCATTCTAACGGGACTCTCGCGTTCATATTTTTTTTTTTTTTTTTTTTTTTTTTACGAATTCTTAAATTTAAACTTCCAATCCATGTTAGATATTGTTGCAACCGACCAGAGCAAATCAGTGACACAAATCTTTAAATCTAACAACCGCTCAATACAAATTGTCTGTTGGAGTTTATAATAGTGTTTAACATGAACAATACCAAGTCGATGATTTTAAACGAGAGATACAAGATAACTCTTTTGATACCTTATGGTTATACTGAAGTCATTAGCTTCACGCATTGATATACATACGGGCTTTTTATTCATAGTACGAACGTTAGATTTAAAGTTTAAACCACTGCATGCAAGTCCCTGTCTTCTTTTAAAGGTCTTCTTTATCTAGGTGGGGTTACGTCTGTTTGTTGGTTCAAAATACACCCCCGGACCAAGCTTTTTATCTACTGCAAAACATGTTGATACTCCTATTAACCCCAATTCTTAGTCACCGGGGGCGGGAAACTTACTCTCCGGGGTCCAGGTCTCCGGAGTTCAGGTGTCCGGGATCCAGGTCTCCGGGAACTGAGTTAAAATATCAACATTTCTTTGATCGTCAAAACTCGTAATGGTGGTAGAGACTTTTCTTACTGTTTATTTTTGTCAACACAAAATTGCGCACACAGTCGTCTGACTCGACACCAATTAACATTCTAAGACTGTTTTTGCATTGAAAATCCTTGAACACGACGATAGAGGTAAACTAAAACGTGAAAACCACAGGTAGAAGCCGAATCTGATTGTACTTGAACAAGCAAAACTATTTCTATGAAATAAATTCTCTCAATCGAATGTCATAGTCTTCCGGTAAATTGAATTTTTTTTTTCAGTAATGTTCTATGACAAATTATACATGTGATTATCGAGATCACATCTAAACAAAGAAAAGATAGGGGAAAATATAAAACGTTTTGCTATTCACCTGTCTCTTTCTCTCTTTATTGTGAACATCTAAACAGCAAAACGTGTCTGTTTCGTAGTATTGATTTTTACCCTGGTATCCTTCCCCTTGCTCTTTATAAAGACTGCATTTAAAGGACGTGTCCTTTCACTTCACTCAGGTAACCTTCCCCTTACAGGTGTCCTTTCACACAGTATTGATTTTTACTCCCGATATCCTTTCCCTGCTCTTTTTTAATTTAGAGGTCTGATGCACTTCACACGGTATTGATTTTTACTCATTCATGGACAATTGAGTCTTTACTCTTTTTAAGGATAGGTGTCCTTTCACGTTGTATTTATTTCCAATCCCCCCTCATGGTCTACCCACAATAGACTGCTCTTTCACATAGTATCGTTTTCCAATAATTGTTCACTCGCAATAATAGACCCATTATCTCCCTTCCAACAATAGTCCATTGTATTTAGGGTCCTCCGACATCATTGAGTGTCCTTCCCCTTACTCTTTTTAAGGACAAGGTGCCCTTTCACGCTGTATTGATGTCTAATCCACAACAATAAACATCTCTGTGATGAAGTTAATTTTCATTTTGTTAGTTTTTTGTGGTGTTGTCTGTAAATAGTTGTTTATGCTTGTAAGGTGTTTCCATAGTGTGAGTGTTGGTCGATAAGGCTATTTTTAGCATACCGGTTTGGTCAGTCAGAGTAGCGGCTGTTTGTCAAGCGTGCGGCCACGTTTTCATGCTGTCCAGCAGGGGTCTTTTCTTGGCGAATTCCAGAAGTTAGTCTGGGTAATGGGTAGCCAGAGAGACAAACATTTTACTGTGTGGGCATAGGTTTTCTCCAGCCGGTAAGCTATTTTTGTGTGAAAATATTTGCGAGGTTTCGGGTTAATTTTCTCGTGTATTGTGTTTTCAATTTTGTTGTTACCCAAGTCACTTTGTGTACAGGTTTTAGGTTAAGTTATTGCTATTTCAGTGCAGAGGGGATTTAAGAAGCTATCTGGGCCATATCAGTCAGTACTCTCAGCATTTCAGTAGGTGCTCGGCGTGGGAAGCATTTCAGTAGGTGCTCGGCGTGGGAATCAGAACACGTGAGACAGTGCTGTATGCACATGGGTGTTCCACGTGGTGGACTTGACAATTATTTTGTGAGCCTAGTGTTGCCATTGGTTTGAAGTCGGCGTTACCCAGTATCGTTGTTCAGTGAGAGACCTGTGAGTCCGGGACTGGAAGCGGAGGGGCTTTTCGAGCTGTATGGAGGCCTGGTTGTGCCAAGTGTGACGTTGCGTTAAATTGAATTGTGCTGAGTAGCCAAACTTTCATATTGTGTTTCAGTAAACTAACATTTTATCAAAAAGGAATTTGAGAAATTTGTATAAAACGTAATTTACTACTGTTTAACTTTTTCTGTAGTTAGCGGAATTAGCGACTATTCGAACCATTATGTAATATATTTATTACCAGTTATATTTTCAGCCTGGAATGACATACTTGTTGTATTAACTATTGAATTGTCTTGACAGTTATACGTTATATTGATTGTCAATATTGCCAGGTTTATAATACCAATTTATATTTCTTTCTCGGTGAGAGAGTATGGGTGTGTGAATGTGAAAGTGTGATTTCTTTGTTTTTCAAACATCTCTATATTTCTTATCTTATTGCTAAATAAATTTTCTTTTTATTTATTCTACGATTTATCATTTTCTCTACTCCTACACAAAATCCAAAAAGAACTTCATTACAATCTCATTCACATATTATCGTTTTCCAATACATGTCCACAACAATAGTTTCAGGTCTCCCATCCAACAATACCCCATTGTCTTTAGACCCCCAAACATTCAATACCCTTTGTTCCTCCACAATAATAGATTCATTCAATACCCTTTATTCCTCCACAATAATAGATTCATTCAATACCGTTTGTTCCTCCACAACAATAGATTCATTGTCTAACTTTAAACAATAGCCATTGTGTTTAGGGGTCCAACAGACGGTCATACTACTTGCGAAGCCCTCAGAGGCTCCTGGATTTTACAGATTTTATAGGACTTGAAATATGTTTCCTATCTAAGTCATTTGTAATATTTTCTATCATATTTAATAAAGTGAAATCAGTAAAATAATGCAAAGTTTAGGGTTTTTGGAAAACTAAGTTCTCCCAATAAAGTAATTCATGTAATCAAAAGATTTTGTCATTTATTTCTCCGGGAGTGGAGGAAATTATTGCTTATTTTATCCAGGGCCGTAAATTACATGGAGGCGGAGGAGGCAGCTGCCTCCTCCAACTTTTGAGCCAAAAAAAAATTAAAATTTAAAGTTCATTAGAATTTGTTGTTTCCAATAACTAAGAACATGATACCTCCCTTAAAAAGCATTCCAAATCTTTCTTTTAGAATGAGTTAGTCAAGTAACATCTTAGAAGGCCCTAGAATCAAGGATTTTGCACGAAACGTGTTCAGTGTGCACAAAATGTGCTCAGCGTCTGGGGGCCTGGGCGGCCCCCAGACCCCCACCTAATTTCCTGCCTCCTCCAAATTGAAGGTTAATTTACGGCCCTGTTATCGTTTAGTACATTTTTCTAAACAAGACACA
The DNA here is from genome assembly GCF_947568905.1 of Ostrea edulis. Lineage (NCBI taxonomy): Eukaryota > Metazoa > Mollusca > Bivalvia > Ostreida > Ostreidae > Ostrea > Ostrea edulis. The sequence goes on along the minus strand of NC_079173.1, from coordinate 954,856 downwards.
ACGATTTACTGTAAATTTGAAAAATTTTAGGGGGGGGGGGGTCTGAATATACTAATTCACATTCAAATCAGGAATTGCCTGCAGTACACATTATTATGAAACAGTACATTTAGGGATATTTTAATGACGAAAGGATGGTTAGAAAATTAAAAGAAAAATTTTCAAAACCAGGTATTCTCAAAAACACAATATATATATATATATATATATATATATATATATATATATATATATAGTTTTTGTAATCGTTGGAATTTTTGTCTCAAAATGCTAAAAAAACCACATTAGGGAGGGGGGGGGGTTATTGCTATTTTGTCTTTTTCCAAAACTCCACATTTATCATGCTTATTTAGCCTGTAGCACATTTTCACATCCCCTACAAGGCGACCATGTCCACAGCAAAACTCCTAGATTGATTGATTGTATATTGTTTAACGTCGCTCTCGAGAATATTACACTCATATGGAGAAGTAATCACTGCCGGTGAAGGGCTGCAAAATGTAGGCCTATGTTCGGCGCTTATGGCCTTTGAGCAGGAAGGGGGGTCTTTATCGTGTCACACCTACTGTGACACGGGACCTTGGTTTTTGAGGTCTCATCCGAAGGATCGTCCCACTTAGTCGTCTCTTACGACAGGCAAGGGAGTACTAGACCTATTCTAAACTCGGACCCCCTCGAGATCAAAGCTCCTAGAAGCTGTGTGTAAAGGCAAATAACACACACCTTGGGACACGGAGAATCTCCATGGTTTGTCCACTGTGGGAAGTATAAAACTCGTGTCGTGTCTTGTAGGTCAACAACATGAGAGTGTATGGGAGAGCATGTTTGCAATGAGAGCAGTCTCTCTCCCATTTACATTTTCTGATGCGAGGAAGCCTAATGCGTTTTTTATACACCCTCAGCTGTACTGCGCACCAGTAAAGTGTGCTGCCCATACGCACTAATTTAAAATAGCTACTTGAGTCTATCGATCACAGAGAGAGAGAGAGAGAGAGAGAGAACTGGGTTTGATAAATTTACAGAAAGACACACATACATAAAAAGGTGCAATCCCCGCTCGGTATGTAACAAATTGCTACAAAGTGCTGCACAAATAGCGATGCTATGCAACAAAAATAAGAAGGAAATAGTTACATAGCGTCGCCGTTCGTTATCACACCTCGTGTCGTATCAAACAGATCTGCCTAGGAGCAGGCATATAGAATCAGGGGGCGGGGTTATACCCCACATTTATGACTACGATCGTTTCCTGGGTTGTTTTTTTTCTTGAATGAAGATATATCATTAGGTAACCCCCCCCCCCTTCCATTTCTGAAGGACATTCCACCATTTATTTCAATTCAAAACAAAATCTATATAGATTTAAAATAAAAATGAAAAAAAAAGTTTGGATTAGAAACGTTTTGGAAATATTTTACCCCATATTCACCGTAATGTTTTTCTTGCTTCTACTCCCGATTCGATGTTCAAAATTGGTCGGCTTTTATCAGATTTCTCCACGGTAACGTAATGCATCACAATAAACGTGTTAAAATTCCAAATTTTCAACAAAAAGCGCTGTAGTTTCACCATTCAGCTGCGAAAGTAATGCGACAATAACGTCATAGGCGATTTGTTAGAAGCATTTTCCTAAATAAACTCTCAACTCCTATAAGGGCCTCAACTTACACCTGGATCCTGACTTGTAACTACCACGGATCCCGACTTTTAACTACCCCGGATCCTGACTTGTAACTACCCCGGATCCTGACTTTTAACCACCCCGGATCCTGACTTGTAACTACCACGGATCCTGACTTATAACTACCCCAGGTCCTGACTTGTAACTACTCCGGATCCTGACATTTAACTATCCCGGATCCTGACTTTTAACTACCCCGGGTCCTGACTTGCAACTACCCCGGATCCTGACTTGTAACTACCCTGGGTCCTGACTTTTAACTACCCCGTCCTGACTTTTAACTACCGCGGGTCCTGACTTGTAACTACCCCGGGTCCTGACTTTTAACTACCCCGGGTCCTGACGTTTAACTACCGCGGGTCATTACTTTTAACTACCCCAGATCCTGACTTGGAACTACCCTTGGTCCTGACTTTTAACTACCCCGTCCTGATATTTAACTACCCCGGGTCCTGACTTTCAAGTACCGCGGATCCTGACTTTTAACTACCCCGGATCCTGACTTTTAACTACCTATAAATACTTACACAACACTTTGATTAACCATGGCCTTTCTGTTGTTTTAACGGTGCATCTTTATAATTCTCACGTAAAAGATTTATTTCCTATGGTGATCCACCCTATTTCACGGAGTTTTTTTTTTTTTTTTTGGGGGGGGGGAATCTGGAGAAACAGATCTGCACTACCCAAGGATTAACCATGGTTTTCGTATACACTTTAAAAGAAAATTCTAAGCAACAGATGTTTGTAAAACACATATGTCCCCCATGGTGCAAAATTGAAAAAGGGTGATACATACATATTCAATTGATAGTATTATCTTAAATTCAAAATACTGTGTAGACAATATCTTCCTAGATGTATGTTAACAGTGCATTGACCATGTGACCTAAAACTCAATAGGGTTCATCTACTCCTTATGTTGTACCGCTGTACCAAGTTTAGTGTCAATCACGCATATCATTCTTAAAATATAGGAGATAATATATTAAAATGTCCAGTTCAATCCCGGGCCTTTGACCTTGTGATCTCAAAATCAATAGGGGTAATCTTCTCCTGAAGATGTACCAGTATACTAAGTTTGATGTCTGTCAAGCAAAGGGTTCTCAAGATATTAAGTGGTCAGTATATTACTGTGTCCAGTTTCACCATGTGACCTCAAAATCAATACAGGTCACCTTCTCCTGAAGATATACCAGTGTACTAAATCTGATGTCTGTCAATCAAAGGATTCTCCAGAAATTGAGCTGACAGTATATTCCTATGTCCAGTTTGACCCTTAACCTTTGACCGCATGGCCTCAAAATCAAATAGGGTCGTCTTCTCCTGAAGATGTACCAGTGTACCAGGTTTAATGTCTGTCAAGCAAAGGCTTCTCAAGATATTGAGCGGACAATATATTCCTAAACTATTTATGAAATAAAACGCAAACACGCAATATAGGATAAGCTCGCATGCGCGAGTGCAACAGAAGTTTAATCCTACACGTGTAAATGTACATAGATATCTGGAGGTTCATTGTTCCACTCAACTCAACCTACAACAGAAAACAGAGTATTAATACAAAGACATGTAACGTATTTCATGTCATTTCCTCACTAGAGGGCGCCTGATACACGCTTCACTCACACTTCAAACATACACAGGTAATTTACCTATTGTTTATCTGTACACAGGTAAGCTTTCTATTTACAGGGAATGGATGATATGTAAGTGAAAGCTTGAGTGACGAGCCCTCTGGTACATGTAAGACAATTATTTCAATAAGCAATGTAATCTGATTCACTGATAACAAAAATAATAGGTGGCGTGTGGATTCAAATTGTGGAATTTTAAAGCAATTTTTGTGTGCCATTAAAATGACAGGAACACTTCAATCCCGGATATATGGTTTCCAATCATTTTTTATAAGCTTTATGTTTACATTTCCGAAATCAAAGTCGCATATCATTTCACCCCCCCCCCCTCAACCCCCAAGTGAGAATCCTAGATAGAATAAATCCCTAGTGCCCCTTGCTTATCGTAAGAGGTGATTAAATGAAGCGGTCATTCGGATATGACCGGAAAAACTGAGGCCCCGTGTCACAGCAAAGATCCCTCCCTTGTCAAAGGCCATAAGCTCCGAGCATAGGCCCAAATTCTGCAGCCCTTTGTCGGCAATGGTAATATTTCTATACTATACGCTTGAAAAATTCTCTCGAGGGACGCCTACACAATATACCCCCCCCCCCCCCTCCCCCTACACAACCAAAACTAGGTGAAAGGTGAAGACAATGAACAGTGATCAATCTCATAACTACTATACAAGCAATATAAAATTGAAAATAGAGAGATGTGAAAACACGGATCCCTGGGTATACCTGAGATGGAATCAGGTACCTAGGAGGAGTAAGCATCCCCTGTTGACCGGTCACACCCGCCGTCAGCCTCATATCCCGGAGTTATACGTAGTCAAAATTAGTGCGCCAAGAACGGCCTAACAACCGGTATAAAACAAGTCAGACAGCATTTAATCCAATGTATTATAGCTCTACACATGCGAAAATCTCCTAAAGTCTGTAAAATTCTGATTAGCGTGTTCAGTTTATTGTCAGTATACACAAAAGTTTGTAAAATTCTCCCGAGCGTGTTAAGTTTAATGTCAGTATACACAAAAGTCTAAATTTCTTCTTGCCGTGTTAAGTTCATTGTCAGTATACAGAAAAGTTTATAAAATTCTGCTTAATATATAGGTAGTGATTGTTCCTTAACTAAGCGCTCAATGGGACTTTGTTTATTTCTGTGAAAGTCACACGTCACTCACATACATGTAAGTTTGTTTGGAATTTTACACTGGATAATAGCGAGAAGAAATTTACAACGTCGCGCCAGCATAGTCTTTGGCACGATAAACAACCCTCAACGCAAACCAGTCTTTGTCACATAAACAACCCTCAATGCAAACTAGTCTTTGGCACGATAAACAACCCTCAATGCAAACCAGTCTTTGGCACGATAAACAACCCTCAATGCAAACTAGTCTTTGGCACGATAAACAACCCTCAATGCAAACTAGTCTTTGGCACGATAAACAACCCTCAATGTAAACTAGTCTTTGTCACGATAAACAACCCTCAATGCAAACCAGTCTTTGTCACGATAAACAACCCTCAATGCAAACTAGTCTTTGGCACGATAAACAACCCTCAATGTAAACTAGTCTTTGGCACGATAAACAACCCTCAATGCAAACTAGTCTTTGGCACGATAAACAACCCTCAACGCAAACCAGTCTTTGTCACATAAACAACCCTCAATGCAAACTAGTCTTTGGCACGATAAACAACCCTCAATGCAAACCAGTCTTTGGCACGATAAACAACCCTCAATGCAAACTAGTCTTTGGCACGATAAACAACCCTCAATGCAAACTAGTCTTTGGCACGATAAACAACCCTCAATGTAAACTAGTCTTTGTCACGATAAACAACCCTCAATGCAAACCAGTCTTTGTCACGATAAACAACCCTCAATGCAAACTAGTCTTTGGCACGATAAACAACCCTCAATGTAAACTAGTCTTTGGCACGATAAACAACCCTCAATGCAAACTAGTCTTTGGCACGATAAACAACCCTCAACGCAAACCAGTCTTTGTCACATAAACAACCCTCAATGCAAACTAGTCTTTGGCACGATAAACAACCCTCAATGCAAACCAGTCTTTGGCACGATAAACAACCCTCAATGCAAACTAGTCTTTGGCACGATAAACAACCCTCAATGCAAACTAGTCTTTGGCACGATAAACAACCCTCAATGTAAACTAGTCTTTGTCACGATAAACAACCCTCAATGCAAACCAGTCTTTGTCACGATAAACAACCCTCAATGCAAACTAGTCTTTGGCACGATAAACAACCCTCAATGTAAACTAGTCTTTGTCACGATAAACAACCCTCAATGCAAACTAGTCTTTGGCACGATAAACAACCCTCAATGCAAACTAGTCTTTGGCACGATAAACAACCCTCAATGTAAATTAGTCTTTGGCACGATAAACAACCCTCAATGCAAACTAGTCTTTGGCACGATAAACAACCCCCAATGCAAACTAGTCTTTGGCACGATAAACAACCCTCAATGCAAACTAGTCTTTGGCACGGTAAAAAAAAACCCTCAATGTTACGTCCATAAGTACTTCACCTAAATCAGGTGTTGTCCCTATATAAAACTGTCCAAACTGAGACAGTAGTAATGATTACTATATGACACCCCCCCCCCCCCACAGAGGAACAATTGATATTGCGAAGTATTTTTCTACACGGACTATAATGAAGGTATTTATACATACATTGAAACAATTCTATCTTCTGACGTCAATGTTGGCATCGCTACCCAGTATGATCTAGGTCAAAACAAACTTTAAAACTCTATTTAAATAGATATTGTATACAGGCTGACGCACCGCACAAATATTTAATCACAGGACTAGACGGAAGGTCGATATAACAGGGAGGCCATGTTGGATTTTCAGGTGAGACAAACTTAATATCCATATTTGTGTGATTAATAAGATAGATCTGCTCATTTTTAAAATAATTTCACATAACTCTGAAGAGGGTGGGGTGGGGGTGGGGGTGGGGTGGGGTTTATTCAAAATGTATAGACGTCTCTGATATAAATAATGGCAGTTTATACAACATACTGTGATTTTAGCTGGTCATGTGTTTCAATAAGTCAAACTCTTTAATTAAGATTCCCTAATTTAATTAACAGTGAACTCCTCATGTGACCCCGGACATCAGAAATGGACCCGTTCCGCAGAGCCCAGATTATCCTATTGTGTGACCTCTGTAAAACTGCCCACCTACAGAGTCACTGTGAACGTTGTGATATAAATCTATGCCAGACCTGTGTTGGGAAGCACCTCTCGGATTCGTCTATAAGACACAAAGTCGTGCTCTATAAATACAGAAAATCTCTTAACTACTCAACATGTCCAGACCACGCCGGCGAACTCTGTAAAAATTACTGTGAGAAATGTGACATTCCTGTCTGTTCTACCTGCGTCTCCTCAAGTAAACATGAAGGGCACGATATATCAGATATTCTGGAAAAACTCAACGCTAAAACAGAAAGTTTACAGAAAGATCTGGACGAACTCGAGACCAGAATTTACCCGCGATATGAAGAAATGGCGTCCGGTGTGCAAACTGAAAAAGCCGAGTTAGAAGCGAATTACGGGAAACTGACGACAGATGCCGATCAACATGGAGAAGCCTTACACCGGGAGATCACCGCCATTGTCAACCAGCGGAAATCCGACATTCAGGAGATGAAAATCAAACACCTATCTACCCTGAATAAAAATACAGAAGAAATCACACAGAAAATGGCGGAACTCAAACAGATCATGTCCGACTTGAAATCAATGCTAAAATCAAATGACGTTTCCTTAACCTCTACTTACAAATCTAGGAATTCCGAATTTAGAACATCACCGCCTAAAGTCCGAGTTACAGTACCCAGTTTGTCTGCTCCGAAAATAAACAAAGATCAGCTCAATGAAATGTTTGGTTCTCTGCCGCCATTATCCATTAACACAGAACATGGCGACACAATCAAGTCAGCAGAAGCTGTATCGTCTCCTCCAGTCAAACCACTGCTTGATGAGCCGCGCGTCACCGCCACCATAGACACTGGGTATAACAGACTATTCAGTGTTAGCTGTCTGAGTGAAGATCAAGTCTGGACATGCGGGAATAACAACACCATGAAGCTGCTCAACCTCCAGAGTGAACTACTGACATCAATACAAACCAAGTCAGGGTACGTACCGCGGGACATAGCAGTGACACGGGACGGAGATCTTGTTTATACTGACTATGATGATAACACTATAAACTTAATTAAGAATAAACAGATACAGACCGTGATCACACTACAGGGGTGGAGACCTCGCTTTGTCTGCAGTACCGCGGGTAACGACCTCCTGGTTACCATGGACAGTGATGATTACAAACAATCCAAAGTCGTGCGTTACTCCGGCTCCACAGAGAAACAAAGCATTCAGTTTGATGATCAGGGTCGTCCTCTCTATAAATCTGATGGTTACTATAAATACCTCAGTGAGAACAAGAACCTGGATATCTGTGTGGCTGACTGTGGAGCTAGAGCAGTAGTGGTGGTCAATCAGTCAGGAAAACTCCGATTTAGATACACTGGTCATCCCTCTTATACCAAGCAATCATTTAATCCAGTCGGCATCACTACAGACAGCCAGAGTCACATCCTGACAGCAGACAGTCACAATCACCGTATCGACATCCTAGATCAGGACGGACAGTTCCTCCGTTACATTCACTGTTATTTATACACTCCATGGGGTTTATGTGTGGACATCAAAGACAACCTCTTTGTGGCTGAGTATCACACTGCTAAAGTGAAGAAAATCCAATATCTATAAACAGTGTTAATTACACAGCTCTACAGTGTTAATTACATCTACCAACACAGTGTTAATTACACAGCTCTACACAGTGTTAATTACATGTCTGAAACATGTTCATTACATATCTTTACAGTGTGTTAATTACAACATCATGTTAATTGCATCACTTGTTAATTACAACCCTGTGTTAATTACAGCCCTGTGTTAATTACAGCCCCTTGTTTGTGATGTGTAATTAACATGTACTTCTGCTAGCAAGTTTACTGAAAATAAGTCATTCACTGGTGTTTAGTAAAACCTGTATTGTGTTTAGTAAAACAACATTAATCTTAGTATACTAATTACTGATCCAAATGTGTTACTAGTTAATTATCTATTTATTTACGATCTTTTGTGGACTGATTTGACTGTGTTACTAGTTATCTATATACAATCTTTTGTGGACTAATTTGACTGTGTTACTAGTTATCTATCTACAATCTTTGGTGGACTAATTTGACTGTGTTACTAGTTATCTATATACAATCTTTTGTGGACTAATTTGACTGTGTTACTAGTTATCTATATACAATCTTTTGTGGACTAATTTGACTGTGTTACTAGTTATCTATATACAATCTTTTGTGGACTGATTTGACTGTGTTACTAGTTATCTATATACAGTCTTTTGTGGACTAATTTGACTGTGTTACTAGTTATCTATATACAATCTTTTGTGGACTAATTTGACTGTGTTACTAGTTATCTATCTACAATCTTTTGTGGACTAATTTGACTATGTTACTAGTTATCTATATACAATCTTTTGTGGACTAATTTGACTGTGTTACTAGTTATTTATATACAATCTTTGGTGGACTAATTTGACTGTGTTACTAGTTATCTATATACAATCTTTTGTGGACTAATTTGACTGTGTTACTACTTATCTCTATCTTATCAAATCTTTTAAAGAAACATGAATAATTGTGAAGTACTTAGAGTTTTTATTTTGTTAGTATTTTGTGTGTAGCCATGAATTATAGTACATCCACAACACTTACATATTATTTGGATGTCCTTGTTTTAGTGTGATAAACTACTAATTGAACATTTTTCTTTTTGTTAATTATGTATTTCAATATGATTGTGTTATAATTTTCAATGTATATATTAGATAAACATGATACAGAGTTCAGTCTTACATTATTACTGAGTACTTACTTAGATTTGTAGTACTGTAACAGAGAGTGACCCCAAACGTCCAGTCTTCATCACATATCTTCAGATTCAAGGTCACAGTCTTCTGTTGACCATCAATAACATCACGACACTCCACAGTCCTACAAAATCAACACAGACAAAGTGTATTCATATCAAACCGAACTGTTTGTAATTCAGAACTAGAGTCCAGTCTATTACATTGTGTATTTAGTTTGATTTAGAATTGAATCCAAGACCCCTATACAACTAGTCAAGTGTTGTAATCACTGAGCTACCATGACCAGTCTATCGAGACCCTTGTATTACTAGACAGGTGCTCTAACTGACCTATCATGACCAGTCTATCGAGACCCTTGTATTACTAGACAGGTGCTCTAACTGACCTATCATGACCAGTCTATCGAGACCCGTGTATTACTAGACAGGTGTTGTAACCACCGAGTCATCATGACCAGTTTATCGAGACCCTTGTATTACTAGACAGGTGCTCTAACTGAGCTATCCATGAAGCGGATTTCCATATGATCCATGAATATCGGTCTGGATAGCTCAGTGGTTAGAACACAGGGGTCTCAGATAAACTGGTCATGGTGGCTCAGTGGTTAGAACACCTGAATAGTAACAGGTGTTTCAGATAAACTGGTCATGGTGGCTCAGTGGTTAGAACACCTGACTAGTAACACAGGGGTCTCAGATAAACTGGTTTGATTTAGAACTGAATCCAAGACCCCTATACAACTAGTCAGGTGTTGTAATCACTGAGCTACCATGACCAGTCTATCGAGACCCTTGTATTACTAGACAGGTGCTCTAACTGACCTATCATGACCAGTCTATCGAGACCCTTGTATTACTAGACAGGTGCTCTAACTGAGCTATCATGACCAGTCTATCGAGACCCTTGTATTACTAAACAGGTGCTCTAACTGAGCTATCCATGAAGCGGATTTCCATATGATCCATGAATATCGGTCTGGATAGCTCAGTGGTTAGAACACCTGACTAGTAACACAGGGGTCTCAGATAAACTGGTCATGGTGGCTCAGTGGTAGATTGTTCACTATATAACTGAGAGGATGGAAGTTTGAGATGCCTTCATGCCACGTCAAACCAAAGATGCAAAACCTAAGATGTAAACATTGGTAGTCAAACACGCCGCACTTAGAAGTGAGGCTATGTAACAGATAATGTTCCATATGTCACAGAGGTCCTGTGTCGCAGCAGACGTTCCATACGTCACAGAGGTCCTGTGTCACAGCAGACGTTGAATACGTCACAGAGGTCCTGTGTCACAGCAGACGTTCCATACGTCACAGAGGTCCTGTGTCACAGCAGACGTTGAATACGTCACAGAGGTCCTGTGTCACAGCAGACGTTCCATATGTCACAGAGGTCCTGTGTCGCAGCAGACGTTCCATATGTCACAGAGGTCCTGTGTCGCAGCAGACGTTCCATACGTCACAGAGGTCCTGTGTCACAGCAGACATTGAATACCTCACAGAGGTCCTGTGTCACAGCAGACGTTCGATGTGTCATAGAGGTCATGTGTCGCAGCAGACGTTCCATATGTCACAGAGGTCCTGTGTCACAGCAGACGTTCCATACGTCACAGAGGTCCTGTGTCGCAGCAGACGTTGGATACGTCACAGAGGTCCTGTGTCACAGCAGACGTTGAATACGTCACAGAGGTCCTGTGTCACAGCAGACGTTGAATATGTCACAGAGGTCCTGTGTCGCAGCAGACGTTGAATACGTCACAGAGGTCCTGTGTCACAGCAGACGTTCGATATGTCACAGAGGTCCTGTGTCACAGCAGACGTTCGATATGTCACAGAGGTCCTGTGTTGCAGCAGACGTTCGATATGTCACAGAGGTCCTGTGTCGCAGCAGACGTTCTATATGTCACAGAGGTCCTGTGTCGCAGCAGATGTTCGTACGTTAAATAAACCTCACTGCTATGACACTGGGCGCTAAGCATTTTGTGTACTTCACCTACCGATGGTGACATTTCAATACGAGACAAAAGATTCTGAAAGGGATTTACCACAGTATTTACTAGTTATTCTGTATGATTTATATAGACAAACCCCCGACATGTACCACAGTATTTACTAGTTATTCTGTATGATTTATATAGACAAACCCCCGACATGTACCACAGTATTTACTACTTATTCTGTATGATTTATATAGACAAAACCCCGACATGTACCACAGTATTTACTAGTTATTATGTATGATTTATATAGACAAAACCCCGACATGTACCACAGTATTCACTAGTTATTATGTATGATTTATATAGACAAAACCCCGACATGTACCACAGTATTCACTAGTTATTATGTATGATTTATATAGACAAACCCCTGACATGTACCACAGTATTTACTAGTTATTCCGTATGGATATGCTACACTTGGTTTATTTTTCTATTTTCTAATGATGAATTATCTTGAACAATTAGCACTTTTACTTGGTTGTGAGATGGCTTCCAGATCACTCTGTTGTTAGAACACCTGACTAGAGATTCTGGGACCCTGGGGTCAAATTTCAATCTGTTCCATTGCTTTCTCTGAACGTAGGATATAAGCCTGTCTACAAATATGCATGGACCATTGAGCTGTGCTACAGTCTATACGAGACAAATGTCCCCGCTTGTGGGGCACAGAAACACACATCTGTCACTTATCAAAGTAACATAATTGACTCATACTGCCTCCACTATGCTGGGGCTTGGTCAGATAGTCAGAATATACTTTAACTGTATGCTAATGTCCCACTGACTAACCTCATGTTTCCCTGGATCTGGGAGAACTTGAAATTTCTGTACAACCAATCACTTCACACCAAATTCTACAAACAGACGAAGGATGTGTCAAAAAATTTACACATAATGCAGAAAGTTAATCAAATGATTATGCTGAATCATTGGTAGCTTGGTGATAAAGATTTTATTAAACTTTAATCTGCACCATGTCAGGAAACTGCCATATGAATTTTCACTTTTCTGGCTATTGAGAACAAGAGGCCCACAGGCCTTATCGGTCACCTGGATACTAGTGGGAAAAGTATCACTACTTCCATGGGCTATGAAATCTAGAAAAAGATTCCTGTTCTGAATATCTAAGCTAAATTCTAATGTTCAGCAATAGTATACAATAAGATGTGTTCTTAAAACTTCACTGCCCTCAAAAGTGCATACACTGAAGAAAGGTTTTAAATAATAGGTGTGTTAATATTAAAACATAAAAATATATGACTACTTTGGACTCATCCTAACATCATAACCCTGGGTTGTGAATTTCACCATTTTTTGTACATCCTTTTCTGCTATTCCTAAGTATGCATTTAGATTTTATACAGTATCAGCAAACTTATACATAAATATTATATACCAAGTTTGGCCTCAAAACCCTTACTCTGGGGAAAATCAAATTTACAATTTTCGTAAAAGACTACCAGCTCCACCCATTTAGTTTCAATTTCGTACCAAAAGCACTAAATTAAATGTTTTTTTTAAGTGTTTTACACTTAAAAACTATATAACAACTATATAACAAGTTTAACCCGCCCTGGAGTCAGAAACCCTACCCCGGGGATCATGAAATTTATAATTTTGGTAGAGGTCTTCCTGCTCTATATCACTATGCATTTAGTTGTTCTTAAAGCCCAGTACCTAAGTACTTCGTTGAAAATACGGATGCATCTGGTGCATCAAAATTGGTACCGTATAAGTTTTACACATGTGTGTGGCTCTTGAGAAGAATATTTTTTAAAATTAGTCATTTTGGGGCAGTTTTTGCCCTGTCCCTAAAGCACCAGGGGTGCAGGAATCCTGAAATTTACAAATTATGTTCCCTTTGTTCCAAATATGTTTCATACCAAATTTGAAAAGAATTGGAATGATATTAATCAAGAAGTTAAAAATGTCTATTGTTCACACACTTAATAACTGACCATTTTGGCCCCACCCTGATACTTAAAACTCCTAAACCTGGGGTTAACAAATTTACAATTTTGGTAAAGGACTACTTGTTACTTCTAAATATCTTTTTACTTTCAATTTATTATCAATAGCATAAATGAAGATGCAATTTAAGTGTTTTACACATAAACACTATGAAACAAGTTTTGCCCCGCCCCTAGGGCCCCAGGGGTGCTGGAGCCCTGAAATTTACAATTTATGTCCACCTTGTCCCTATGATGCTTTATACTATATTTGAAAAGAATTGGACTGGTAGTTATTAAGAAGTTAAAAATGTTCAATTGTTCACGCACGACGGACGGACACCAGTTGCAATACTCTGGTCAACTGAGTAACCTATAAAGGTTTTTGAAGATTTTTTCTATAAATTTGCATATAAAAATTTGCTTCCCTATTGTGGCCCCACCCATCCCCTAGGGCCATTATTTGAATAAACTTCAATCTGCTCTATGTCAGGAAGCTTCGGATCCATATAAATTTGAGCTTTTCTGGCTCAGTGGCTATTGAGAAGATTTGTAAATGACCAAACCCTATTTTTGCATTTTTGTAACCATCTCCTTTTAATGGGGACATGGCCCTTTATTTGAACAAACTAGAATCCCATTTGCCCAAGGATGATTTGTGTTAGGTTTGGATTAAATCTGCTGAGTGGTTCTGGATATTATGAAAATGATGAAAAGTTTACAACGACAGTGACAATGACAGACAATGGGGAGTTTTGATCCGAAACGCCCACTTGAGCCTCTGACTCAGACAGGTGAGCTAAAATACATCGGTAGATATTTTGGAGAAACACGAATGCCCCTGCTCCATGACCAGTTCATGGTGGAGACAAAATATGGCACATTGTACATAATGCCATTAACAAACCTGATATTTTTACAGAGTCTCAGGAAAAGAACCCTCATCAATCAGCCTTACATCTCTGGTGACCGCTACTCTACAATATGTCACAGTCTCAGGACAATTCCTCGTCAATCAGCCAGACTCTTCCAGTGACCAATACCCTGTAAAATTTATTCGTACATTAATCACAAATTGACTAAGTAACACCACTATATTATGCTTAAAGGGGCATACACATGATTTGGACTAAACATTTCTAATCTTATTTTGTCATTTGTAATATTTATTATGTTTAACTGGGGTATTTCTAATGGTCAGTAAAACTTTGGATGATCAGTTTTTGAGTTTTAAATGAGATACAGCACTCTCAATTCTTAGTTATGTAAACAGGACCTGTGTGATGTTTTTTCAAGTTTGTTACAGTTTAAATTTTAATTTACTTCACAAAAGAATTGCATTAGATGAACTTTTAATGTAAGATTCATGTAAACATCCATATTTGCTGAATCTGTATGTCTGAAGTATGTATAAAGCTTTAATCACCGAACAACAAAGTGTAGGTGTCAGAGAACTTTTATGTTTAAAGTTTCTTTTCCAACAAGTTTCAGATTTCAAAAAAGCCTCCATCACCTATTTCATGCCCAATAGAAATGAAAACAAAATGCCTCCCTCCCTCATCTGGTTTTGAGAAAATTGGCCTGAGAACCAGATAATTAATTTCAAGTGCCCTAAATGTTGATCCCCTATTGTGACCCCACCCTACCAACTTTAGAATGATTGTATATCATATATTGTCCTACTGTTTTGTTTTTTGTTTTTGAGAAAAGATTTTCAAAGATTTCCCCATATATCCCTATGTAAAACAGTGCTTCTTGTAAAGATTCGAAAACGACTCAATCCTATTTTTGCCATTTCTTTGTTATCTCCCTTGGAATGGGTTGAAGCCCTATAATTGAACAATCATGGATCCCTTCATCCAAGTATGGTCTGTTCTAAGTTGAAATTGGGTCCTGTGGTTCTAGAGAAGGGTTCAGGAATCCTGAAATTTACAAATGATGTCCCCCTTGTCCAAAAGATGCTTGGAATGAAATTTGAGAAGAATTTGAATGGTAGTTATCAAGAAGTTAAAAATATTCGATTATTAACACACGACAAAGGACACAGACCAATTATTATAGGTCACCTGAGTAAACAAGAAATACGTATAGTTTACAGAAAAAGGGGTGGATGGGAAGGAGAGATAATAAATTTCACATCAGCTTATACCGGATTTATCAAAACTATATAGCTTAAGTTTAGTGAAAAGGAAGAATTTTACCCGCTCTATTTGGAAGACTATTTCCAGAAATGAATCAGATGGTAAGACAGCCTCTTTCTGCTTGTAGGAGGAAGGAAGTGTTCCTGTGGTCAGGCTGTCATCATCTCTTGAGACCCAGGAAGCTGAAAAAACAAAGTGTCAATAAGTTCTGGAATGACCAGGAATCATTAACCTTTGACCCCATATTGAGGCCTCATCCTACTCACAATGTGAACAAACTTGAATCTACTCTATGTCAGGAAACGTTCATGCATATTTCAACTTATTTGCCTCAAATTTTCTTAAGAATAAGATTTTTAGACGACCCCACCCCAGTTTTGCCTTTTCTTGATTATTTCACCTTCAAGTGGACATGTTTCTTGGTTTGATCTTAAATCCAGGCAAAGAGGCTTTGTGACAAGTTTGGTTGAAACTGACTCAGTGGTTTTGGAGAAGATGAAAAAAATTACGGATGGTCAGACAGACGTATGATTGATAAAATGTGATCAGAAAATTTCACATGAGCCTTTGGCTCAGGTGAACAAAAACCAATTTGGTCCCACTCTGTTACCAAAACATATCTCCCCAGAATCATGAATTTTGTAACTAAATGTGAGGCTGTAATGAAGATTTCGTTTAAATCAGTAAATTTTTGGTTGATTTTGCCCCCCCCCCCCTTAGGAGGTCACAAGTCCTGAAATTTAGAATTTGTGTCCCTCTTGTTCCCAAGATGCTTCAAATCCAGTTTGAAAAGAATTGAAAGTCAGTTATCAAGAAGAGGTTAAAATGGTCAATTGTTAACAGTCGAAAGACGACATTCAACTACGGACACAGACGATGCATCCCCTGTCGACGGTCACACCCGCCGTGAGTCCTATATCCTGATCAGGCAAACAGAGTTATCCATAGTCAAAATCAGTGTGCCAAGAAGGGCCTAACAATCGGTATGAAACACGTCAGACAGCATTAGACCCAAATGATAGGTTGTAATAATAATTACAAACATGATTTATTTAGTCTGAGGGAGATAACTGTAGGAGTTGTAACAATATGAGAAAATCGAATACTTCTCCGACTCTTCTTTCAGTATGTCTATCAAAGTGTTCAGCCTCAACCAGCAGGTAATGATGAACTGAGAACAATTCTTCTATCCTATGACACTTCTACTCTCCACCAGCAGGTAATGATGAACTGAGAACAACTCTTCTATCCTCCGACACTCCTACTCTCCACCAACAGGTAATGATGAACTGAGAACAATTCTTCTATCCTCCGACACTCTTACTCTCCATCAGCAGGTAATGATGGCCTGAGAACAATTCTTCTATCCTCCGACATTTCTACTCTCCATATCACACAAGTCACTGCAAAAATTCAACGATACGTTATGGCAAAAACTGATAATTTAATAAATGAGGCTGATATGAGTCAAAGATATTTCCAGCTGGTGAACGTCAAGACCCTTAGGAGAAATGAGTCTTCACATGTCGCCCATGATGAAAGCGATTCAACACCCAACAACCCCCCTTACTCGGGGATGGGTGAGGGTAGACGACATGTACAATAACCCCTGTGCTCAGGGTGGGTGAGTGATGACATGTACAATAACCCCCTGTACTCGTGAGGGTGAGTGATGACATGTATAATAATCCCTGTACTCAGGAGTGGGTGAGTGATGACATGTATAATAATCCCTGTACTCAGGAGTGGGTGAGTGATGACATGTATAATAATCCCTGTACTCAGGAGTGGGTGAGGGATGACATGTATAATAATCCCTGTACTCAGGAGTGGGTGAGTGATGACATGTATAATAATCCCTGTACTCAGGAGTGGGTGAGTGATGACATGTATAATAATCCCTGTACTCGTGAGGGTGAGTGATGACATGTACAACAAGAGGTACTGTGAGCAATGCTCACTAAGAATTCCCCCCGCTTACCCCAATCTCCCAAAGGGTGTTGGTAATGGGTATAAACTACCTCTTTTCTGAGTGTAAAAAACAAATGGCATGACAAACCGAACCATATTGCTACTTCGATGTCCAGTGCGCTTGACCTTTGATCTTTTGACCCCAAAATCAATAGGGAACATCTTCATCCCATGGGTAGTCCATATGTATGATATGGTGACTGTAGGTGGAAAGGATAACGCTTTAGAGCCCGGAAACCATATTGCTACTTCGATGTCCAGTGTGCTTGACCTTTGACCTTTTGACCCCAAAATCGATAGGGAACATCTTCATCCCATGGGTAGTCCATATGTATGATATGGTGATGGTAGGTGGAAAGGATAACGCTTTAGAGCCCGGAAACCATATTGCTACTTCGATGTCCAGTGCGCGTGACCTTTGACCTTTTGACCCCAAAATCGATAGGGAACATCTTCATCCCATGGGTAGTCCATATGTATGATATGGTGACGGTAGGTGGAAAGGATAATGCTTTAGAGTCCGGAAACCATTGCGTCTACAGACGAACGGACGGACGGACAACCCGATTCCAGTATACCCCCCCCCCCCCACAACTTGTTGCGGGGGGTATAATAATCCCTTGTACTCAAGGGTGGGTATGATGTTCTTCCAGCCAGCAACACAAACTGTATACTCCTTTGATAAGTATACCTTCTCGAAAATCAAACAAGAGGTACTGTGAGCAACGCTCACTAAGGATACCCCCCGCTTACCCCAATCTCCCAAAGGGTGTTGGTAATAGGTATAAACTACCTCTTTTCTGAGTGTAAAAAACAAATGACATGACAAACCGAACCATATTGCTACTTCGATGTCCAGTGCGCGTGACCTTTGACCTTTTGACGGCAAAATCGATAGGGAACATCTTCATCCCATGGGTAGTCCATATGTATGATATGGTGACTGTAGGTGGAAAGGATAACGCTTTAGAGCCCGGAAACCATATTGCTACTTCGATGTCCAGTGCACTTGACCTTTGACCTTTTGATCCCAAAATTGATAGGGAACATCTTCATCCCATGGGTAGTCCATATGTATGATATGGTGACTGTAGGTGGAAAGGATAACACTTTAGAGCCCAGAAACCATATTGCTACTTCGATGTCCAGTGCACTTGACCTTTGACCTTTTGACCCCAAAATCGATAGGGAACATCTTCATCCCATGGGTAGTCCATATGTATGATATGGTGACTGTAGGTGGAAAGGATAACGCTCTAGAGCCCGGAAACCATATTGCTACTTCGTTGTCCAGTGCACTTGACCTTTGACCTTAAAATCAATAGGGAACATCTTTATCCCATGGGTAATCCATATATATGATATGGTGACGGTAGGTGGAAAAGATATTGCTTTAGAGCCCAGAAACCATTGCGTCTACAGACGGACGAACGGACAGACAGACGGACGGACGGACGGACAGACGGACAACCCGATTCCAGTATACCCCCCCCCCCACAACTTGTTGCAGGGGGTATAATTAGTGACAAAGAATAGACAAGGACACTTACTAAATAATAGCACTTTTGTAGTCCTGGGCATTTGGTTTAAGCATTTCGATGCATCACCTGGAATACGGATGTTGTGGGGACTCCTCTGAGAGTGACCTTGAAGTACAGGTGGTAACCACTGACCGGATGACCCAGACAATGATCCTGGTCAAGCGGCAAATTCTTCCTACCAGGCTTCTGAAAAAAAACCCACTGTCATTTGTCTGAGAGAATAAAAATGTTAATCAAGAAACACAAACAACTTTCACAGGTCATGCCGGGAAGAACCAAAGCTAACAAGAGACTCATGGGCCACATCGTTCACCTGAGTTACCTTCACCCATATCTAAAGATTTTCCTTATATATATGGATGTAAAACTTTGATCCCTATTGTAGCCCCAAACTAACCCTCATCAACCACGAAAATTTCTGTAGCCATTTCAGGACTAAAGTTCTTCCTTTACTTTTGCATTTTTCTTTAGACACAGCTATGTCATTTTAGATGCAGAACTTTTGCTGTGTGGTTCTCGAATTTCTTCGTTACATGTACTACGCTGAGGTTTCTAATTCTTACTACCAATAACTCCAAAGTGCTCTAACCCTCGTTTTCCCGTCATCTTTATTGCTTTCAAACGCTGCTTTGACCGAGACTGAAAAATATTTATTCAGACTTCCGATCCCGATTATAAAATTTTATTAGATGCCCACTTTTTCTCCACTCGCAAAAATGCAACTTAGTTATAATCTCTAGTCGCAAAATCGATTTTCTGGTCGCAAATGCGACCATTTTACTCGCAACTTGGAGCACTGACATGGCCCTTCATTTCAACAAACTTGAATCCCTTTACCCAAGGATGCTTTGTGCCAAGTTTGGTTGAAATACTGACGAAAATGCATTAGTCCAAGGCCAAATCTTACGTCAACTTTTTAACGACCAATCTCATTTGCATAAATCAGGTCAAACAGTTTGTGTATTGAAAACAGTACCCCCCCCTCCCCCCACTTTTTTCATAACTTTTCTCCCAGGTATTATTCAAAATTAATTTTTTAGACTTAAAATTTTCATCGTTAATCATTATTAGTTCCCTCCTATACAAAAATGTCTGAAAAGTTGATTAATGCGAGTTTTGACCTTTGACCTGATAAAAGACACAAACCTTTGATTTTCATGAAACTTGGCACAAAAACTTCTACAGCCATACTACACATCCCTATGAAGTCACACTGTATTTGTCATCTGAACAGCAGAGTGAAAGCCCTTTGAAGTGATGAGCTGAATCTCCTGAAACACTGAAACAGAGGATGAAATCAGCATCAGACCTACAGTACACCATTTTGAAATGCTCACATATGACATATGCTGCAATAAATTTCTTACCAATTATTTCTATATATTGTATACACATCCCCTTTACCGAAATAGGATAACAAATTTGCTCGATAATGTAAATAGATATTCTTAAGATTTTTTGTAAAAGTTACCCCCAAATATGGTGAAGTTTCTTAAAGAATGTCCAAAATAAACAAGAGGTACTGTGAGCAATGCTCACTAAGAATACCCCCCGCTTACCCCAATCTCCCAAAGGGTGTTGGTAATAGGTATAAACTACCTCTTTTCTGAGTGTAAAAATCAAATGGCATGACAAACCGAACCATATTGATACTTCGATGTCCAGTGCGCGTGACCTTTGACCTTTTGACCCCAAAATCGATAGGGAACATCTTCATCCCATGGGTAGTCCATATGTATGATATGGTGACTGTAGGTGGAAAGGATAACGCTTTAGAGCCCGGAAACCATACTGCTACTTTGATGTCCAGTGCGCTTGACCTTTGACCTTTTGACCCCAAAATCGATAGGGAACATCTTCATCCCATGGGTAGTCCATATGTATGATATGGTGACTGTAGGTGGAAAGGATAACACTATAGAGCCCGGAAACCATATTGCTACTTCGATGTCCAGTGCGCTTGACCTTTGACCTTTTGACCCCAAAATCGATAGGGAACATCTTCATCTCATGGGTAGTCCATATGTATGATATGGTGACTGTAGGTGGAAAGGATAACGCTTTAGAGCCCGGAAACCATATTGCTACTTCGATGTCCAGTGCGCTTGACCTTTGACCTTTTGACCCCAAAATCGATAGGGAACATCTTCATCCCATGGGTAGTCCATATGTATGATATGGTGACGGTAGGTGGAAAGGATAATGCTTTAGAGTCCGGAAACCATTGCGTCTACAGACGGACGGACGGACGGACAACCCGATTCCAGTATACCCCCCCCCCCCACAACTTGTTGCGGGGGGTATAATAATCCCTTGTACTCAAGGGTGGGTATGATGTTCTTCCAGCCAGCAACACAAACTGTATACTCCTTTGATAAGTATACCTTCTCGAAAATCAAACAAGAGGTACTGTGAGCAACGCTCACTAAGGATACCCCCCGCTTACCCCAATCTCCCAAAGGGTGTTGGTAATAGGTATAAACTACCTCTTTTCTGAGTGTAAAAAACAAATGACATGACAAACCGAACCATATTGCTACTTCGATGTCCAGTGCGCGTGACCTTTGACCTTTTGACGGCAAAATCGATAGGGAACATCTTCATCCCATGGGTAGTCCATATATATGATATGGTGACGGTAGGTGGAAAGGATAACGCTTTAGAGCCCGGAAACCATATTGCTACTTCGATGTCCAGTGCGCTTGACCTTTAACCTTTTGACCCCAAAATCGATAGGGAACATCTTTATCCCATGGGTAATCCATATATATGATATGGTGACGGTAGGTGGAAAGGATAACGCTTTAGAGCCCGGAAACCATATTGCTACTTCGATGTCCAGTGCGCTTGACCTTTAACCTTTTGACCCCAAAATCGATAGGGAACATCTTCATCCCATGGGTAGTCCATATATATGATATGGTGACGGTAGGTGGAAAGGATAATGCTTTAGAGTCCGGAAACCATTGCGTCTACAGACGGACGGACGGACAGACGGACGGACGGACGGACAGACAGACGGACAACCTGATTCCAGTATACCCCCCCCACAACTTGTTGCGGGGGGTATAAATATTTAACAGTAGAATTTTACATCAGAAAAAATATTTCCAAATTCTGCATTATATTTGCTGTAAGAAACAACAGCACAAGTCAATGAAAATAGATTAATCTCTCTGTTGTCAGCAGATAAGCAGACAGGACCACAGCAGCCACTATCAGGATGTGGCACTTACTGGTCATGCTGGATTATCCCTGGTCACATTAAAACTGTCATTAGAGATGTGAAAGATGCCATTCTAAAGTTAACCAAACATTAGGCACTATAAATGTGGGTGAGCTAAGAGAATTCAACATATCAATGCCTGAATCTGCCAGAAGCACTACTCTACTCACCAACATGTTTAAGAAAATTATGGCTCCATGGAACAAAGGGAAGGAACTCTGCAAGAAGAAGCTCCCAAGGCAGGGCAAAATTCATCGAGGTAATTATCATGGCCACAAGACTAAGACTGATGTGCAGAGAAATTCTAGTCGACGATCATTTGTCAGGCTGAATTCAAGGGATCATGCCCTGGTCACCAAACCAAGTCTGAACAGCCAGTCCTACCAAACTCCTAACTGCGATGATGAAAGTGGACCATCCTGCATTCTGCGCCCACTTCCCAAATCAAACACCAAAGAGAAGAGAATACTTAGGTGGGCGACGTATAGTGGATGAACAGAAGATGATGGAGATGATTAATCAAACGATACCACTTCATCAGTCTACCACCTGTACCGCTCCGAACATCACTGTGCTGCACTCGACAAAAGCAGGAATTTCATGGAAATACATAAAGTGAAAGAGATCAACACGACCCGTGGCCACCCAGAAAATGTCATCAACATTTCAACAGATGCCCGTTATAACAGTAACATCATGTTCAGCCGCAGGACCCCCGGACAGAATGTCAGTCAAGCCTTTACCTTGGCCAGTGAAACCAACACTGACAGAAAATATATACTTGCCTGTGCTCAGCAAAACAAACTCTGCTGGACAGGTGCATGGCTAAGGGGCAAGGGAATGGAAGTAGATTGTCCAGGCGGACATCCTGAGTGTACTTCCAATCGACCACGGGCAGCACCATTTTCAGAGTATGAGATGGGAAAGGACATTGGCACACTGCTGGCCTTACAAGATGTATTAGTCCGGTATGTTACCACAGACGGCGACGCCCAAGGTGACAAAGGAGTGGACGAAGCCATGCAAGCTCTACATCCCCTATGAAAAGTAGAGCGTCTAGCCGACCCCGTCCATCTTAGGTAGTCACAGTTCCGCGCCAGCAACCCAGCAGTCTATAACGAAGCATGTTCCATACCCAGACCAAAGAACAGAAGAAAGAGCTACAGAGAGTATTTAGCAATGATCTAGAGTCAAGATGTGCTTTGATAGTCAAGGAACTGTTTACCAAATTTGACAGAGATCTGCAGAAAATGAGTGATTTCTTACCTAAAGCGCTGGAGGCCACTGTTCTGTGCTATACTGGAGACTGCTCAATGTGTGCAACATATTCCCTCGTTTGTGATGGAGGACTTGTTTCCAACTGGTGGAACTTCAGTCGTAATCTTGCTGTATATAAAATCACGAGCCTGTAAATGAGTGAAAATGACATTAGGATTGTAACAGAAATCCTTAAAATGAAACTAAGTGTAGAAGCCATCAATGCCATGAAGCTGCTGACTGATACATATGCCAACAAGTCTTACCACCGTAGTGCCAGTTGCAACATGCCCAAGTACATTAAGTTTTCCCGAACAACGGAGGGTCATCTCCACTCCATGATACATTGATGGAACAACTTACCCGGTACATCAACCAGACTGAAATGCGAATCTGCTGGAATACAGTACTCTGAGCATGGGAGTAACAATTAGATAGACTGGACCAGAAGTTCCTGTACAATCAAGCCTATCACAGAAAGGAGAGAGTGAAGAGTAGAAGGAACACACTATTGGCCAGGAAAATGGCAGAGCATCACCAGTACCGGGAAGAACATAGAGGAACTTCAGACTACTGCAAAGGCCAGCTTGACTTTAACTCAGCTTCCGCCCGTGATCACCCATACCACAAGAGGGAATAATTGAGATATCATCGCAGGCCTCGCCAGTGAAGAGAGTGCAGGGTTTGAAATTTACTTTCTTGAGCACTAGACCAGTCGGGCTACTTCAAATAATATTTACTAGACCTGACCTTACATCCACTAGCCCTGACCAACTTTCCAGAGAAAAGAAACCCCGATGGTTTCTCCATTTTTAAGTACTTAATTCAAATGACAAACGTTAAGTTTAAACTAAAACGTACTTAATTGTCTCAAAAACATCTTTAGTCTCATCATTCAATTTGGTGCTTTTATTTTCAAACTTCCCAACCTACTCCTTTTTTTTTCTCAGAACATCCTTCCTTGAGGACGAGAAGTCTAGACATTCCCGCACATGTGTCAACAACGAAAAATGGCTATTTACGATTTAATTTATTCATTTGATACAGGCAACGAAATTAAGGGGGAATATTCGCTAAATGCGAGTTAAAAATTGAATTTGCGAGTAAAAAATCACAAGTGATCGCAACTTTTTGCGAGTGAAAAAACCCCGATCTTTTTCCCGGATTTCCTTGGTTTATTGGCTGTACTTTGAAGTTTACAATAATATTGTCTTGTGCATAGAAACTCTTTACAGAATGAATATACAAGTATTGAAAAAGTAAACGTGGATCGAATAAATAACTAAGGCCAAGGTCATCTCAGTCGATGGCCTACTTCATACACACTTCGGATGTCTCAGAGACGTCTGATTTAAATAGCAAGCATATTGATCTCGTCCGTGTCTATATAAAACAACACATGACAGTGTGTCACCGTTTCACGCGGTGTCCTTCTGTACTCTATAGTCAAACACTTCGAGTTCGTGGGGTTTTCTTTTCAACTAGAATTTTTTTAGATGAAATTTCCAAAAGTTTTGAACATATACTTTAAATTGGCGCAAACAGTCTTCAAGATTTCAATCCACATGATGCTGTTAATAGGTGGTAGATCTCTGGACAGCGAGTACGCCGCACAAGTGTACCATATGACCAGCACCATGTATGTTGTCTGATTCATTGAATTTTAAATGAAAGAATTCGCAATCTTATTTTTATTATTGCACTTTAAAGGAGATTTTAAAAGATTTTCCCAAAATTTTGATAAAGAGACATGCTTGTTTTCTTAAATTCATGTAAAACAGTAATCGATTGAAAAATGCTAGTAAAAGCTCAATTTTGCTAGTTGGAAAATAATCCACTAGCTAAAATTTGCTAGTGGTGAAAAAAGTTAATTTCGATCCCTGTGATAGACACTTTCTTATATTCAATTAAAATAAACTGGGTTTTTTTTCAAATGAAAATGAATTCAGTTTATATATATTTATCCGAAATATAACTTTACACCCATTAACAAAGAGTAAATGTCGTAAAACATCACTTCCGACAGCGACTATGTATTCGAACTAAAAATAGAGATTTTGTCATCACGCGGTTCAAAATTGCTCGCAAACTCTTTACAGTTATTTTTTAAAGTTAAAAATAAGATATCTTATGGTTTAAAATAAAGTTTCTTCTTTATTTTTTCAACATGACCAGTCGGACTAGTAAATCGACATTTTACCCGACCGGACCTATCATTTAGTAGACTCGGTCGGTCGGACGTGCCTTAGTGTCAAACCCTGGAGTGACTGATTAAGTTGCTATGAACTCTAATTAGCAATTAATACCTGCTCATTTATAACTACTTCCATGTACTAATAACTTTGTGAGGAGTGACAAATGCCTCTCCCATCTACAGCGGTGTAACATGTTAACAAGAGGCCCAGGGGCCTTATAGGTCACCTGAGTATCATGTAACAACCTTCCAATGTTTGAATTAGGTTTGTGTTTAAATATAAGAATTTTACTTTTGGATGGAAGAAACATTGAATAGCTATGTGGTCAGCCCCGCCTTTGCACCAGAACCCCTGACCCAGGGGCCATAAATTTCAGTTTTGAAAGAAGCATCCTTGATCATCATTATCATACTATTAGTTTGTTTACTTAATACCCAGCAGCAGAGGAGAAGATTTTCAAAGAAATAAAATGCAATTTCACTATATGATCAATAGGGCCCCACCCTAATACCAGAACCCCTGACCCAGGGGCCATGAATTTCACAATTTTGAAAGAGGCATCCTTGCTCATCATAACCATGCTATTGGTTTGTCTACTTAATACCCAAGGACAGAGAAGAAGATTTTCAAAGAAATAATGCATTTTCACTATATGACTTATAGAGCCCCACCCTAGCACCAGAACCCCTGATCCAGGGGCCATGAATTTCACAATTTTTAACAAGAGGTACTGTGAGCAATGCTCACTAAGAATACCCCCCCTCCCCCGCTTACCCCAATCTCCCAAAGGGTGTTGGTAATAGGTATAAAGTACCTCTTTTCTGGGTGTTGCTACTTTGATGTCCAGTGCACATGACCTTTGACCTTTTGACCCTAAAATCGATAGGGATCATCTTCATCCCATGGGTAGTCCATATATATGATATGGTGACTGTAGGTGGAAAGGATAACGCTTTAGAGCCCGGAAACCATATTGCTACTTCAATGTCCAGTGCACTTGACCTTTGACCTTAAAATCGATAGGAAACATCTTCATCCCATGGGTAGCCCATATGTTTGATATGGTGACTGTAGGTGGAAAGGATAACACTTTAGAGCCCGGAAACCATATTTCTATTTCAATGTCCAGTGCGCGTGACCTTTGACCTTTTGACCCTAAAATCGATAGGGATTATCTTCAACCCATGGGTAGTCCATATATATGATATGGTGACTGTAGGTGGAAAGGATAACGCTTTAGAGCCCGGAAACCATATTGCTACTTCAATGTCCAGTGCGCTTGACCTTTGACTTTTGACCCCAAAATCGATAGGGAACATCTTCATCCCATGGGTAGTCTATATATATGATATGGTGACGGTAGGTGGAACAAGAGGTACTGTGAGCAATGCTCACTAAGAATACCCCCCGCTTACCCCAATCTCCCAAAGGGTGTTGGTAATAGGTATAAACTACCTCTTTTCTGAGTGTAAAAAACAAATGGCATGACAAACCGAACCATATTGCTACTTCGATGTCCAGTGCACGTGACCTTTGACCTTTTGACCCCAAAATCGATAGGGAACATCTTCATCCCATGGGTAGTCCATATGTATGATATGGTGACTGTAGGTGGAAAGGATAACGCTTTAGAACCCGGAAACCATATTGCTACTTCGATGTCCAGTGCGCGTGACCTTTGACCTTTTGACCCCAAAATCGATAGGGAACATCTTCATCCCATGGGTAGTCCATATGTATGATATGGTGACTGTAGGTGGAAAGGATAATGCTTTAGAGTCCGGAAACCATTGCGTCTACAGATGGACGGACGGACGGACGGACGGACAACCTGATTCCAGTATACCCCCCCCGCAACTTGTTGCGGGGGGTATAATAATAAGGATAATGCTTTAGAGCCCAGAAACCATTGCGTCTACAGACGGACGGACGGACGGACAGACGAACAACCCGATTCCAGTATACCCCCACAACTTGTTGCGGGGGGTATAAAGAGACATCCTTGCTCATCATTACCATGCTATTAGTTTGTCTACTTAATACCCAGAGACAGAGAAGAAGATTTTCAAAGAATTTCTACACTTTCACTATATGACCAATAGAGCCCCACCCTAACACAAGAACCCCTGCCCCAGGGGCCATGAATTTCACAATTTTGGTAGAGGGCTCAACACTCATTATAATTATGCCCACAGTTTGGCTTCTTGATGTCTTTTAAAATTACACTCATTTTGATGGTTTTTGCCCCACTCCTCAGGCCCCAGGGGGCAGGGACCACGAATTTCACAATTTTTGTTCCCCTCCACCCACAGATGCTATATGCCAAAATTGGTTGAAATTGGTTCAGGGGTTTCAGAGAAGAAGCTGAAAATGTTCAAATGTTAACGCACGACGCAGGACAAAAACAGATAGCAATAGGTCACCTGAATGAATTCAGGTGACCTAATAAATGTGATAAACTTACCAAGATTGTTGTTATCCATATATAGCTCCAGACGACAGGGAAGATAGGGAGGTGGGTGCCCCAGACAGGTGCCCCCGGATTTGCAGGTCTGTCGCTGGTTATTGATACCGAGCTGCTCCAGAGCAATATGCCCTGGTACAACACACAGTGTGTTGTGGCACAAGTGGGATGCAACAATTGATACATCTAACTCATGGTGACGATGATGTAACATGACACTGAGTCTATGCACATGCATCATCTGCCAGCTGTTCTTTATCGGATGCTTGTAGCACACAACACCATACTTGTTGTTGTTGCTTCTAGCCCCCATCCAAATACGACAATGACCATTTAAACCTGGGGCAGAGCTCGAGTGCACCTTCTCCAAATACTTGGCAAAAAAGCTTTGGAATCCATGCTTAGAAAATGAAAGTAAGCCACTGACGAAAATGCATTATTCCAAGGCCAAATCTTACGTCAACCTTTTAACGACCAATCTCATTTGCATAAATCAGGTCAAACAGTTTGTGTATTGAAAACGAATGCTGGACAACTCGCTCCCAAGACAACTCGCCCTCAAGACAACTCGCCCCCTCTTAGGATAACTCGCCCTCTCTCAGGACAAGTCGCCCCTTCTCTTGAGACAACTGGCCCCCAATATCATATATAAATATATTATCACATTTTATTTTTATTTTGTGTGTGTGTGTTATTTACACTTTTAACCCTATAAAGATACACCGTACGTCTTTTTATTTCATACTTTAACACGAATGGTAAATTCTAATAGAATTATACACAAATTCGATTATTGGATTTCAGAAAAGGTTATATTTTTCATAAATCAATTGGCAAGGAAAATTATATTTGCTGATTTTCAGGTAATTGATTAAATTTCTCCAATACTGAGAAAATTTTAGGGGTGTTTTGGGGGGTGCCAGGGGTGATGTGTGTGTGGGGGTTTTTTTGTGGGTTTTTTTTTTTATCGATATAGTATATAGAAGTGTAAAGGTGAAGCATGAATATTCTGATACATGTAATCATCTTTTAATGCGTTTCTCAACTAATTCCCTTTTGAAAAATAATAAAATTCCCATTTCAGAAATTTTATATCGGATTTGCTTTATTGATTCTTTTTACGCGGGGTGATTCTTTTTATGCGGCAATTTCAAAGTGTAAAGAACTCTGATGATGAGTACCTCATAGCGTTTGAAGTAAATTGATAACAGCTTGGGGGAAATCAAACAATTAGATTTAACAACAGATGCAGATTATTGATAATTATACTACGTCAGCTGTAGACCAAGCTAATACTCTCCCTATACCAAACGCTAACTTGTTTCCGTTGAAATTATATATTTTACATGTAAATAAAAGTGATGATGAATTTACTGAACCCAAACACTGGATTTTCACTAAAATCTTTCTTCTTGTGTAAAAAGACACGAAGTTCGGTGTTTATGTGAACACGTCTTATTGTCTGTGATGTATATATATACTATCTATAAGAAATTCATTAATTTTTGCTAAAACACCTCTTGGATTTAGACCAAAAATTATAATTGTAAACATGTATGATATACATGACATGAAGGAGCGAGATATCTCAAGAGAGGGGGCGAGTTGTCCCGAAGAGGGGGCGAGTTGTCTTGAGGGCGAGTTGTCCTTATGAGGGGGCGAGTTGTCTTGAGGGCGAGATGTCCCGATACCTTGAAAACAGTACCCCCCCCCCCCCCACTCCCCCAACTTTTTTCATAACTGTTCTCGCAGGTATTATTAAACATTAATTTTTTAGACTTAAAATTCTAATTGTTAAAGACCCCCCCCCCAAAAAAAATAAACACCATAGGGTTTCTCCACGGATCACTGAATGTGGGTGGAGCTTATCCATGGTCAATGTTATTTACCTGGCCAAGAGATGGGTTGTTGTGTATATTTCTATGATATACACAGGAAATCTCTCAGGTTATTACAAATTATGCTTAGTGTCTTGATTTGTGCAAAAAATTTTTTTTTAATTTTTACCTACGTGCATACCGCATTTCTATTTCTCGTAAACCTTCAAACTTGGTCATATTTATGTATTGCAGATAACAGGTTTAGCCCACTTCTAAACCTTTGCTTTTTAAAACTTCTAATTAAATTGTTATATATCGTATATAAATATTTCCTAAATATAATATTACCCAGCGTTTCCGGGCACTTCCTGGTGTCCTGGGAGTTTGCGGTGTTGTGGGTGTAGTAGGTAAAATATCCATGTTTCGAGAGAATGAAGAAATCCAAGCAGATCTGTGTACATGTACAACCAAATGAAGAATGATCAAGATACCCCTCAATATGGGCCGTCTGTAGGGTTTCTGTGTCTGTAGTGTTTGTGTAATGGTGATATCCCAAACAGCAGCTGACACGAAGTCTACCCCCCCCCCCCCTCCTCTCTCTCTTTAGGGTTTCTATGGTAGTGTTTGTATAACGAGGGCATCCCAAACAGAAGCTGACACGAAGTCTACACCCCCTCCTCTCCCTCTTTAGGGTTTCTGCATGTGGACATAGTGTTTGTGTAACGATGGTATCCCAAACAGAAGCTGACACATAGCTAGTCTACCCCCTTTCTCTCTCTCTCCCTTACTCTCAATCATTGACTAAAAGAGTAATCATTGTCCTACTTATGCAATACTATTGTCATGCCATATTGTTTCATCTATATTATTGCTACAGTTTTACACATTTCTCTCTCTCTCTCTCTCTCTCTCTCTCTCTCTCTCTCTCTCTCTCTCTCTCTCTCTCTCTCTTTATAAATTTATATAAAACAGTGATAAATTATAATAGCTCAATAGCTCAATAACTCTCTCTCTCTCTCTCTCTCTCTTTATAAACATAAAACCTGATAAATTATAAATAG
Source organism: Ostrea edulis (assembly GCF_947568905.1). Taxonomy (NCBI): domain Eukaryota; kingdom Metazoa; phylum Mollusca; class Bivalvia; order Ostreida; family Ostreidae; genus Ostrea; species Ostrea edulis. The sequence continues at coordinate 923,912 of NC_079173.1, read as the reverse complement.
AAATATCTCAATAACTCTCTCTCTCTCTCTCTTTATAAAAATAAAACTATGATAAATTATAAATAGATATATCTCAATAACTTATTTATGCTTGTTTACTATTGTTTGATTTCTGATTGTGTAATTTATAATCCATGTGGTATCTCAAACAGAAGCATTTTTAACTACTGTAACAGTTTTACGCATGGGCAATAATATAACCATTATACATGTTGATGTGCTGCGCCAATAAAGAATTAATTGTTCATGTTTTGATAAATATAAAGCCACAATAAATCATTAATAGAAAATATTCCAATATAACTTATGGTTTTTTTTTTTTTATTATTATTGTTTGATTTCTGATTGTTTAATCTATAATACATGTAAATACCATGATAAATTGCATTATATAGGGGACGTTAGAAATTAAAATATTCTAGGTGCGAGTCAATGCTATCAAAACTCAGGTATACTGGGGCTTTCCTCCAGATCTAAAGACTGCTGGTCTTCATTAGCCATGATTGTTATCAAAACATCTATCTCAGGTAGCTGTAGGCCATGGTCTCTGCAAACATCAATCAACCTAAGCTCTATTGTTAAAAGTTTGATTGACAGGTGGCTTAGCATTGATCACCATACAGGTAAAATTTGGGGGCGTTAACTTAAAGTGGGGTCTTTAATCATTATTAGTCCCCTCCTATACAAAAATATCTGAAAAGTTGATTAATGCGAGTTTTGACCTTTGACCTGATAGGACACAGACTACCAATTTTTTTCCTATACATTCCTTTATAACATAAAAATTCATATAAAAATTCCACCACCTCAACTAACCAAAAATATTTGTGAATCTCAGGAAAATTCACCTGCACACAAGTCCTGTTATGACACCGCAAGTAACCCCTACCCTGCATATTTCCCTTTCCCTTTGAGAAACATAAACAATGGCCTATTTACACCCTTCCTACTACACACTTAAGGTGGGTCCTTAGTCCTGGAATTTTGGGGTTTAGGTAGCATTTGTTTGTTTGAAATCAATAAATTAACATTCAGAGTAATGAAAAAAGGCAAAACAGTTAAGGGTTTCCATATTAATTTTCATTACAGACACTACTGAAGTTGTGTACTCCTATGTAGATTTTTATGAAATTCATTGGAAACAGTTATTTGTTGTTATTTTAAAATAAAAACAACAAAATATTTTTTGAATTGCATTTATTTATCGGGAAACATGTCAATAACTAAAACACATGTCATTTTCAATATGTTCATCAAGTTTTAGAATGATATGTGCAAAATTATTGAATTAGCGTTATTCTCCAAAATGTTAAAAAACAAACAAATGTGGACACATTTTCCTTATTGCATGGTTTGCATATCATTTTTCTGTTTATATTAGTAGATGTACATCTGTTATAGTTATTTATGAAAAAAAAATCCATACCTTTCCTTAATAATTTCAAATCTATAGCTTCCAGAGTATGTATACCCTCATAAAAAATTAAGTCTGGCACCATACAGTTGAGCTATTCAAAAGGATTAAAATTTTATGTAATTTCATGAAAAGACACAGATAATGATTACTTATCACCTTGGTAAAATTTTAGTCGAAAATAAAGGAAATCTATCGCATAATGAACTTGATAAAATAATTTAATGAAAACAGAGTTATTGTCCTTGGATTCAATATTTTGAAACATATCATTGACTTTTCAAATATAACTAAGACTTTTGAAATATTTTATGGCTAACAAGATTTTTTACAATAACTATTGAAAAAGGCTCCAACAAAATTTATGTTCCTGTCATTAAGGACATGCGGGACGATGTGGCCAAAAATAACTCGTCAATGAATATTGTTTCTTTTTTTCATGAAGCACCATCAGGATGTCCTTTACAATGTGTATAAATTTCATAACCACTTTCTAGGTATACAAGGGAGATAATAAGCTTTGAATTACCCCCCTTTTCGAAAATTGTGAATTTTACAAGATTATTCCGATTTTTATTTCAAAAAAATAATTTGATGGAATTTTTTTATATATTTTTTACAATAATCTTTAAAATATATGTAAAATATAAAATAAACAATAATAGCATGCTTAAACATAACCGTATAATAAGAAATTTGGAAAATTTAAGGATTTGGGGTGGAAATTTGTACTCAAAAAAAGTGCACCGCCACGGCACATGATACGCCCGTCACATATTGTTAACAGTATAGATTGTACCCATTAAAACATTTTTTTATATCACCTTAATTAAATGTCACAGTGACCTTAAAGTAGGATGCGACATACCTTCTACCTAAGATGCATTAGTTGACCAATTTTGGTGATTCTAGGTCTAATAGTTTTCAAGTTATGAGCCGGACAAGTTTTTGCCATATATGGCCATATCTTCTACCCAAGATGTATCTACAGACAAAGTTTGATGATTCTAGGCCTTGTAGTATTTAAGTTACGGGTCGGACACGAAAAAGCTAACAGACGGACGGACAGACGGATGGAAATGAACGCCATACCATAATACGTTCCGTCTTAAGACGGGCGTATAAAAACAGGGTAGTCTAGATACTAAATGAAGCACTTCTCAAAAACCTGTCAATGAATATTTTTGCAAACACCGTAATTAAAAACTATTCATATACCTAACTTCCTGTAGAAATATGATGGGATGAAGCTAATCTTGATTTTGAGGTAGTCGTCCTTGAAGTTATTCATTGATAAGTTCACTTGGTGTTGGGGTTGGCGGAATATTTTTTAAATAATAACTTTCAAGATTATATTCTTTTCATATACAACTACTGTTAAAAGTAATGGGAAGGGAAAATCTCAATTTATTTGCACTACATTTTTTTTTTAAAACTCACTGTCAAAGACAGGGTGGGTGGGTGGGGGGGTGGGGGGGTTAAGCTTAATTCTTTGTGCCTGTTTTGGAATACATTGTTAGAAACTATATTTGTTTTTAACCTATTGAAATAATTATAATTTTCATGATCATGGAACAAAAATTGAGTTAATGAAAACAAATTAAAATTTTAATCTTTTTTAAATATACTTACATATATATATATTATACATGACTTTGGACAAAACGTCTAGCTCTACAAGTCGTCTTCCTTCAAACCACGGGGTTAGATCTAGTTAACGTCAATATAAGCTACTATTTCGTTTACAAGATCAACATTACTTCCGCACCCAGGAGAGCTAGTGTCGCACGACTCGATCGTCTCCGTCCTATTTTTCAAGAAATTTATGTGTCGCACACGTTGTGACTTTGCACTTTTTTTTTCTTTTTCACATACTTCTCGACCTGTATCATATTTATTACATTAGTTGCCATTTTCGCAACAGTGTTTCGTAAAGTTAGTAAAAATAATTTGTAATATAAAATAGTTTGAGAGATAAAGCGTACTTAGATTTACATGAAAATGTTTGGGAAAATTAAACATTCCTAGCATGGACGTAATATTTGACCAAAGGTATCGATCTTCGGCATATGGGGCGGGGGAGGGGTATTATTCGCAAACAATGATCGATTATAAAAGCACCTGAATAGTTCGTACGTTCCCCAAGCAAGATTCGGAGAAATGTGTGTCCAGTTCTAGTTTCACACTACTATAGTAAATATTAACAAACGATCATCATCTTACACTTGCACCGAGTCATTGTTTACGTACGATTGACTTTCCTTTTGTAAATGCCTAGATTCAAATTGCATGTACATGTTGGAGCGATTTTGGTTACTTATATGCTATACTATCAAAATTACTGTGGCGCATACTATATATATAATATACACAATGTATTTATGAAAAGGGAGACTTGTAATCAATATGAAATAGAAATAAAAAATTATCATTTGACAAGAATTCAATCAACAGATTTACACTTGACAGTGGTAGCAAATTACGACAAAATACACGTGTATGATGACATTTTCCCCACGGTACAACGTCGTGACGTACTTTTTTATTGTGACGTCATATAGTGTGTCAGTAGTGCATTGCGATTTTTCTCGGGAAGCTTTAACTACGCTGCGTCCGGTTCTGAATTTATAATAAATTCGCATTCATCATGTGATCATCGTCTTGCATATCCTTAAATGTATGTTCCTGTCATTAAATCATTGACTTTGCAAAATCCTATGACGTCACAGGAGTGTGGAACTACGTTAAGATCAGAATTTCCCATTATTATAATTTTTTGATTTTTTTCTTCAGACCCTCTCCTTCCCATCTATGCTCTAGAATAACACAATTCCACCCCACACACATCCCCAAGAATGTTTTTAAGAAAAAACCTCTATTTATAAATTGGCACTAGACATCTACTTGATATTCAACTGTCCGAATTTACTCTTACTTTGAATACTCTAGTCATTTTGGCTTTACATTTTTTAAGCTTTCAATCTGATCATATTAATTTTTTTTTATCCAAGAACGTAAAATACAGACCGTGAAATATTCGTTCAGCTCAGTAAATTCCATCGTACTTGACCAGTGACACCCCCCCCCCTATTTCAAAGAGTAGATAAGTTAAAACCGGTGTATTCTGAGAATATCTTCCCGTTCTCTCAGTAATTTCTGCTTCCCTTGTTAATAATAAGCTTAAAATGCCGACATTCTTAAAACATCATTGCTTACAATATCTTCCGTTCTATTTTCTGTTCCGCGTTTTAGCAACACCCATAAAAAACTCATCTGTCCTAAATATTTCTTTCATGCAACTCAGCCAAAAGCAATTAACCAGAGAAATTTAAATAAATGGTACCTACGTGTAATAGCGCTGTACCCGACAGTCATTTTCGCTAAGCATCTGCAAATATAAGCTATCTGTCTGATCATGCTGATTCGACGTCCATCTTCGTTTCCGCTGCAAGTGTCTTCTGCTTCTTCAAGAAAGACAACTCTTGTTTTAGCAATCGCACATTCTCGGGTCTTTCCGGTAAGCGGAAAATTCATATAGATATAAGATAAAGATTTTTAAAGAACTTTTTGTACCAAAGAAAGTGAGAGAAAATAGAAGACCCCGAAATGACAAAAGAAAAAAAGAAAGGAAAACATTAGTCTAAAATTTCTACCATAGGGGGTTGAGATGCATATTCACGTGCCTTCTACATCCACCATCGTAAATTCTCTTGCAGCGAAAAAAATTATAAAAATTTCAAAGTGTCATTGACTAGCATGCAATTTTACCTGTGAAAATCTCCCCTCCCCCTCCAATGTGGATCAGAATATTTTCAGTTAAAGGATTAACACCCCCTCCCCCTCCTATATAGGCCATTACAGGGGCGGATCCGAAACATTTACCAAGGGAGGGACGCAACACTATATTGCACTTTTTCCGACAATGAAGTTTCCTTTTAAAAACAATTACCTGCTTTTTAAAATCAACCAAAAAGAGGGGGGGGGGTTAAACCCCTGGTCCGTTATTTCCCGCGCCTCTAGATCCGCGACTGATGAGCAGCAATACGCGATCAAGAGAGTGATCTATTCAGTGTTTGTAAGTGACATAATGATATTTACGCAACAACACAAACGGAGAAATTTCATTCTTTTCTTTCTTGTTTTTAGAATTTTATTGTCAGACTTCATAAGGTCATGCTAATTAAAGCAATATCAATATATATTTTTCAAATCAAACCGAAACCCCCCGATCGAGGAAGTTTCTCAAATCGGAATTTCCTTACTTAAAATTGAGTCGGAGTGTTTGTATTTGTATCGAGGTAATTAAAAAAATCAATCTAATCAATAATTATAAAATGAAGTATGCTACTACAAGGGAAATGAGAATATTTTTTTTCATAATTTGCTTAGATGTAATTCATTTTTGTTTTCGTGCATTTCTTTTCACTTTCCCGTCTTTTTTAAATGTTTGAATACTTAGAAAATCAATACAGTGTGTTATTATCAAATTCAAACATCAGTTTTATCATGCAATCTAATTAAAATTAGATCTTCCATCCGCTCCCCAGTTTTCGAGTTGGGTCCCGTAAAACACATTTCATTGTTTTTCACTCTCGATCTCTCGAAATGGTGGTAGCGAAAACTGGGGAGCGGATGGAAGATCTAATTTTAATTAGATTGTTTTATCATGTTGCATTTATTACACATTACCGAAAATTGCGTACTGTTAAAACTTTTCGCTATTTTTGAGTAAACCAGGGAACGGATAATGCGATATTTGGGCGATATTCAAAGACAATTGCTCTGCATTTCTTGTCGGGAACCTCCGTGTCCCCACCATGGCGTTTCATTACGTATAAAAGTACACGAGCGCACCAATCACTAACATCTAATGATCATAACTAAAGAGAGATAACTCTGAGTCAAAACTTTCCAATTCATTTCGCCAGAGTTGTCTTTCTTTGATTTTCATTTTAACGAATATTTGTTGACACTCCTACTTGCAGGGGCGGATCCAGGAATTGTGGTTACGGGGGGCGCCACTTTATGAGGCGGTGGGTCCTGGATTTTACAGATTTTATGGGGCTTGAAATATTTCTCCTATTAAGTCATTTGTACTATTTTCTATCATTTTCATAAGGTGAAAATAATAAAATGACCCAAATTTTAAGGGGGTTTTTTGGAAAAAATTAAGTTCTCCCAATAAAGTAATTCAAGAAATCAAAGGATTTTATCATTTATTTTTCCGGGAGGGGAAGAAATCATTGCTTCTTTAATCGTTTAGTACATTTTCTGAAACAAGATACCGCGATTTACCTTAAATTTGAAAATTTTAGGGGGGGGGGGGCTGCTCCCCCTCTAAATCCGCCACTGACTTGGCATCACCATGTTTGTAGTTTTAATTGATAAAACGAATTAATAAAATGGTCAGTTATGGAGTCAAGCCTTCAGAAGCCCCTGTCTGGCAAGAGTAGAACCGACACCTGTAATTACACTCGTGGATGTATTGTCTACATGTTAACGTGATTTAGGACTGAGAAAAGCAGCAAATCAAATAGTACACGTGTTACACCCTAAATCGTCACCCCATCCCAAATCGTTGCCGACGACGATTTGGGATGACATTTCACCGACGATTTAGGACAATATTGAACTATCATTAGGGACGACGATTTTGGGATGTCCTAAATCGTCGACAGCCAATTTCTAGGATGAATTACACAGAAGTTATTTCATTATACTCTCTCTTATAGGGGGGGGGGGTTACATAAGTTTCGCTTGGTCTGTTTGTCTGTCTGTCCTCACTCATATCGTTGGTGTTTGTTCACCTATTGGGCTAAAATTTTGTATGTAGATTACAAGTGACCCTCTGACATGCCTCCCCAAAAATTATGGAAAGAGAGCTAATAAGCGTAATATAATACAATCTGACGTCACTAACAAATCTGCGGTGAACAAGACCTAACAACCACGTGATCAGCAGAATGACCGTACAACAAAAGGCAAAATGATTTATTGTCGGACATCTCTCTCTCTCTCTCTCTCTCTCTCTCTCTCTCTCTCTCTCTCTCTCTCTCTCTCTCTCTCGGACTGGACGAAAAAAATCATATCGACAACAATGGCACCGTCACCACCAACAACAAATATAACTCTTTCAATATTAACAACACCGCTACCAACCAAAACAACAATCATAAATACTGTGACCATAATAAATGGGTTTTTTTTAAATATACAACAGAACGAGTGAAAGTCGATAGAAGATTAGAATGTCTTACATATTAGGTCTAGATAACCTTTTGTGGTTATAGCTGGACCACAAAAGAAGAAGAACGAGGAGGAGTGGAGAAGAAGGAGTCAACAAACAGGGCCAGTTTGTATGTTTGTATGTAAACGATGTTTTCAAATACATGTAGTTGCTCTAGCGTGTTATTCCACCTTAAATTTCTCTGTGTGTTGTTCCTCCTTAAATTTCTCTGGTGTGTTATTCCTCCTTAAATTTCTCTGTATGTTATTCCTCCTTACATTTCTCTGGGCCCGGTTTTTCGAAAGCTGGTTATCTTTAACACAGTGGTTAAGTTTAAAGCAGCGTTAACTCCTAACCAAGTGATTAGCTAACACAATGGTTAAATTTTGTTTTTCGAACGCAGTTTAACACATTGGTTAGTTAACACTGTGTTAACCGAGTTAACCACTTGCTAATCATTTGATTACCCATAATGCACATGTACTTCCTATGTAAACAATAAGAATTCAGGAGTAAATGAAAATTTTGTTTGTGGGAAATTACGAACGATGAAATTAAGAAAGCTATACATAAATTGAAATATAATAAGAGCTGTAGTGAAGATTGGATTTTGAAATAGTTGTTTATCAAATGTGAGGATATACTGATGCCACTATCACACAAATTATTTAACAAAATTTTGATGTCAGGCATATACCCAGAACTTTGGACAAAGAATTGTATTGTACCTTTACACAAAAAAGGAGATATTGATGACGTAATTAACTACAGGGGTATTTCTATTGTTAGTTGCTTTGGAAAACTATTCACTAGTGTCTTGAATAACAGAATTTTGGAGTGGGATAATAAACACACTATTTTGACTGATGCACAGTTTGGTGTCCGACCAGGATTATCTACAGTAGATGCAATATTTGTTTTGCAATCATTAATTAACAAAACTCTGAAAAACAAAAACGTTTATATTCTTGTTTTGTAGATTTTCAAGTTATCCAATATCTGTACAGTGGTGTGAAATCATGTGTAAAATTCGATAGGGTATTAAGTGAATATTTTAGCAATGAAATGGGTCTTATGCAGGGCGAAGTGTTATCGCCATTACTCTTTGCTCTTTATGTTAATGATTTTGAGATAAATTTCATTAGTAACACTTGTCCATCTGTTGAATTACAATTGATAAACATTTTCCTACTAATGTATGCTGACGACATGGTAATTATATCGGAAATTACAAAATATGTTAAATTCTCTCCATAATTATTCTAATGATTGGGATTTGATTGTGAATGTGTCAAAAACCAAGGTTGTTATTTTTAGAACTAGTGGGAAAATTATGGAAACTGAGAAATGGATGTATAATAATCAATGTCTTGAAGTTGTAAATACATTTAAGTATTTAGGAATGTTGTTTAATTACAATGGCAATTTTTTTCAAACACAAAAACATGTTGCCGAACAAGGACGTAAAGCCCTTTTTGCAATATCTAATACTTTGAGAAATCATTCTTTTAATGTTGACACGCAATGTTCAATTGTTGATACTTATGTACACAGTATTCTTTCATATGCATGTGGAATTTGGGGTTTTCATAAAGCACCTGACATTGAAAAAGGTGCATCTTTCTTTTTGTAAAAAAGTATTAGGAGTAAACAAAAGAACCAACAGTAGTATGGTATATTGTGAACTTGGCAGATTTCCACTTTTCATTAGAAGAAAATTTAGAATTTTTAAATTCTGGTTAAAAATTAAAATAACTGTATTTTGAAAGATTGTTATGAAAATATGATTGCAAACAATGACAGCTGGATTGTTAATGTGAAACATGATCTGCTATATCTTTCATTTTCTCCCCATTCCTCTCCTCCGAAAATAGAATATTTGCTTAACTAATTTGAAATATAAAGAAAAAAGACAATCTAGGACTGTTGTGTTTGTTACCAATTAGTAACGCCGCGCTTGTTTTATTCAACAAAATAATATACTGTAACTGAATACAATAAAGGTATTCAGTAAATGAGGGTGTAGGCGGTTAGGGGAAACCAAAGACACAAGTAATACTTAAGCAAATTTGTAACGAACGACGCATTAATCAACCAAAACGCGTACGCATGTTCGACTACACATGAACAGTGTAAACTGGGTGCATAGACTTTCCTATGTGAAAAAGTCTATAACTGAATGAAATGAAATAGTACGAAAACTGACCAAAACATAAAAACGTGAAGAAATAGATTCACCCAACACTGCTTTTGTGCCTACAAACAATAAATGAATGGTATTCAAATACATTTACTTTTGACCACACAGCGGCTACAAAGTCCGTATGCATGCACTCAGACAAATCGGTGTCAAAAGATTTAAGATGTCGATGAAATGAGATGTCCAAACTTCTCATTTGCTGAAATATCCGTATTGTTTGACAAGGTTGAGGGAAAAAAAAGACATTTGTTTTTAAGATGCTGTATATTCAACAGATTATGTTATGATTATTAGAATATATAAAAATATTTGTAATAATTTAATGAGATATATTGAAAAACCTGGCCGGAATGGACCGAGCTCGACAAAAATACTACTCTAAAAGTGATGGAATAGACCATTCTCTCACCAAAGGGCGCGTTACGCAAGCTTCACAAACACCTCTGTCAACGCTTGGAATCACGTGACAATGTAACATGATATAAACAATCATTCTCGGTTTCCTTTCTCTTTAAAAGTTCAGGCAACAGGTGATACATCAGGCTCTTTTCATAGCCAACTGACACTTTAGGAAGTGCATATATACCGTTTAGCTGCTTGTCTCTTATTTTACAAGTTTTATCGTATTTTTACAACCTTCTTACTTTTGATTCCATGTTTACATTTAAATCTCCACCACGTGTATATCCTACATTCATACGCATATTACGAAGTAGTTCCAAATTTAGGATCAAAAACGGCGATTTAATCAATTTACAGTAAGCATCAATTTGATTGTACCAAAAACATATCATAATATGACTAAATATTTAGTCCAAAACATTTAGTCGGTGAAGTTTCCGCACATCTGTTAAACCAGGGTTATTTGAATATATAAAAATATTGAAAATAAATTAATAAGGTATATTGAAAAACCTGGCCGGAATGGACCAATCTCGACAAAAAATACTCCTCTAAAACTGATGGAATAGACTCGTTGAACTAGCACTATCTCCTAAAATACTTTGAGTATTTTCATTCGGTGAAGTTTCCGCACATCTGTAAAACCAGGGCTATTAGAATATATAAAAAGATTTGAAATAAATTAATGAGGTATATTGAAAAACCTGGCCGGAATGGACCGATCTCGACAAAAATACTACTCTAAAACTAATGAAATAGACTCGTTGAACTGGCACTATCTCCAAAAATACTTTGAGTATTTTCAGTCGGTAATATTTCCGCACATCTGTGAAACCATGGCTATTAGAATATATAAAAATATTGGAAATAAATGAATGACGTATATTGAAAAACCTGGCCGGAATGGACCGATGTCAACAAAAATACTACTCTAAAACTGATGAAATAGACTCGTTGAACTGGCACTATCTCCTAAAATACTTTGAGTATTTTCAGTCGGTAATATTTCCGCACATCTGTGAAAGCAGGGTATTAGAACATATAAAAAGATTGGAAATGAATTAATGAGGTATATTGAAAAACCTGGCCGGAATGACCAATGTGGACAAAAATACTACTCTAAAAGTGATGGAATAGACTCGTTGAACTCGAACTATCTCCAAAAGTACTTTGGGTATTTTCATTCCTAAAGTTTCTGCAATCTGTGAAACCAGGGCTATTAGAATATATAAAAACATTTGTAATAAATTAATGAGGTATATTGAAAAACCTGGCCGGAATGGACCGATCTCGACAAAAATACTACTGTAAAACTGATGAAATAGACTTGTTGAACTGGCACTATCTCCTAAAATACTTTGAGTATTTTCATTCGGTAATATTTCAGCACATCTGTGAAACCATGGCTATTAAAATGTATAAAAATATTGGAAATGAATTAATGAGGTATATTGAAAAACCTGGCCGGAATGGACCGATGTCAACAAAATTACTACTCTAAAAGTGATGGAATAGACTCGTTGAAGTCGAACTATCTCCTAAAGTACTTTGGGTATTTTCATTCGTACAGTTTCCGGATATCTGTGAAACCAGTGCTATTAAAATATATAAAAATATTTGTAATAAAAATAATGAGGTATATTGAAAAACGTGGCCGGAATGGACCGATCGCGACAAAAATACTACTGTAAAACTGATGAAATAAACTTGTTGAACTAGGATTATCTCCTAAAATACTTTGGGTATTTTCATTCGGTAATATTTCAGCACATCTCTAGAACCATGGCTAGTAGAATGTATAAAAATATTGGAAATGAATTAATGAGGTATATTGAAAAACCTGGCCGGAATGGACCGATGTCAACAAAAATACTACTCTGAAAGTGATGGAATACACTCGTTTAACTCGCACTATATCCTAAGGTACTTTGAGCATTTTCATTCGGTAAAGTTTCTGCACATCTGTGAAGCCAGGGCTATTAGGATATATAAAAATATTGGAAATAAATTAATGAAGTATATTAAAAAACCTGGCCGGAATGGACCGATCTCGACAAAAATACTACTCTAAAAGTGATGGAATAGACTCGTTGAACTGTCACTATCTCCTAAAATACTTTGGGTATTTTCATTCGGTAATGTTTCTGCACATCTTCGAAACCAGGGCTATTAGAATATATAAAAAGATTGGAAATGAATTAATGAGGTATATTGACTAACCTGGCCGGAATGGACCAATGTCGACAAAAGTACTACTCTAAAAGTGATGGAATAGACTCGTTGAAGTGGCATTATCTCCTAAAGTACATTGAGTATTTTCATTCGGTAATATTTCCGCACAATTGTAAAACCATGGCTATTAGAATATATAAAAATATTGGAAATGAATTAATAAGGTATATTGAAAAACCTGACCGGAATGGACCGATGTCAACAAAAATGCTACTCTAAATGTGATGGAATAGACTCGTTGAAGTAGCACTATCTCCTAAAATACTTTGAGTATTTTCATTCAGTAATGTTTCTGCACATCTGTGAAACCAGGGATATTGGAATATATAAAAAGATTGGAAATGAATTAATGAGGTATATTGAAAAACTTGGCCGGAATGACGAATGTGGGCAAAAATACTACTCTAAAAGTGATGGAATAGACTCGTTGAACTCGAACTATCTCCAAAAGTACTTTGGGTATTTTCATTCCTAAAGTTTCTGCAATCTGTGAAACCAGGGCTATTAGAATATATAAAAAGATTTGTAATAAATTAATGAGGTATATTGAAAAACCTGGCCGGAAAGGACCGATCTCGACAAAAATACTACTGTAGAACTGATGAAATAGACTTGTTGAACTGGCACTATCTCTTAAAATACTTTGAGTATTTTCATTTGGTCAAGTTTCCGCACATGTGTGAAGTCAGGGCTATTATAATATATAAAAATATTAGTAATAAATTAATGAAGTATTTTGAAAATCCTAGCCGGAATGGACCGATCTCGACAAAGATTCTACTCTAAAACTGATGGAATGGACTCGTTGAACTGGCACTATCTCCTAAAATACTTCGAGTATTTTCATTCCTAAAGTTTCTGCATATCTGTGAAACCAGGGCTTTTAAAATATATTAAAAGATTTGTAATAAATTAATGAGGTATATTGAAAAACCTGGCCGGAATGGACCGATCTCGACAAAAATACTACTGTAAAACTGATGAAATAGACTTGTTGAACTGGCACTATCTCCTAAAATACTTTGAGTATTTTCATTCGGTAATATTTCAGCAGATCTGTGAAACCATGGCTATTAGAATGTATAAAAATATTGGAAATGAATTAATGAGGTATATTGAAAAACCTGGCCGGAATGGATCGAGGTCAACAAAAATACTACTCGAAAAGTGATGGAATAGACTCGTTGAAGTGGCACCATATCCCAAAGTACTTTGAGTATTTTCATTCGGTAAAGTTTCCGAACATCTGTGAAACCAGGGTATTAAAATATATAAAAAGATTGGAACTAAATAATGAGGTGTATTGAAGAACCTGGCCGGAGTGTACCAATGCCGACAAAAATACTACTCTAAAACTGATGGAATACACTCGTTGAACTCGCACTATATCCTAAAGTACTTTGAGTATTTTCATTCGATAAAGTTTCCGCACATCTGTGAAACCAGGGCTGTTAGAATATATAAAAAGATTGGAACTAAATTAATGAGGTATATTGAAAAACCTGGCCGGAATGGACCGATCTCCACAAAAATACTACTCTAAAAGTGATGGAATAGACTCGTTGAACAGGCACTCTATCCTAAAATATTTTGAGTATTTTCATTCGGTAAAGTATCCCCACATTTGTGAATCCAGGGTTATTAAGATATATAAAAATATTTGTAATAAATTAATGAGGTATATTGAAAAACCTGGCCGGAATGGACCGATCTCGACAAAAATACTACTGTAAAACTGATGAAATAGACTTGTTGAACTGGCACTATCTCCTAAAATACTTTGAGTATTTTCATTCGGTAATATTTCCGCACATCTGTGAAACCATGACTATTAGAATATATAAAAATATTGGAAATAAATGAATGACGTATATTGAAAAACCTGGCCGGAATGGACCGCTGTCAAAAAAAATACTACTCTACAAGTGATGGAATAGACTCGTTGAACTGTCACTATCTCCTAAAGTACTTTGAGTATTTTCATTCGGTAAAGTTTCCGCACATCCATGAAACAAGGGCTATTATGATATATAAAAAGATTGGAAATGAATTAATGAGGTATATTGACAAACCTGGCCGGAATGGACGAATGTCGACAAAAGTACTACTCTAAAAGTGATGGAATAGACTCGTTGAAGTGGCATTATCTCCTAAAGTACATTGAGTATTTTCATTCGGTAATATTTCCGCACATCTGTAAAACCATGACTATTAGAATATATAAAAATATTGGAAATGATGTAATGAGGTATATTGAAAAACCTGGCCGGAATGGACCGATGTAAAAAAAAATACTACTCTAAAAGTGATGGAATAGACTCGTTGAAGTAGCACTATCTTCTAAACTATTTGAGTATTTTCATTCGGTAAAGTTTCCGCACATTTATGAAACCGGGCTATTAGGATTTATAAAAATATTGGAAATAAATTAATGAGGTATACTGACAAACCTGGCCGGAATGGACCAATGTCGACAAAAATTCTACTCTGAAACTGATGGAATAGAGTCGTTGAACTCGCACTATATCCTAAAGTACTTTGAGTATTTTCATTCGGTAAAGTTTCCGCACATCTATGAAACCAGGGCTATTAGAATATATAAAGAGATTGGAAATAAATCAATGGGGTATATTGAAAACCTGGCCAGAATGGACCAATCTCGACAAAAATACTACTCTAAAAGTGATGGAATAGATTCGTTGAAGTGGCACTATCTCCTAAAATAGTTTGAGTATTTTCATTCGGTAAAGTTTCCGCACATCTGTGAATCCAGGGCTATTAGAATATATAAAAAGATTGAAAATAAATTAATGAGGTATATTGACAACCTGGCCGGAATGGACCAATGTCGACAAAAGTACTACTCTAAAACTCATGGAATAAACTCGTTGAAGTGGCATTATCTCCTAAACTACATTGAGTATTTTCATTCGGTAATATTTCCGCACATCTGTGAAACCATGGCTATTAGAATATATAAAAATATTGAAAATGAATTAATGAGGTATATTGAAAAACCTGGCCGGAATGGACCGATGTCAACAAAAATTCTACTCTAAAAGTGATGGAATAGACTCGTTGAAGTAGCACTATCTCCTAAAATACTTTGAGTATTTTCATTCGGTGAAGTTTCAGCACATCTAGGAAACCAGGGCTATTAGGATATATAAAAATTTTGGAAATAAATTAATGAGGTATATTAAAAAAACCTGGCCGGAATGGACCGATCTTGACAAAAATACTACTTTAAAAGTTATGGAATAGACTCGTTGAACTGGCACTATCTCCTAAAGTACTTTGAGTATTCTCGTTCGGTAAAGTTTCCGCACATCCATGAAACCAGGGCTATTTGGATATATAAAAATATTGGAAATGAATTAATGAGGTGTATTAAAAAGCCTGGCCGGAATGGACCGATGTCAACAAAAATACTACTCTAAAAGTGATGGAATAGACTCGTTGAACTGGCACTATCTCCTAAAACACTTTGAGTATTTTCATTCGGTAAAGTTTTCGCACATGTGTGAAGTCTGGGCTATTAGGAGATATAAAAATATTAGTAATAAATTGATGAGGTATTTTGAAAATCCTAGCTGGAATGGACCAATGTCGACAAAAGTACTACTCTAAAAGTGATGTAATAGACTCGTTGAAGTGGCATTATCTCCTAAAATACTTTGAGTGTTTTCATTCGGTAATATTTCCTCACATCTTTGCAACCAGGGCTATAAGAATATATAAAAATATTGGAAATGAATTAATGAGGTATAATGAAAAACCTGGCCGGAATGGACCGAGGTCAACAAAAATACTACTCTAAAAGTGATGGAATACAAACGTTGAAGAGGCACTATCTCCTAAAATAGTTTGAGTATTTTCATTCGGTTATGTTTCCGCACATCTGTGAAACCAGGGCTATTAGAATATATCAAAAGATTGGAAATGAATTAATGAGGTATATTGAAAAACCTGACCGGAATGGACCAATCTCGACAAAAATACTACTCTAAATGTGATGGAAAAGACTCGTTGAAGTGGAACTATCTCCTAAAATACTTTGAGTATTTTCATTCAGTAAAGTTTCCGCACATCTGTGAATCCAGGGCTATTAGGATATGCAAAAATATTTGTAATAAATCAATGAAGTATATTGAAAAACCTGACCGGAATGGACCGATCTCGAGAAAAGTACTACTCTAAAAGTGATGGAAGAGACTCGTTGAACTGGCACTATCTCCTAAAATACTTTGAACATTTTCATTCGGTAAAGTTTCCGCACGTCTATGAAACCAGGGCTATTAGGATATATATAAAAAAAATGAGAAATAAATTAATGAGGTATATTGAAAAACCTGGCCGGAATGGACCAATGTCGACAAAAATACTACTCTAAAAGTGATGGAATAGACTCGTTGAAGCGGCACTATCTCCTAAACTACTTTGAGTATTTTCATTCGGTTATGTTTCCGCACATCTGTGAAGCTAGGGCTAATAGAATATATAAAAAGATTGGAAATGAATTAATGAGGTATATTGAAAAATCTGGCCGGAATGGACCGATTTCTACAAAAATTCTACTCTAAAACTGATGGAATAGACTCGTTGAACTGGCACTATCTCTTAAAATACTTTGAGTATTTTCATTCGGTAAACTTCTCGTTCATCTATGAAACCAGGGCTAATAGGATATGTAAAAATATTGGAAATAAATTAATGAGGTATATTGAGAAACCTGGCCGGAATGGACCGATCTCGTCAAAAATTCTACTCTAAAACTGATGGAATAGACTCGTTGAACTGTCACTCTCTCCTAAAATACTTTGAGTGTTTTCATTCGGGAAAGTTGCCGCAATCTGTAAAACCTGGACTATTAGATTATATAAAAATCTCTGTAATGAATTAATGAGGTATATTGAAAAACCTTGCCGGAACTCACCGATTTCGACAAAAATTCTACTCTAAAACTGATGGAATAGACTCGTTGAACTGGCACTATCTCTTAAAATACTTTGAGTATTTTCATTCGGTAAAGTTTCCTCACATTTGTAAAACCTGGGCTATTAGAATATATAAAAATATTTGTAATGAATTAATGAGGTATATTGAAAAACCTTGCCGGAACTGATCAATTTCGACAAAAATTCTACTCTAAAACTGATAGAATAGATTCGTTGAACTGGCACTATCTCCTAAAATACTTTGAGTATTTTCATTCGGTAAAGTTTCCGCACATTTGTAAAACCAGAGCTATTAGAATATATAAAAAATATTTGTAATGAATTAATGAGGTATATAGAAAAAACTGGCCGGAAATGACCGATCTCGACAAAAATTTTACTCTAAAACTGATAGAATAGACTCGTTGAACTGGCACTATCTCCTAAAATGCTTTGAGTATTTTCATTCGGTAAAGTTTCCGCGTATCTGTAAAACCAGGGCTATTAGAATATATAAAATTATTTGTAATAAATTAATGAGGTATATTGAAAAACCTGGCCGAAATGGAGCGATCTCGACAAAAATTCTACTCTAAAACTGATTGAATAGACTCGTTGAACTGACACTATCACCTAAAATATTTTGAGTATTTTTATTCGGTAAAGTTTCCGCACATCTGTAAAATCTGGACTATTAGAATATATAAAAATATTTGTAATGAATTAATGAGGTATATTGAGAAACCTGGCCAGAATGGACCAACTCGACAAAAATTCTACTCTAAAACTGATGGAATAGACTCGTTGAACTGGCACTATCTCCTAAAATACTTTGAGTATTTTCATTCGGTAAAGTTTAAGCACATCTGTAAAATCTGGGCTATTAGAATATATAAAAATATTTGTAATGAATTAATGAGGTATATAGAAAAAACTGGCCGGAATGGACCGATCTCGACAAAAATTTTACTCTAAAACTGATGGAATAGACTCGTTGAACTGGTACTATCTCCTAAAATGCTTTGAATATCTTCATTCGGTAAAGTTTCCACACATCTGTAAAACCTGGGCTATTAGAATATATTAAAATATTTGTAATGAATTAATGAGGTAAATAGAAAAAACTGGCCGGAATTGACCGATCTCGACAAAATTTTTACTCTAAAACTGATGGAATAGACTCATTGAACTGGCACTATCTCCTAAAATGCTTTGAGTATTTTCATTCGGTAAAGTTTCCGCACATCTGTCAAACCAGAGCTATTAGAATATATAAAATTATTTGTAAAACATTAATGAGGTATATTGAAAAACCTGGCCGAAATGGAGCGATCTCGACAAAAATTCTACTCTAAAACTGATTGAATAGACTCGTTGAACTGGCACTATCACCTAAACTATTTTGAGTATTTTTATTCGGTAAAGTTTCCGCACATCTGTAAAATCTGGACTATTAGAATATATAAAAATATTTGTAATGAATTAATGAGGTATATTGAGAAACCTGGCCGGAATGGACCAACTCGACAAAAATACTACTCTAAAACTCATGAAATAGACTCGTTGAACTGGCACTATCTCCTAAAATGCTTTGAGTATTTTCATTCGGTAAAGTTTCCGCACATCTGTAAAACCAGGGCTATTAGAGTATATAAAATTATTTGTAATAAATTAATGAGGTATATTGAAAAACCTGGCCGAAATGGAGCGATCTTGACAAAAATTCTACTCTAAAACTGATTGAATAGACTCGTTGAACTGGCACTATCTCCTAAAATACTTTGAGTATTTTCATTCGGTAAAGTTTCCGCACATCTGTGAAATCTGGGCTATTAGAATATATAAACATATTTGTAATGAATTATTGAGGTATATTGAGAAACCTGGCCGGAATGGACCAATCTCGAAAAAAATGCTACTCTAAAACTGATGAAATAGACTCGTTGAACTGGCACTATCTCTTAAAATACTTTGAGTATTTTCATTCGGTAAAGTTTCCGCATATCTGTGAAACTAGGGCTATTACAATATATAAAAATATTGTAAATAAATTAATGAGGTATATAGAAAAACCTGGCCGGAATGGAACGATCTCGACAAAAATTCTACTCTAAAACTGATGGAATAGACTCGTTGAACTGGCACTATCTCCTAAAATACTTTGAGTATTTTCATTCGGTAAAGTTTAAGCACATCTGCAAAATCTGGGCTATTAGAATATATAAAAATATTTGTAATGAATTAATGAGGTATATAGAAAAAACTGGCCGGAATGGACCGATCTCGACAAAAATTTTACTCTAAAACTGATGGAATAGACTCGTTGAACTGTCACTATCTCTTAAAATACTTTGAGTATTTTCATTCGGTAAAGTTTCCGCATATCTGTGAAACTAGGGCTATTACAATATATAAAAATATTGGAAATAAATTAATGAGGTATATTGAAAAACCTGGCCGGAATGGAACGATCTCGACAAAAATTCTACTCTATAACTGATGGAATAGACTCGTTGAACTGGCACTATCTCCTAAACTACTTTGAGTATTTTCATTCGGTAAAGTTTCCACACATCTGTAAAACCTGGGCTATTAGAATATATAAAAATATTTGTAATGAATTAATGAGGTATATAGAAAAAACTGGCCGGAATGGACCGATCTCGACAAAAATTTTACTCTAAAACTGATGGAATAGACTCGTTGAACTGGCACTATCTCCTAAAATACTTTGAGTATTTTCATTCGGTAAAGTTTCCGCACATCTGTAAAATCTGGGCTATTAGAATATATAAACATATTTGTAATGAATTATTGAGGTATATTGAGAAACCTGGTCGGAATGGACCAATCTCGAAAAAAATGCTACTCTAAAACTGATGAAATAGACTCGTTGAACTGGCACTATCTCCTAAAATACTTTGAGTATTTTCATTCGGTAAAGTTTCCGCATATCTGTGAAACTAGGGCTATTTCAATATATAAAAATATTGTAAATAAATTAATGAGGTATATTGAAAAACCTGGCGGAATGGAAAGATCTCGACAAAAATTCTACTCTAAAACTGATTGAATAGACTCGTTGAACTGGCACTATCTCCTAAACTACTTTGAGTATTTTCATTCGGTAAAGTTTCCACACATCTGTAAATCCTGGGCTATTAGAATATATAAAAATATTTGTAATGAATTAATGAGGTATATAGAAAAAACTGGCCGGAATTGACCGATCTCGACAAAAATTTTACTCTAAAACTGATGGAATAGACTCGTTGAACTGGCACTATCTCCTAAAATACTTTGAGTATTTTCATTCGGTAAAGTTTCCGCACATCTGTAAAACCAGAGCTATTAGAATATATAAAAATATTTGTAATGAATAAATGAGGTATATAGAAAAAACTGGCCGGAAATGACCGATCTCGACAAAAATTTTACTCTAAAACTGATAGAATAGACTCGTTGAACTGGCACTATCTCCTAAAATGCTTTGAGTATTTTCATTCGGTAAAGTTTCCGCATATCTGTAAAACCAGGGCTATTAGAATATATAAAATTATTTGTAATAAATTAATGAGGTATATTGAAAAACCTGGCCGAAATGGAGCGATCTCGACAAAAATTCTACTCTAAAACTGATTGAATAGACTCGTTGAACTGGCACTATCTCCTAAAATGCTTTGAGTATTTTCCTTCGGTAAAGTTTCAACACATCTGTAAAACCAGGACTATTAGCATATATATATAAAATATTTGTAATAAATCAATGAGGTATATTGAAAAACCTGGCCGATATGGACCGATCTCAACAAAAATACTACTCTAAAACTGATGGAATAGACTCGTTGAACTGGCACTATCTCCTAAAATACTTTGAGTATTTTAATTCGGTAAAGTTTCCGCACATCTGTGAAACCAGGGCTATTAGAATATTTAAACAGATTGGAAATAAATTAATGAGGTATATTGGAAAACCTGGCCGGAATGGACCGATCTTGTCAAAAATGTTACTCTAAAACTGATGGAATAGACTCGTTGAACTGACACTACCTCCTAAAATAATTTCAGTATTTTCATTCGGTAAAGTTTCTGCACATCTGTGAAACCAGGGCTATTAGAAGATATAAATAGATTGGAAACAAATTAATGAGGTATATTAAAAAACTTGCCCGTAATGGACCGATGTCGACAAAAATACTACTCTAAAACTGATGGAATAGACTTGTTGAACTGGCACTATCTCCTAAAATACTTTGAGTATTTTCATTCGGTAAAGTTTCCGCACATCTGTAAAACCAGGGCTATTAGAGTATATAAAATTATTTGTAATAAATTAATGAGGTATATTGAAAAACCTGGCCGAAATGGAGCGATCTCGACAAAAATTCTACTCTAAAACTGATGGAATAGACTCGTTGAACTGGCACTATCTCCTAAAATACTTTGAGTATTTTCATTCGGTAAAGTTTAAGCACATATGTAAAATCTGGGCTATTAGAATATATAAAAATATTTGTAATGAATTAATGAGGTATATAGAAAAAACTGGCCGGAATGGACCGATCTCGACAAAAATTTTACTCTAAAACTGATGGAATAGACTCGTTGAACTGGTACTATCTCCTAAAATGCTTTGAATATCTTCATTCGGTAAAGTTTCCACACATCTGTAAAACCTGGGCTATTAGAATATATTAAAATATTTGTAATGAATTAATGAGGTACATAGAAAAAACTGGCCGGAATGGACCGATCTCGACAAAATTTTTACTCTAAAACTGATGGAATAGACTCGTTGAACTGGCACTATCTCCTAAAATGCTTTGAGTATTTTCATTCGGTAAAGTTTCCGCACATCTGTCAAACCAGAGCTATTAGAATATATAAAATTATTTGTAAAAAATTAATGAGGTATATTGAAAAACCTGGCCGAAATGGAGCGATCTCGACAAAAATTCTACTCTAAAACTGATTGAATAGACTCGTTGAACTGGCACTATCACCTAAACTATTTTGAGTATTTTTATTCGGTAAAGTTTCCGCACATCTGTAAAATCTGGACTATTAGAATATATAAAAATATTTGTAATGAATTAATGAGGTATATTGAGAAACCTGGCCGGAATGGACCAACTCGACAAAAATACTACTCTAAAACTCATGAAATAGACTCGTTGAACTGGCACTATCTCCTAAAATGCTTTGAGTATTTTCATTCGGTAAAGTTTCCGCACATCTGTAAAACCAGGGCTATTAGAGTATATAAAATTATTTGTAATAAATTAATGAGGTATATTGAAAAACCTGGCCGAAATGGAGCGATCTTGACAAAAATTCTACTCTAAAACTGATTGAATAGACTCGTTGAACTGGCACTATCTCCTAAAATACTTTGAGTATTTTCATTCGGTAAAGTTTCCGCACATCTGTGAACTCTGGGCTATTAGAATATATAAACATATTTGTAATGAATTATTGAGGTATATTGAGAAACCTGGCCGGAATGGACCAATCTCGAAAAAAATGCTACTCTAAAACTGATGAAATAGACTCGTTGAACTGGCACTATCTCTTAAAATACTTTGAGTATTTTCATTCGGTAAAGTTTCCGCATATCTGTGAAACTAGGGCTATTACAATATATAAAAATATTGTAAATAAATTAATGAGGTATATAGAAAAACCTGGCCGGAATGGAACGATCTCGACAAAAATTCTACTCTAAAACTGATGGAATAGACTCGTTGAACTGGCACTATCTCCTAAAATACTTTGAGTATTTTCATTCGGTAAAGTTTAAGCACATCTGCAAAATCTGGGCTATTAGAATATATAAAAATATTTGTAATGAATTAATGAGGTATATAGAAAAAACTGGCCGGAAATGACGGATCTCGACAAAAATTTTACTCTAAAACTGATAGAATAGACTCGTTGAACTGGCACTATCTCCTAAAATGCTTAGAGTATTTTCATTCGGTAAAGTTTCCGCATATCTGTAAAACCAGGGCTATTAGAATATATAAAATTATTTGTAATAAATTAATGAGGTATATTGAAAAACCTGGCCGAAATGGAGCGATCTCGACAAAAATTCTACTCTAAAACTGATTGAATAGACTCGTTGAACTGGCACTATCTCCTAAAATGCTTTGAGTATTTTCATTCGGTAAAGTTTCCGCACATCTGTAAAACCAGGACTATTAGCATATATATAAAATATTTGTAATAAATCAATGAGGTATATTGAAAAACCTGGCCGGAATGGACCGATCTCAACAAAAACACTACTCTAAAACTGATGGAATAGACTCGTTGAACTGGGACTTTCTCCTTAAAATCTTTGAGTATTTTCATTCGGTAAAGTTTCCGCAAATCTGTGAAAGTAGTGTTATTAGAATATATAAAAAAATATTGGAAATAAATTAATGAGGTATATTGAAAAACCTGGACGGAATGGACCGATCTCAACAAAAATACTACTCTAAAACTGATGGAATAGACTCGTTGAACTGGCACTATCTCCTAAAATGCTTTGAGTATTTTCCTTCGGTAAAGTTTCAACACATCTGTAAAACCAGGACTATTAGCATATATATATAAAATATTTGTAATAAATCAATGAGGTATATTGAAAAACCTGGCCGATATGGACCGATCTCAACAAAAATACTACTCTAAAACTGATGGAATAGACTCGTTGAACTGGCACTATCTCCTAAAATACTTTGAGTATTTTAATTCGGTAAAGTTTCCGCACATCTGTGAAACCAGGGCTATTAGAATATTTAAACAGATTGGAAATAAATTAATGAGGTATATTGGAAAACCTGGCCGGAATGGACCGATCTTGTCAAAAATGTTACTCTAAAACTGATGGAATAGACTCGTTGAACTGACACTACCTCCTAAAATAATTTCAGTATTTTCATTCGGTAAAGTTTCTGCACATCTGTGAAACCAGGGCTATTAGAAGATATAAATAGATTGGAAACAAATTAATGAGGTATATTAAAAAACTTGCCCGTAATGGACCGATGTCGACAAAAATACTACTCTAAAACTGATGGAATAGACTTGTTGAACTGGCACTATCTCCTAAAATACTTTGAGTATTTTCATTCGGTAAAGTTTCCGCACATCTGTAAAACCAGGGCTATTAGAGTATATAAAATTATTTGTAATAAATTAATGAGGTATATTGAAAAACCTGGCCGAAATGGAGCGATCTCGACAAAAATTCTACTCTAAAACTGATGGAATAGACTCGTTGAACTGGCACTATCTCCTAAAATACTTTGAGTATTTTCATTCGGTAAAGTTTAAGCACATATGTAAAATCTGGGCTATTAGAATATATAAAAATATTTGTAATGAATTAATGAGGTATATAGAAAAAACTGGCCGGAATGGACCGATCTCGACAAAAATTTTACTCTAAAACTGATGGAATAGACTCGTTGAACTGGTACTATCTCCTAAAATGCTTTGAATATCTTCATTCGGTAAAGTTTCCACACATCTGTAAAACCTGGGCTATTAGAATATATTAAAATATTTGTAATGAATTAATGAGGTACATAGAAAAAACTGGCCGGAATGGACCGATCTCGACAAAATTTTTACTCTAAAACTGATGGAATAGACTCGTTGAACTGGCACTATCTCCTAAAATGCTTTGAGTATTTTCATTCGGTAAAGTTTCCGCACATCTGTCAAACCAGAGCTATTAGAATATATAAAATTATTTGTAAAAAATTAATGAGGTATATTGAAAAACCTGGCCGAAATGGAGCGATCTCGACAAAAATTCTACTCTAAAACTGATTGAATAGACTCGTTGAACTGGCACTATCACCTAAACTATTTTGAGTATTTTTATTCGGTAAAGTTTCCGCACATCTGTAAAATCTGGACTATTAGAATATATAAAAATATTTGTAATGAATTAATGAGGTATATTGAGAAACCTGGCCGGAATGGACCAACTCGACAAAAATACTACTCTAAAACTCATGAAATAGACTCGTTGAACTGGCACTATCTCCTAAAATGCTTTGAGTATTTTCATTCGGTAAAGTTTCCGCACATCTGTAAAACCAGGGCTATTAGAGTATATAAAATTATTTGTAATAAATTAATGAGGTATATTGAAAAACCTGGCCGAAATGGAGCGATCTTGACAAAAATTCTACTCTAAAACTGATTGAATAGACTCGTTGAACTGGCACTATCTCCTAAAATACTTTGAGTATTTTCATTCGGTAAAGTTTCCGCACATCTGTGAAATCTGGGCTATTAGAATATATAAACATATTTGTAATGAATTATTGAGGTATATTGAGAAACCTGGCCGGAATGGACCAATCTCGAAAAAAATGCTACTCTAAAACTGATGAAATAGACTCGTTGAACTGGCACTATCTCTTAAAATACTTTGAGTATTTTCATTCGGTAAAGTTTCCGCATATCTGTGAAACTAGGGCTATTACAATATATAAAAATATTGTAAATAAATTAATGAGGTATATAGAAAAACCTGGCCGGAATGGAACGATCTCGACAAAAATTCTACTCTAAAACTGATGGAATAGACTCGTTGAACTGGCACTATCTCCTAAAATACTTTGAGTATTTTCATTCGGTAAAGTTTAAGCACATCTGCAAAATCTGGGCTATTAGAATATATAAAAATATTTGTAATGAATTAATGAGGTATATAGAAAAAACTGGCCGGAAATGACGGATCTCGACAAAAATTTTACTCTAAAACTGATAGAATAGACTCGTTGAACTGGCACTATCTCCTAAAATGCTTAGAGTATTTTCATTCGGTAAAGTTTCCGCATATCTGTAAAACCAGGGCTATTAGAATATATAAAATTATTTGTAATAAATTAATGAGGTATATTGAAAAACCTGGCCGAAATGGAGCGATCTCGACAAAAATTCTACTCTAAAACTGATTGAATAGACTCGTTGAACTGGCACTATCTCCTAAAATGCTTTGAGTATTTTCATTCGGTAAAGTTTCCGCACATCTGTAAAACCAGGACTATTAGCATATATATAAAATATTTGTAATAAATCAATGAGGTATATTGAAAAACCTGGCCGGAATGGACCGATCTCAACAAAAATACTACTCTAAAACTGATGGAATAGACACGTTGAACTGGGACTTTCTCCTTAAAATCTTTGAGTATTTTCATTCGGTAAAGTTTCCGCAAATCTGTGAAAGTAGTGTTATTAGAATATATAAAAAAATATTGGAAATAAATTAATGAGGTATATTGAAAAACCTGGACGGAATGGACCGATCTCAACAAAAATACTACTCTAAAACTGATGGAATAGACTCGTTGAACTGGCACTATCTCCTAAAATACTTTGAGAATTTTCATTCAGTAAAGTTTCCGCACATCTATGAAACCAGGGATATTAAGATATATAAAAAGATTGGAAATAAATTAATGAGGTATATTGAAAAACCTGGCCCAAATGGACCGATCTCGACAAAAATACTACTGTAAAACTGATGGATTCGACTCGTTGAACTGGCACTATCTCCTAAAATGCCTTGAGTATTTTCATTTGGTAAAGTTTCTGAACATCTGTAAAACCAGAGCTATTAGAATATATAAAATTATTTGTAATAAATTAATGAGGTATATTGAAAAACTTGGCCGAAATGGACCGATCTTGACAAAAAACTACTCTTAAACTGATGTAATGGACTCGTTGAACTGGCATTATTTCCTAAAATACGTTGAGTATTTTCATTCATTAAAGTTTCCGCCCATCTGTGAAACCTGGGCTATTAGAATATATAAAAATATTTGTAATGAATTAATGAGGTATATAGAAAAAACTGGCCGGAATGGACCGATCTCGACAAAAATTTTACTCTAAAACTGATGGAATAGACTCGTTGAACTGGCACTTTCTCCTAAAACACTTTGAGTATTTTCATTCGGTCAAGTTTCAGCATATCTGTGAAACTAGGGTTATTAAAATATATAAAAAAATTGGAAATAAATTAATGAGGTATATTGAAAAACCTGGCCCAAATGGACCGATCTCGACAAAAATACTACTCTAAAACTGATGGATTCGACTCGTTGAACTGGCACTATCTCCTAAAATGCTTTCAGTATTTTCATTCGGTAAAGTTTCTGAACATCTGTAAAACCAGAGCTATTAGAATATATAAAAATATTTGTAATGAATTAATGAGATATATAGAAAAAACTGGCCGGAAATGACCGATCTCGACAAAAATTTTACTCTAAAACTGATAGAATAGACTCGTTGAAGTGGCACTATCTCCTAAAATACTTTGAGTATTTTCATTCGGTAAAGTTTCCGCACATCTGTAAAACCAGGACTATTAGCATATATATATAAAATTTTTGTAATAAATCAATAAGGTATATTGAAAAACCTGGCCGATATGGACCGATCTCAACAAAAATACTACTCTAAAACTGATGGAATAGACTCGTTGAACTGGCACTATCTCCTAAAATACTTTGAGTATTTTAATTCGGTAAAGTTTCCGCACATCTGTGAAACCAGGGCTATTAGAATATTTAAACAGATTGGAAATAAATTAATGAGGTATATTGGAAAACCTGGCCGGAATGGACCGATCTTGTCAAAAATGTTACTCTAAAACTGATGGAATAGACTCGTTGAACTGACACTACCTCCGAAAATAATTTCAGTATTTTCATGCGGTAAAGTTTCTGCACATCTGTGAAACCAGGGCTATTAGAAGATATAAATAGATTGGAAACAAATTAATGAGGTATATTAAAAAACTTGCCCGTAATGGACCGATGTCGACAAAAATACTACTCTAAAACTGATGGAATAGACTTGTTGAACTGGCACTATCTCCTAAAATACTTTGAGTATTTTCATTCGGTAAAGGTTTTCGTTGAACTGGCACTATCCCCGAAAATAATTTCAGTATTTTCATTCGGTAAAGTTACTGCACATCTGTGAAACCAGGGCTATTAGAAGATATAAATAGATTGGAAATAAATTAATGAGGTATATTAAAAAACCTGGCCGGAATGGACCGATCTCCTAAAACGCTTTGAATATTTTCATTCGGTAAATTTTTCTGCATATCTGTATAACCTGGGCTATTAGAATATATAAACACATATGTAATTAATTAATTAGATATATTGAAAAATCTGGCCGGAATGGACCGATTTCTACAAAAATTCTACTCTAAAACTGATGGAATAGACTCGTTGAACTGGCACTATCTCTTAAAATACTTTGAGTATTTTCATTCGTTAAACTTCTCGTTCATCTATGAAACCAGGGCTAATAGGATATGTAAAAATATTGGAAATAAATTAATGAGGTATATTGAGAAACCTGGCCCAAATGGACCGATCTCGTCAAAAATTCTACTCTAAAACTGATGGAATAGACTCGTTGAACTATCACTATCTCCTAAAATACTTTGAGTATTTTCATTCGGTAAAGTTTCCGCACATCTGTAAAACCAGGGCTATTAGCATATATATAAAAATATTTGTAATAAATTAATGAGGTATATTGAAAAACCTGGCCGGAATGGACCGAACTCAATAAAAATACCACTCTAAAACCGAGGGAATAGACTCGTTGAACTGGCACTCTCTCCTAAAATACTTTGAGTGTTTTCATTCGGGAAAGTTTCCGCAATCTGTAAAACCTGGACTATTAGATTATATAAAAATCTCTGTAATGAATTAATGAGGTATATTGAAAAACCTTGCCGGAACTCACCGATTTCGACAAAAATTCTACTCTAAAACTGATGGAATAGACTTGTTGAACTGGCACTATCTCCTAAAATACTTTGAGTATTTTCATTCGGTAAAGTTTCCGCACATCTGTAAAACCAGGGCTATTAGCATATATATAAAAATATTTGTAATAAATTAATGAGGTATATTGAAAAACCTGGCCGGAATGGACCGAACTCAATAAAAATACCACTCTAAAACCGAGGGAATAGACTCGTTGAACTGGCACTCTCTCCTAAAATACTTTGAGTGTTTTCATTCGGGAAAGTTTCCGCAATCTGTAAAACCTGGACTATTAGATTATATAAAAATCTCTGTAATGAATTAATGAGGTATATTGAAAAACCTTGCCGGAACTCACCGATTTCGACAAAAATTCTACTCTAAAACTGATGGAATAGACTTGTTGAACTGGAACTATCTCCTAAAATACTTTGAGTATTTTCATTCGGTAAAGTTTCCTCACATTTGTAAAACCTGGGCTATTAGAATATATAAAAATATTTGTAATGAATTAATGAGGTATATTGAAAAACCTTGCCGGAACTGATCAATTTCGACAAAAATTCTACTCTAAAACTGATAGAATAGATTCGTTGAACTGACACTATCTCCTAAAATACTTTGAGTATTTTCATTCGGTAAAGTTTCCGCACATCTGTAAAACCAGAGCTATTAGAATATATAAAAATATTTGTAATGAATTAATGAGGTATATAGAAAAAACTGGCCGGAAATGACCGATCTCGACAAAAATTTTACTCTAAAACTGATAGAATAGACTCGTTGAACTGGCACTATCTCCTAAAATGCTTTGAGTATTTTCATTCGGTAAAGTTTCAGCATATCTGTAAAACCAGGGCTATTAGAATATATAAAATTATTTGTAATAAATTAATGAGGTATATTGAAAAACCTGGCCGGAATGGACCGATCTCAACAAAAATACTACTCTGAAACTGATGGAATAGAATCGTTGAACTGGCACTTTCTCCTAAAACTCTTTGAGTATTTTCATTCGGTAAAGTTTCCGCAAATCTGTGAAACTAGGGTTATTAGAATATATAAAAATATTGGAAATAAATTAATGAGGTATATTGAAAAACCTGGACGGAATGGACCGATCTGGACAAAAATTCTACTCTAAAACTGATGGAATAGACTCGTTGAACTGGCACTATCTCCTAAAATACTTTGAGAATTTTCATTCAGTAAAGTTTCCGCACATCTATGAAACCAGGGCTATTAAGATATATAAAAACATTGGAAATAAATTAATGAGGTATATTGAAAAACCTGGCCCAAATGGACCGATCTCGACAAAAATACTACTGTAAAACTGATGGATTCGACTCGTTGAACTGGCACTATCTCCTAAAATGCTTTCAGTATTTTCATTTGGTAAAGTTTCTGAACATCTGTAAAACCAGAGCTATTAGAATATATAAAATTATTTGTAATAAATTAATGAGGTATACTGAAAAACTTGGCCGAAATGGACCGATCTCGACAAAAAAACTACTCTTAAACTGATGGAATAGACTCGTTGAACTGGCACTATCTCCTAAAATACTTTGAGTATTTTCATGCGGTAAAATTTCCGCACATCTGTAAAACCAGGACTATTAGCATATATATATAAAATTTTTGTAATAAATCAATGAGGTATATTGAAAAACCTGGCCGATATGGACCGATCTCAACAAAAATACTACTCTAAAACTGATGGAATAGACTCGTTGAACTGGCACTTTCTCCTAAAACTCTTTGAGTATTTTCATTCGGAAAAGTTTCCGCAAATCTGTGAAACTAGGGTTATTAGAATATATAAAAATATTGGAAATAAATTAATGAGGTATATTGAAAAACTTGGCCGAAATGGACCGATCTCGACAAAAATTTTACTTTAAAACTGATGGAATAGACTCGTTGAACTGGCACTATCTCCTAAAACACTTTGAGTATTTTCATTCGGTAAACTTTCCGCTCATCTATGAAACCAGGGCTATTAGGATATGTAAATATATTGCAAATGAAATAATGAGGTATATTGAAAAACCTGGCGGGAATGGACCGATCTCGA
This sequence comes from Ostrea edulis, assembly GCF_947568905.1. Taxonomy (NCBI): domain Eukaryota; kingdom Metazoa; phylum Mollusca; class Bivalvia; order Ostreida; family Ostreidae; genus Ostrea; species Ostrea edulis. Next base: position 892,605 of record NC_079173.1, on the reverse strand, counting down.
CAAAAATACTACTCTAAAACTGATGGAATAGACTCGTTGAACTGGCACTATCTCCTAAAATACTTTGAGTATTTTCATTCGGTGAAGTTTCCACACATCTGTAAAACCAGGGCTATTAGCATATATATAAAAATATTTGTAATAAATTAATGAGGTATATTGAAAAACCTGGCCGGAATGGACCGATCTCAACAAAAATACTATTCTAAAACTGATGGAATAAACTCGTTGAACTGGCACTATCTCCTAAAATACTTTGAGTATTTTCATTCGGAAAAGTTTCCGCACATCTGTGAAACCAGGGCTATTAGACTATTTAAACAGATTGGAAATGAATTAATGAGGTATATTGAAAAACCTGACCGGAATTGACCGATGTCGTCAAAAATGCTACTCTAAAACTGATGGAATAGACTCGTTGAACTGGCACTATCTCCTAAAATACTTTGAGTTTTTTCATTCGGTAAAGTTTCTGCACATCTGTGAAACCAGGGCTATTAGAAGATATAAATAGATTGGAAATAAATTAATGAGGTATATTAAAAAACCTGGCCGGAATGGACCGATCTCGACAAAAATACTACTCTAAAAGTGATGGAATAGACTCGTTGAACTGGCACTATCTCCAAAAACGCTTTGAATATTTTCATTCGGTAAAGTTTCTGCATATCTGTATAACCTGGGCTATTAGAATATATAAACACATATGTAATTAATTAATTAAATATATTGAAAAACCTGGCCGGAATGGACCGATCTCGAGAAAAATACTACTCTAAAACTGACGGAATAGACTCGTTGAACTGGCACTATCTCCTAAAATACTTTGAGTATTTTCATTCAATAAAGTTTCCGCACATTTATGAAACCAGGGCTATTTAGATATATAAAAACATTGGAAATAAATTAATGAGGTATATTGAAAAACCTGGCCGAAATGGACCGATCTCGACAAAAATACTCCTCTAAAACTGATGAGATAGACTCGTTGAACTGGCACTATCTCCTAAAATACTTTGAGTATTTTCATTCGGTAAAGTTTCCGCACATCTGTAAAACCTGGGCTATTAGAATATATAAAAATATTTGTAATGAATTAATGAGGTATATAGAAAAAACTGGCCGGAATGGACCGATCTCGACAAAAATTTTACACTAAAACTGATGGAATAGACTCGTTGAACTGGCACTATCTCCTAAAATGCTTTGAGTATTTTCATTCAGTAAAGTTTCCGCATATCTGTAAAACCAGGGCTATTAGAATATATAAAATTATTTGTTATAAATTAATGAGGTATATTGAAAAACCTGGACGGAATGGACCGATCTCAACAAAAATACTACTCTGAAACTGATGGAATAGAATCGTTGAACTGGCACTTTCTCCTAAAACTCTTTGAGTATTTTCATTTGGTAAAGTTTCCGCAAATCTGTGAAACTAGGGTTATTAGAATATATAAAAATATTGGAAATAAATTAATGAGGTATATTGAAAAACCTGGACGGAATGGACCGATCTGGACAAAAATTCTACTCTAAAACTGATGGAATAGACTCGTTGAACTGGCACTATCTCCTAAAATACTTTGAGAATTTTCATTCAGTAAAGTTTCCGCACATCTATGAAACCAGGGCTATTAAGATATATAAAAACATTGGAAATAAATTAATGAGGTATATTGAAAAACCTGGCCCAAATGGACCGATCTCGACAAAAATACTACTGTAAAACTGATGGATTCGACTCGTTGAACTGGCACTATCTCCTAAAATGCTTTCAGTATTTTCATTTGGTAAAGTTTCTGAACATCTGTAAAACCAGAGCTATTAGAATATATAAAATTATTTGTAATAAATTAATGAGGTATACTGAAAAACTTGGCCGAAATGGACCGATCTCGACAAAAAAACTACTCTTAAACTGATGGAATAGACTCGTTGAACTGGCACTATCTCCTAAAATACTTTGAGTATTTTCATGCGGTAAAATTTCCGCACATCTGTAAAACCAGGACTATTAGCATATATATATAAAATTTTTGTAATAAATCAATGAGGTATATTGAAAAACCTGGCCGATATGGACCGATCTCAACAAAAATACTACTCTAAAACTGATGGAATAGACTCGTTGAACTGGCACTTTCTCCTAAAACTCTTTGAGTATTTTCATTCGGAAAAGTTTCCGCAAATCTGTGAAACTAGGGTTATTCGAATATATAAAAATATTGGAAATAAATTAATGAGGTATATTGAAAAACTTGGCCGAAATGGACCGATCTCGACAAAAATTTTACTTTAAAACTGATGGAATAGACTCGTTGAACTGGCACTATCTCCTAAAACACTTTGAGTATTTTCATTCGGTAAACTTTCCGCTCATCTATGAAACCAGGGCTATTAGGATATGTAAATATATTGCAAATGAAATAATGAGGTATATTGAAAAACCTGGCGGGAATGGACCGATCTCGACAAAAATACTACTCTAAAACTGATGGAATAGACTCGTTGAACTGGCACTATCTCCTAAAATACTTTGAGTATTTTCATTCGGTGAAGTTTCCACACATCTGTAAAACCAGGGCTATTAGCATATATATAAAAATATTTGTAATAAATTAATGAGGTATATTGAAAAACCTGGCCGGAATGGACCGATCTCAACAAAAATACTATTCTAAAACTGATGGAATAAACTCGTTGAACTGGCACTATCTCCTAAAATACTTTGAGTATTTTCATTCGGAAAAGTTTCCGCACATCTGTGAAACCAGGGCTATTAGACTATTTAAACAGATTGGAAATAAATTAATGAGGTATATTGAAAAACCTGACCGGAATTGACCGATGTCGTCAAAAATGCTACTCTAAAACTGATGGAATAGACTCGTTGAACTGGCACTATCTCCTAAAATACTTTGAGTTTTTTCATTCGGTAAAGTTTCTGCACATCTGTGAAACCAGGGCTATTAGAAGATATAAATAGATTGGAAATAAATTAATGAGGTATATTAAAAAACCTGGCCGGAATGGACCGATGTCGTCAAAAATGCTACTCTAAAACTGATGGAATAGACTCGTTGAACTGGCACTATCTCCTAAAATACTTTGAGTTTTTTCATTCGGTAAAGTTTCTGCATATCTGTATAACCTGGGCTATTAGAATATATAAACACATACGTAATTAATTAATTAAATATATTGAAAAACCTGGCCGGAATGGACCGATCTCGAGAAAAATACTACTCTAAAACTGACGGAATAGACTCGTTGAACTGGCACTATCTCCTAAAATACTTTGAGTATTTTCATTCAATAAAGTTTCCGCACATTTATGAAACCAGGGCTATTTAGATATATAAAAACATTGGAAATAAATTAATGAGGTATATTGAAAAACCTGGCCGAAATGGACCGATCTCGACAAAAATACTCCTCTAAAACTGATGAGATAGACTCGTTGAACTGGCACTATCTCCTAAAATACTTTGAGTATTTTCATTCGGTAAAGTTTCCGCACATCTGTAAAACCTGGGCTATTAGAATATATAAAAATATTTGTAATGAATTAATGAGGTATATAGAAAAAACTGGCCGGAATGGACCGATCTCGACAAAAATTTTACACTAAAACTGATGGAACAGACTCGTTGAACTGGCACTATCTCCTAAAATGCTTTGAGTATTTTCATTCAGTAAAGTTTCCGCATATCTGTAAAACCAGGGCTATTAGAATATATAAAATTATTTGTTATAAATTAATGAGGTATATTGAAAAACCTGGTCGAAATGGACCGATCTCGACAAAAATTCTACTCTAAAACTGATGGAATAGACTCGTTGAACTGGCACTATCTCCTAAAATACTTTGAGTATTTTCATTCGGTAAAGTTTCTGCAGATTTGTAAAACCAGGGCTATTAGAATATATATAATTATTTGTAATAAATTAATGAGGTATATTGAAAAACCTGGCCGAAATGGACCGATCTCGACAAAAATTCTACTCTAAAACTGATAAAATAGACTCGTTCAACTAACACTATCTCCTAAAATACTTTCAGTATTTTCATTCGGTAAAGTTTCCGCATATCTATGAAACTAGGGCTATTAGAATATATAAAAATATTTGTAATGAATTAATGAGGTATATTGAGAAACCTTGCCGGAATGGAGCGATCTCGACAAAATTTCTACTCTAAAACTGATTGAATAGACTCGTTGAACTGGCACTATCTCCTAAAATACTTTGAGTATTTTCCTTCGGTAAAGTTTACGCACATCAGTAAAATCTGGGCTATTAGAATATATAAAAATATTTGTAATGAATTAATGAGGTATATTGAGAAACCCGGCCGGAGTGGACCAATCTCGACAAAAATACTACTCTAAAACTGATGAAATAGACTCGTTGAACTGGCACTATCTCCTAAAATACTTTGAGTATTTTCATTCGGAAAAGTTTCAGCATATTTGTGTAACTAGGGCTATTAGAATATATAAAATTGTTTGTAATAAATTAATGAGTTATATTGAAAAACCTTGCCGAAATGGACCGATCTCGTCAAAAATTCTACTCTAAAACTGATGGAATAGACTCGTTGACCTGGCACTATCTCCTAAAATACTTTGAGCATTTTCATTCGGTAAAGTTTCTGCACATTTGTAAAACCAGGGCTATTAGAATATATTAAAATATTTGTAATGAATTAATGAGGTATATAGTAAAAACTGGCCGGAATTGAGCGATCTCGACAAAATTTTTTCTTTAAAACTGATGAATTAGACTCGTTGAACTGGCACTATCTTCTAAAATGCTTTGAGTATTTTCATTCGGTAAAGTTTCCGCAGATCTGTAAAACCAGGGCTATTAGAATATATAAAATTATTTGTAATAAATTAATGAGGTATATTGAAAACCTGGCCGAAATGGAGCGATCTCGACAAAAATTCTACTCTAAAACTGATTGAATAGACTCGTTGAACTGGCACTATGTCCTAAAATACTTTGAGTATTTTCATTCGGTAAAGTTTCAGTATATTTGTGAAACTAGGGCTATTAGAATATATAAAATTATTTGTAATAAATTAATGAGTTATATTGAAAAACCTTGCCGAAATGGACCGATCTCGTTAAAAATTCTACTCTAAAACTGATGGAATAGACTCGTTGACCAGGCACTATCTCCTAAAATGCTTTGAGTATTTTCATTCGGTAAAGTTTCCGCATATCTGTGAAACTAGGGCTATTACAATATATAAAATATTGGAAATAAATTAATGAGGTATATTGAAAAACCTGGCCGGAATGGAGCGATCTGGACAAAAATTCTACTCTAAAACTGATGAAATAGACTCGTTCAACTGACACTATCTCTTAAAATACTTTGAGTATTTTCATTCGGTAAAGTTTCCGCATATCTCTGAAACTAGGGCTATTAGAATATATAAAAATATTTGTAATGAATTAATGAAGTATATTGAGAAACGTGGCCGGAATGGACCAATCTCGACAAAAATACTACTCTAAAACTGATGAAATACACTCGTTGAACTGGCACTATCTCCTAAAATACTTTGAGTATTTTCATTCGGTAAAGTTTTCGCACATTTGTAAAATCTGGGCTATTAGAATATATAAAAATATTTGTAATGAATTAAAAAGGTATATTTAGAAACCTGGCCGAAATGGACCGATCTCGACAAAAATTCTACTCTAAAACTGATGGAATAGACTCGTTGAACTGGCACTATCTCCTAAAATACTTTGATTATTTTCATTCGGTAAAGTTTCCGCACATCTGTAAAACCAGGGCTATTAGAGTATATAAAAATATTTGTTATGAATTAATGAGGTATATTGAAAAAACTGGCCGGAATGGACCGATCTCGACAAAAATTTTACTCTAAAACTGATGGAATAGACTCGTTGAACTGGTACTATCTCCTAAAATGCTTTGAGTATCTTCATTCGGTAAAGTTTCCACACATCTGTAAAACCTGGGCTATTAGAACATATAAAAATATTTGTAATGAATTAATGAGGTATATAGAAAAAACTGGCCGGAATGGACCGATCTCGACAAAAATTTTACTCTAAAACTGATGGAATAGACTCGTTGAACTGGCACTATCTCCTAAAATGCTTTGAGTATTTTCATTTGCTAAAGTTTCCGCACATCTGTAAAACCAGGGCTATTAGAGTATATAAAATTATTTGTAATAAATTAATGAGGTATATTGAAAAACCTGGCCGAAATGGACCGATATCGACAAAAATACTACCGTAAAACTAATGGATTAGACTCGTTGAACTGGCACTATCTCCTAAAATGCTTTGAGTATTTTCATTCGGTAAAGTTTCTACACATCTGTAAAACAAGGGCTATTAGAATATATAAAATTATTTGTAATAAATTAATGAGGTATATTGAAAAACCTGGCCGAAATGGACCGATTTCGACAAAAATACTACTCTAAAACTGATGGAATAGATTCGTTGAACTGGCACTATCTCCTAAAATACTTTGAGTATTTTCATTCAGTAAAGTTTCCGCACATCTATGAAACCAGGGATATTAGGATATATAAAAACATAGGAAATAAATTAATGAGGCATATTGAAAAACCTGACCGGAATGGACCGATCTCGACAAAAATTCTATTCTAAAACTGATGGAATAGACTTGTTGAACTGGCACTATCTCCTAAAATACTTTGAGTATTTTCATTCAGTAAAGTTTCTGCCCATCTATGAAACCAGGGATATTAGGATATATAAAAACATTGGAAATACATTAATCAGGTATATTGAAAAAACTGTACGAAATGGACCGATCTCGACAAAAATACTACTGTAAAACTGATGTATTAGACTCGTTGAACTGGCACTATCTCCTAAAATGCTTTTAGTATTTTCATTCAGTAAAGTTTCTGCACATCTGTAAAACCAGGGCTATTAGAATATATAAAATTATTTGTAATAAATTAATGAGGTATATTGAAAAACCTGGACGAAATGGATCGATTTCGACAAAAATTCTACTCTAAAACTGTTGAAATAGACTCGTCGAACTGGCACTATCTCCTAAAATACTTTGAGTATTTTCATTCGGTAAAGTTTCTGTACATCTATGACACCAGGGCTATTAGGATATATAAAAATATAGGAAATAAATTAATGAGGTATATTTAAAAACCTGGCCGAAATGGACAAATCTCAACAAAAATACTACTGTAAAACTGATGGAATAGACTCGTTGAACTGGTACTATTTCCTAAAATCCTTTGAGTATTTTCATTCGGTAAACTTTCTGCACATCTTTTAAACCTGGGCTATTAGAATATATAAAAATATTTGTAATGAATTCATGAGGTATATTGAAAAACCTCGGCGGAATGGACCGATTTCGACAAAAATTCTACTCTAAAACTGATGGAATAGACTCGTTGAACTGGCACTATATCCTGAAATACTTTGAGTATTTTCATTCGGTAAAGTTTCTGCAAATCTATGACAACAGGGCTATGAAGATATATAAAAATCTTGGAAAGAAATTAATGAGGTATATTGGAAAACCTGGCCGAAATGGACCGATTTCGACAAAAATACTACCGTAAAACTAATGGATTAGACTCGTTGAACTGGCACTATCTCCTAAAATGCTTTGAGTATATTCATTCGGTAAAGTTTCTGCACATCTGTAAAACAAGGGCTATTAGAATATATAAAATTATTTGTAATAAATTAATGAGGTATATTGAAAAACCTGGCCGAAATGGACCGATCTCGATAAAAATTCTATTCTAAAACTGATGGAATAGACTTATTGAACTGGAACTATATCCTAAAATGCTTTGAGTATTTTCATTCGGTAAAGTTTCCGCATATCTGTGAAACAAATGCTATTGGGATATATAAAAACATTGGAAATAAATTAATGAGGTATATTGAAAAACCTGGCCGGAATGGACAGATTTCGACAAAAATACTACTCTAAAACTGATGGAATAGATTCGTTGAACTGGCACTATCTCCTAAAATACTTTGAGTATTTTCATTCGGTAAAGTTTCTGCACATTTGTAAAACAAGGGCTATTAGAATATATAAAAACATTGGAAATAAATTAATGAGGTATATTGAAAAACCTGGCTGGAATGGACCGATCTCGACAAAAATACTACTCTAAAACTGATGAAATAGACTTGTTGAACTGGCACTATCTCCTAAAATACTTTGAGTATTTTCATTCGGTAAACTTTCCGCACATCTATAGAACCTGGGCTATTAGAATATATAAAAATATTTGTAATGAATTAATGAGGTATATTGAAAAACCTGGGCAGAATGGACCTATTTCGACAAAAATTCTACTCTAAAACTGATGGAATAGACTCGTTGAACTGGCACTATCTCCTGAAATACTTTGAGTATTTTCATTCAGTAAAGTATCTGCACATCTATGACACCAGGGCTATTAGGATATATAAAAATATTGGAAATAAATTAATGAGGTTTATTGAAAAACCTGGCCGGAATGAACCGATCTCGACAAAAATTCTATTTTAATACTGATGGAATAGACTTGTTGAACTGGCACTATCTCCTAAAATGCTTTGAGTATTTTCATTCGGTAAAGTGTCCGCATATCTGTTAAACAAAGACTATTAGGATATATAAAAACATTGGAAACAAATTAATGAGGTATATTGAAAAACCTGGCAGGAATGGACCGATTTCGACAAAAATACTACTCTAAAACTGATGGAATAGACTCGTTGAACTGGCACTTCTCCTAAAATACTTTGAGTATTTTCATTCAGTAAAGTTTCCGCACATCTACGAAACCAGGGATATTAGGAAATATAAAAACATTGGAAATAAATTAATGAGGTATATTGAAAAACCTGGCCGAAATGAACCGATCTCAACAAAAATACTACTGTAAAACTGATGGATTAGACTCGTTGAACTGGCACTATCTCCTAAAACGCTTTGAGTATTTTCATTCCGTAAAGTTTCTGAACATCTGTAGAACAAAGGCTATTAGAATATATATAATTATTTGTAATAAATTAATGAGGTATATTGAAAAACCTGGCCGGAATGGACCGATCTCGACAAAAATTCTACTGTAAAACTGATGGATTAGACTCCTTAAACTGGCACTATCTCCTCAAATACTTTGAGTATTTTCATTGAGTAACGTTTCCGCTCATCTATTAAACCAGGACTATTGGGAAATGTAAAAATCTTGGAAATAAATTAATGAGGTATATTGAAAAACCTGGCCGAAATTGACCGATTTCGACAAAATACTACCGTAAAACTAATGCATTAGACTCGTTGAACTGGCACTATCTCCGACAATCCTTTGAGTATTTTCATTCGGTAAAGTTTCTGCACATCTGTAAAACAAGGGCTATTAGAATATATAAAATTATTTGTAATAAATTAATCAGGTATATTGAAAAACCTGGCTGGAATGGACCGATCTCGACAAAAATACTACTCTAAAACTGATGAAATAGACTTGTTGAACTGGCACTATCTCCTCAAATACTTTGAGTATTTTCATTCGGTAAACTTTCCGCACATCTATAGAACCTGGGCTATTAGAATATATAAAAATATTTGTAATGAATTAATGAGGTATATTGAAAAACCTGTGCAGAATGGACCTATTTCGACAAAAATTCTACTCTAGAACTGATGGAATAGACTCGTTGAACTGGCACTATCTCCTGAAATACTTTGAGTATTTTCATTCAGTAAAGTATCTGCACATCTATGACACCAGGGCTATTAGAATATATAAAAATATTGGAAATAAATTAATGAGGTTTATTGAAAAACCTGGCCGGAATGGACCGATCTCGACAAAAATTCTATTTTAATACTGATGGAATAGACTTGTTGAACTGGCACTATCTCCTAAAATGCTTTGAGTATTTTCATTCGGTAAAGTTTCCGCATATCTGTTAAACAAAGACTATTAGGATATATAAAAACATTGGAAACAAATTAATGAGGTATATTGAAAAACCTGGCAGGAATGGACCGATTTCGACAAAAATACTACTCTAAAACTGATGGAATAGACTCGTTGAACTGGCACTTCTCCTAAAATACTTTGAGTATTTTCATTCAATAAAGTTTCCGCACATCTACGAAACCAGGGATATTAGGAAATATAAAAACATTGGAAATAAATTAATGAGGTATATTGAAAAACCTGGCCGAAATGAACCGATCTCAACAAAAATACTACTGTAAAACTGATGGATTAGACTCGTTGAACTGGCACTATCTCCTAAAACGCTTTGAGTATTTTCATTCCGTAAAGTTTCTGAACATCTGTAGAACAAAGGCTATTAGAATATATATAATTATTTGTAATAAATTAATGAGGTATATTGAAAAACCTGGCCGGAATGGACCGATCTCGACAAAAATTCTACTGTAAAACTGATGGATTAGACTCCTTAAACTGGCACTATCTCCTCAAATACTTTGAGTATTTTCATTGAGTAACGTTTCCGCTCATCTATTAAACCAGGACTATTGGGAAATGTAAAAATCTTGGAAATAAATTAATGAGGTATATTGAAAAACCTGGCCGAAATTGACCGATTTCGACAAAAATACTACCGTAAAACTAATGCATTAGACTCGTTGAACTGGCACTATCTCCTACAATCCTTTGAGTATTTTCATTCGGTAAAGTTTCTGCACATCTGTAAAACAAGGGCTATTAGAATATATAAAATTATTTGTAATAAATGAATCAGGTATATTGAAAAACCTGGCCGAAATGGACCGATCTCGACAAAAACTCTCCTCTAAAACTGATGGAATAGATTCGTTGAACTGGCACTATCTCCTAAAATACTTTGAGTATTTTCATTCGATAAAGTTTCCGCACATATGTAGAACATGGGCTATTAGGATATATAAAAATATTTGTAATGAATTAAAGAGGTATATTGAAAAACCTGGCTGGAATGGACCGATCTCGACAAAAATACTACTCTCAAACTGATGAAATAGACTTGTTGAACTGGCACTATCTCCTAAAATACTTTGAGTATTTTCATTCGGTAAACTTTCAGCACATCTATAGAGCCTGGGCTATTAAAATATATAAAAATATTTGTAATGAATTAATGAGGTATATTGAAAAACCTGTGCAGAATGGACCTATTTCGACAAAAATTCTACTCTAGAACTGATGGAATAGACTCGTTGAACTGGCACTATCTCCTGAAATACTTTGAGTATTTTCATTCAGTAAAGTATCTGCACATCTATGACACTAGGGCTATTAGGATATATAAAAATATTGGAAATAAATTAATGAGGTATATTGAAAAACCTGGGCGGAATGGACCGATCTCGACAAAAATTCTATTCTAAAACTGATGGAATAGACTTGTTGAACTGGCACTATCTCCTAAAATGCTTTGAGTATTTTCATTCGGTAAAGTTTCCGCATATCTGTGAAACAAAGGCTATTAGGATATATAAAAACGTTGGAAATAAATTAATGAGGTATATTGAAGAACCTGGTCGGAATGGACCGATTTCGACAAAAATACTACTCTAAAACTGATGGAATAGACTCGTTGAACTGGCACTATCTCCTAAAATACTTTGAGTATTTTCATTCAATAAAGTTTCCGCCCATCTACGAAACCAGGGATATTAGGAAATATAAAAAACATTGGAAATAAATTAATGAGGTATATTGAAAAACCTTGCCGAAATGAACCGATCTCAGAAAAAATACTACTGTAAAACTGATGGATTAGACTCGTTGAACTGGCACTATCTACTAAAATGCTTTGAGTATTTTCATTCAGTAAAGTTTCTGCACATCTGTAAAACCATTGCTATTAGAATATATAAAATTATTTGTAATAAATTAATGAGGTATATTGAAAAACCGGGGCGGAATGAACCCATTTCGACAAAAATTCTACTCTAAAACTGATGGAATAGACTCGTTGAACTGGCACTATATCCTCAAATACTTTGAGTATTTTCATTCGGTAAAGTTTCTGCACATTTATGAAACCAGGGCTATTGGGAAAGGTAAAAATCTTGGAAATAAATTAATGAGGTATATTGAAAATCCTTGCCGGAATGGACCGATCTCAACAAAAATACTACTGTAAAGCTGATGGAATACACTCGATGAACTGGCACTATCTCCTAAAATACTTTGAGTATTTTCATTCAGTAAAGTTTCTGCACATCTATGAAACCAGGGCTATTGGGAAAGGTAAAAATCTTGGAAATAAATTAATGAGGTATATTGAAAATCCTTGCCGGAATGGACCGATATCAACAAAAACACTACTCTAAAACTGATCAAATAGACTCTTTGAACTGGCACTATCTCCTAAAATACTTTGAGTATTTTCATTCGGTAAAGTTTCCGCACATCTAAGAAATCAGGGCTATTAGAATATATAAAAAATATCGGAAATAAATTAATGAGGTATATTGAAAAACCTGGCGGGAATGGATCGTTCTCGACAAAAATACTACTCTAAAACTAATGAAATAGACTCGTTGAACTGGCACTATCTCCTAAAATACTTTGAGTATTTCCATTCGGTAGAGTTTCTGCACATCTGTAGAACATGGGCTCTTAGAATATATAAAATTATTTGTAATAAATTAATGAGGTATATTGAAAAACCTGGCTGGAATTGACCGATCTCCACAAATATTCTACTCTAAAACTGATGGAAAAGACTCGTTGAACTGGCACTATATCCTTAAATACTTTGAGTATTTTCATTCAGTAAAGTTTCCACACATCTATGAAGCCAGGGCTATTAGGATATGTGAAAACATTGGAAATAAATTAATGAGGTATATTGAAAAGCCTGGCCGAAATGGACCGATCTCAACAAAAATACTACTCTAAAACTCAGGGATTAGACTCGTTGAACTGGCACTATCTCCTAAAATACTTTGAGTATTTTTATTCGGAAAAGTTTCCGCATATCTGTTAAACTAATGCTATTAGGATATATAAAAACATTGGAAATAAATTAATGAGGTATATTGAAAAGCCTGGCCGAAATGGACCGATCTCAACAAAAATACTACTCTAAAACTGATGAAATACACTCGTTGAACTGGCACTATCTCCTAAAATACTTTAAGTATTTTCATTCGGTAAAGTTTCCGCACATCTATGAAACGAGGGCTATAACGAAATGTAGAAATCTTGGAAATAAATTAATGAGGTATATTGAAAAAGGTGGCCGAAATGGACCGATTTCGACAAAAATACTACTCTAAAACTGATGGAATAGACTCGTTGAACTGGCACTATATCCTCAAATACTTTGAGTATTTTCATTCGGTAAAGTTTCTGCACATCTATGACACCAGGGCTATTAGGATATATAAAGATATAGGAAATAAATTAATGAGGTATATTGAAAAAACTGGCCGGAATGGATCACTCTCGACAAAAATACTACTCTAAAACTGATGAAATAGACTCGTTGAACTGGCACTATCTCCTAAAATACTTTGAGTATTTTCATTCGGTAAAATTTCTGCACATCTATGACACCACGGCTAATAGGATATATAAAAATATTGGAAATAAATTAATGAGGTATATTGAAAAACCTGGCCGGAATGGACCGATCTCGACAAAAATACTACTCTAAAACTGATGAAATAGACTCGTTGAACTGGCACTATGTCCTAAAATACTTTGAGTATTTTCATTCGGTAAACTTTCCCCAAATCTATGAAACCAGGGCTATTAGGATATATAAAAATATTGGAAATAAATTAATCAGGTATATTGAAAAACCTGGATGGAATGGACCGATCTCGACAAAAATTCTACTTTAAAACTGATGGAATAGACTCGTTGAACTGGCACTATCTCCTAAAACACTTTAAGTATTTTCATTCGGTAAAGTTTCCGCACTTCTATGAAACAAGGGTTATTAGGATATATAAAAATATTAGAAATAAATTAATGAGGTATATTGAAAAACCTGGCCGAAATGGACCGATTTCGACAAAAATATTACTCTAAAACTGATGTAATAGACTCGTTGAACTGGCACTATCTCCTAAAATGCTTTGAGTATTTACATTCGGTAAAGTTTCTGCACATCTGAATAGAATAACCTGGGTTATTAGAATATATAAAAATATTTGTAATAAATTAATGAGGTATATTGAAAAACCTGGCCGAAATGGACCGATCTCGACAAATATTCTACTCTAAAACTGATAGAAAAAAATCGTTGAACTGGCACTATGTCCTAAAATACTTTGAGTATTTTCATTCGGTAAACTTTCCGCAAATCTATGAAACCAGGGCTATTAGGATATATAAAAATATTGGAAATAAATTAATGAGGTATATTGAACAACCTGGATGGAATGGACCGATCTCGACAAAAATTCTACTTTAAAACTGATGGAATAGACTCGTTGAACTGGCACTATCTCCTAAAATACTTTGAGTATTTTCATTCGGTAAAGTTTCCGCATATCTGTGAAACTAGGGCTATTAGAATATATAAAATTATATGTAATAAATTAATGAGGTATATTGAAAAACCTGGCCGAAATGGACCGATTTCGACAAAAATACTACTCTAAAACTGATGGAATAGACTCGTTGAACTGGCACTATATCCTCAAATACTTTGAGTATTTTCATTCGGTAAAGTTTCTGCACATCTATGACACCAGGGCTATTAATATATATAAAAACATTGGAAATAAATTAATGAGGTATATTGAAAAACCTGGCCAAAATGGACCGATTTCGACAAAAATACTACTCTAAAACTGATGTAATAGACTCGTTGAACTGGCACTATCTCCTAAAATACTTTGAGTATTTACATTCGGTAAAGTTTCGGCACATCTGAATAGAATAACCTGGGCTATTAGAATATATAAAAATATTTGTAATAAATTAATGAGGTATATTGAAAACCTGGCCGAAATGGAACAATTTCGACAAAAATGCTACTCTACAACTGATGAAATAGACTCTTTGAACTGGTACTATCTCCAAAAATACTTTGAGTATTTTCATTCGGTAAAGTTTCTGCATATCTGTGAAACTAGGGCTATTAGAATATATAAAATTATTTGTAATAAATTAATGAGGTATATTGAAAAACCTGGCCGAAATGGACCGATTTCGACAAAAATACTACTCTAAAACTGATGGAATAGACTCGTTGAACTGGCACTATATCCTCAAATACTTTGAGTATTTTCATTCGGTAAAGTTTCTGCACATCTATGGCACCAGGGCTATTAATATATATAAAAACATTGGAAATAAATTAATGAGGTATATTGAAAAACCTGGCCGAAATGGACCGATTTCGACAAAAATACTACTCTAAAACTGATGTAATAGACTCGTTGAACTGGCACTATCTCCTAAAATACTTTGAGTATTTACATTCGGTAAAGTTTCTGCACATCTGAATAGAATAACCTGGGCTATTAGAATATATAAAAATATTTGTAATAAATTAATGAGGTATATTGAAAACCTGGCCGAAATGGAACAATTTCGACAAAAATGCTACTCTAAAACTGATGAAATAGACTCTTTGAACTGGTACTATCTCCAAAAATACTTTGAGTATTTTCATTCGGTAAAGTTTCTGCATATCTGTGAAAATAGGGCTATTAGAATATATAAAATTATTTGTAATAAATTAATGAGGTATATTGAAAAACCTGGCCGAAATGGACCGATTTCGACAAAAATACTACTCTAAAACTGATGGAATAGACTCGTTGAACTGGCACTATCTCCTCAAATACTTTGAGTATTTTCATTCGGTAAAGTTTCTGCACATCTATGACACCAGGGCTATTAATATATATAAAAACATTGGAAATAAATTAATGAGGTATATTGAAAAACCTGGCCGGAATGGACCCATTTCGACAAAAATTCTACCTCTAAAACTGATGAAATACACTCGTTGAACTGGCACTATCTCCTAAAACACTTTAAATATTTTCATTCGTTAAAGTTTCCGCACATCTATGAAACCAGGGCTATTAGGATATCTCGACAAAAATACTACTGTAAAACTGATGGATTAGACTCGTTGAACTGGCACTATCTCCTAAAATACTTTGAGTATTTTCATTCGGTAAAGTTTCTGCACATCTGTAGAACAAGGGCTATTAGAATATATAAAAATATTTGTAATAAATTAATGAGGTATATTGAAAAACCTGGCCGAAATGGACCGATCTCGACAAATATTCTACTCTAAAACTGATGGAAAAGACTCGTTGAACTGGCACTATGTCCTAAAATACTTTGAGTATTTTCATTCGGTAAAGTTTCCGCTCATCTGTAGAAACTGGGCAAATAGAATATATAAAAATATTTGTATTGAATTTATGAGGTATATTGAAAAACCTGGGCGGAATGGACCGATTTCGACAAAAATACTACTCTAAAACTGATGGAGTAGACTCGTTGAACTGGCACTATCTCCTAAAATACTTTGAGTATTTTCATTCAGTAAAGTTTCCACACATCTATGAAGCCAGGGCTATTAGGATATATAAAAACATTGGAAATAAATTCATGAGGAATATTGAAAAGCCTGGCCGAAATGGACCGATCTCAACAAAAATACTACTCTAAAACTGATGGATTAGACTCGTTGAACTGGCACTATCTCCTAAAATGCTTTGAGTATTTTCATTCGGTAAAGTTTCCTCACATCTATGAAACCAGGGATATTGGGATATATAGAAATATCGGAAATAAATTATTGAGGTATATTGAAAAACCTGGCCGGAATGGACCCATTTCGACAAAAATTCTACCTCTAAAACTGATGAAATACACTCGTTGAACTGGCACTATCTCCTAAAACACTTTAAATATTTTCATTCGGTAAAGTTTCCGCACATCTATGAAACCAGGGCTATTAGGATATATAAAAATATTGGAAATAAATTAATGAGGTATATTGAAAAACCCGGCCGAAATGGACCGATCTCGACAAAAATACTACTGTAAAACTGATGGATTAGACTCGTTGAACTGGCACTATCTCCTAAAATACTTTGAGTATTTTCATTCGGTAAAGTTTCTGCACATCTGTAGAACAAGGGCTATTAGAATATATAAAAATATTTGTAATAAATTAATGAGGTATATTGAAAAACCTGGCCGAAATGGACCGATCTCGACAAATATTCTACTCTAAAACTGATGGAATAGACTCGTTGAACTGGCACTATGTCCTAAAATACTTTGAGTATTTTCATTCGGTAAAGTTTCCGCTCATCTGTAGAAACTGGGCAAATAGAATATATAAAAATATTTGTATTGAATTTATGAGGTATATTGAAAAACCTGGGCGGAATGGACCGATTTCGACAAAAATACTACTCTAAAACTGATGGAGTAGACTCGTTGAACTGGCACTATCTCCTAAAATACTTTGAGTATTTTCATTCAGTAAAGTTTCCACACATCTATGAAGCCAGGGCTATTAGGATATATAAAAACATTGGAAATAAATTCATGAGGTATATTGAAAAGCCTGGCCGAAATGGACCGATCTCAACAAAAATACTACTCTAAAACTGATGGATTAGACTCGTTGAACTGGCACTATCTCCTAAAATGCTTTGAGTATTTTCATTCGGTAAAGTTTCCTCACATCTATGAAACCAGGGATATTGGGATATATAGAAATATCGGAAATAAATTATTGAGGTATATTGAAAAACCTGGCCGGAATGGACCCATTTCGACAAAAATTCTACCTCTAAAACTGATGAAATACACTCGTTGAACTGGCACTATCTCCTAAAACACTTTAAATATTTTCATTCGGTAAAGTTTCCGCACATCTATGAAACCAGGGCTATTAGGATATATAAAAATATTGGAAATAAATTAATGAGGTATATTGAAAAACCTGGCCGAAATGGACCGATCTCGACAAAAATACTACTGTAAAACTGATGAATTAGACTCGTTGAACTGGCACTATCTCCTAAAATACTTTGAGTATTTTCATTCGGTAAAGTTTCTGCACATCTGTAGAACAAGGGCTATTAGAATATATAAAAATATTTGTAATAAATTAATGAGGTATATTGAAAAACCTGGCCGAAATGGACCGATCTCGACAAATATTCTACTCTAAAACTGATGGAAAAGACTCGTTGAACTGGCACTATGTCCTAAAATACTTTGAGTATTTTCATTCGGTAAAGTTTCCGCTCATCTGTAGAAACTGGGCAAATAGAATATATAAAAATATTTGTATTGAATTTATGAGGTATATTGAAGAACCTGGGCGGAATGGACCGATTTCGACAAAAATACTACTCTAAAACTGATGGAGTAGACTCGTTGAACTGGCACTATCTCCTAAAATACTTTGAGTATTTTCATTCAGTAAAGTTTCCACACATCTATGAAGCCAGGGCTATCAGGATATATAAAAACATTGGAAATAAATTCATGAGGTATATTGAAAAGCCTGGCCGAAATGAACCGATCTCAACAAAAATACTACTCTAAAACTGATGGATTAGACTCGTTGAACTGGCACTATCTCCTGAAATACTTTGAGTATTTTCATTCAGTAAAGTTTCCACACATCTATGACACCAGGGCTATTAGTATATATAAAAATATTGGAAATTAATCAATGAGGTATATTGAAAAACCTGGCCGAAATGGACCGATCTCGACAAAAATACTACTGTAAAACTGATGGATTAGACTCGTTAAACTGGCACTATCTCCTAAAATGCTTTGAGTATTTTCATTCGGTAAAGTTTCCTCACATCTATGAAACCAGGGCTATTAGGATATATAGAAATATCGGAAATAAATTATTGAGGTATATTGAAAAACCTGGCCGGAATGGAACGATCTCGACAAAAATGCTACTCTAAAACTGATGGAATAGACTCGTTGAACTGGCACTATATCCTCAAATACTTTGAGTATTTTCATTCTGTAAAGTTTCCGCACATCTATGACACCAGGGCTATTAGAATATATAAAAATATTTGTAATGAATTAATGAGGTATATTGAAAACCTGGCCGAAATGGACCGATCTCGACAAAAATACTACTGTAAAACTGATGGAATAGACTCGTTGAACTGGCACTATCTCCTAAAATACTTTGAGTATTTTCATTCGGTAAAGTTTCTGCACATCTGTAAACAAAGGGCTATTAGAATATATAAAATTATTTGTAATAAATTAATGAGGTATATTGAAAAACCTGGCCGAAATGGACCGATCTCTACAAAAATACTACTCTAAAACTGATGGAATAGACTATTTGAACTGGCACTATCTCCTAAAATACTTTGAGTATTTTCATTCGGTAAAGTTTCCGCACATCTGTAAAACAAGGGCTATTAGAATATATAAAAATATTTGTAATGAATTAATGAGGTATATTGAAAAAACTGGCCAGAATGGACCGATCTCGACAAAAATACTACTCTAAAACTGATGAAATAGAGTCGTTCAACTGGCACTATCTCCTGAAATACTTTGAGTATTTTCATTTGGCAAAGTTTCCGCACATCTATGAAACCAGAGCTATTAGGATATATAGAAATATCGGAAATGAATTAATGAGGTATATTGAAAAACTTAGCCGAAATGGACCGATTTCGACAAAAATACTACTCTAAAACTGATGGAATAGACTCGTTGAACTGGCACTATCTCCTGAAATACTTTGAGTATTTTCATTCAGTAAAATTTCCACACATCTATGACACAAGAGCTATTAGTATATATAAAAATTTTGGAAATAAATTAATGAGGTATATTGAAAAACCTGGCCGAAATGGACCGATCTCGACAAAAATACTACTGTAAAACTGATGGAATAGACTCGTTGAACTGGCACTATCTCCTAAAATACTTTGAGTATTTTCATTCGGTAAAGTTTCCGCACATCTGTAAAACAAGGGCTATTAGAATATATAAAAAATATTTGTAATGAATTAATGAGGTATATTGAAAAACCTGGCCAGAATGGACCGATCTCGACAAAAATACTACTCTAAAACTGATGAAATAGACTCGTTGAACTGGCACTATCTCTTAAAATACTTTGAGTATTTTCATTCGGTAAACTTTCCTCACATCTATGAAACCAGCGCTATAAGGATATATAAAGATATTGGAAATAAATTAATGAGGTATATTGAAAAACGTGGCCGGAATGGACCAATGTCGACAAAAATACTACTCTAAAACTGATGGAATAGACTCGTTGAACTGGCACTATCTCCTGAAATACTTTGTGTATTTTAATTCGGTAAAGTTTCTGCTCATCTAAGTAACCAGTACCATTAGGATATGTAAAAATAATGGTAAAAAATTAATGAGGTATATTGATAAACCTGGCCGGAATGGACCGATCTCGACAAAATACTACTCTAAAACTAAATATAAATATATAAAATTTATTATATATACAATTACATATATTATAAAATATTATATATATCAAAATATTTATATTATATATTTACATAAAATTTAAATTATATCAAAATATAACAAATATTATAATATATAATAATATAGTATTTTTATATATAATATACTGTAAAGACATCCTCCGGACAGAGGCCTGCATGTCAGAGCTTAGGAGGACCCAAAAGCGAACGCGTCGCAAGATCCTACAAAGGAATCCATCGTGGAAACGGAAGCCCTGGGTGTGTTCCTTTCCTTCATTGTTGTCTGATATTCGTGTATACATAATTCCATTATTTATGCATATCTGCTTTTGTTACAGCCCGCGTGATCACGCTCCAGCAGGTGATCCACTCGGACTATGCGAGGGCCATCCAACATCGACTGTCGAGGACGCAGACCTTCTCAAACCCGGACGTCCTGCGCAGAGTGCGCAAGTTCATCATGTTCCGCCTACTAATGGAGAACGGCCAACGCACATCTGCATCGATGGGGATCACCCCCACGCAGCACTGTTAAGGCAGGTCTAGATATTATGAGAGTGAAAAATGCGCGAAAATAGGTAATATGACGTCACAATCAGATTTATTTCTGACGTCTGGTAACAAATATTCCATAATAAGAGATGATGTGGTTAAAATTTACGAACAATTTTATTGTTATATCATGTAATTATGTAATGAATAATATTGAAGCTCGCATATCAAATAATTGATCTACATAAAACGGCCTTGTTATTCATTCCACCCAGTTGAAGTTCACGCATGCGCAGTTCGAAATCGGCCTCTCATGCGAGCTTGTCACGACACAATGTCGAAGAAGATGGGTGCATTGGCCACTTGGTGTTATTGCAAAGTTTACGGTTACAGCCATGTGTCATGATTGTCATCCGACAAAAAGGGTTGTTTAGATGTCATTTTACTCCATTATGCCCTTTTGATATTATATTCTTTGTATTTCTGTCTTTTCAATGTATACAAAAGCTTCGACCTACCGAAAATTATCGTGAGCACATGGTATGCATTGATGCATCGTCAGTTTCTGAATCGGAGAGCATGGACTGTCATGGATTTTAATGTTGTTGAATATGGCTGTGAAATGTTTTTATTTTCCGTCACGATATTTAACATTCACTGCAATATTTTATATTTATTCTATAACTTATTGTAGGATTTTCATGTATTTGAAAGTGAAAATAAGAAAGTTACGACCTCCAGAGGCTCGTCATGAATTGACCCGCTCTATTCTATATTTACACAAGGCTACAGGGGGTTTCAATTAGCCACACGACACCCTTTTATTTAATAGCAAATAGAACGACGTGTATTTCCTTTGAAATGATTTATTTTAAAAGCATATGGGTTCCAGTCTTTATATATAAATATCTCAAAATGATTAAGACTGGATATATAAATACCATTACAAAAAAATATAGTTTATATAGTTTAGAGCTTATATAAATGAACAATATATGCATCGTTCTGAATTCTGGTACATTGTTGAAAGAGTTTTATCAATAAAATGTTTACATGTCCCCTTAGACATTGAAAACAATCATTTACACTTATTCAGACTTAGTTGACAATCTAAAACAATTTTGTAATGACTTAAACTAGAAATGGACTTGTAGGTGTTTTTGTTTGTTACACTCAATTGATAATGCAATAAATCATAATGCACGATTAATGGCCACTTAAAACACCGGTATCAAAAGACTAAGTATCAAGCTAGCTGTCCATCATCATCACAATGTATCAACAAAAATCAAAATGAACAAAATAGAAAAGTACAAAGTGAATACAACTACATATACATGGTAGTTTGAAAGATGCAATGAATG
Organism: Ostrea edulis; assembly: GCF_947568905.1. Classification (NCBI taxonomy): domain Eukaryota; kingdom Metazoa; phylum Mollusca; class Bivalvia; order Ostreida; family Ostreidae; genus Ostrea; species Ostrea edulis. The sequence goes on along the minus strand of NC_079173.1, from coordinate 870,234 downwards.
CAACAAGCATGTTAATTAGTGTACAAACCAATTGGAATATAGACAATCTATTTGAAAACTTGACAAGTAAAGCACTTAAATGAATATTCAATACGTTCATTCGTCAAATGCATATAGAAATGATATGTACCGCAAGTTGTAAATAAACAAATGCAGTAAACAAATCCCGATATCATATGCATTACAATATAGTAGCAATCTGCAGGTAGAACAAGTACACAAACTGCTGAGATTTAAGGAATGCAGTATATAAAAATGTGCTATGGGATGGGGAAAAAATGTCTGAATGCACATGATGAAAATTGAAAGAATTGCACACATGGATTTGGAAAAAAGGTTCAATCATGACAAAAGGCAAAACACATCAGATTGCAAGTCAGAAAAACATACAGAAGTAATCAACTCTTATGTTCTAAGCAAAGCAATCAAGTCAACTAAGTACACATGCAATTAAAGTTCATAAAGATTTAAAAACATAAACATTGTCTCTGTCAACATGATTAACCCTACATTCTTGAATTGTGTACTATTCACATTAAATCAAAGGTGGAGGTCTCAACCTTATTATAGCATTTTGCGCTTTAGCATTAAGAGATGATAAAGGCACCCATATTGCATTTTGAGCAGGTTCATCAATAATTTGCACAAGAAATTCTGGACCGTTATTTCTATTTCGTTGAGCAAGCACTCGCTTAATATTGTGAAGTTCGTCAGAGTCTGAAGAAATGGAGGTATGAGTGTCTGCTAATGGATCAACATGATTGTTGTCACGAAATCGGATTGGTTGCTGGCGATTTCTTCTTGGCCTTTGGAATACTGAAAGAGGAATGTCCTTGGTTTTCTTCACCATCACTGTTTCAGATGCAAAAGTGGAGTCACTGCCGGCAGACATTGATCGAGGGGGCTCTGGAATATGATCTGTCTCTGTTGCTGTACTTTCCACTCCCTGAGACTTATTAGAGGTAACGACTCTGAAAAAGGAAGATGGTGTCGGTTGACGGACATACGCCAATTTCAAACGATCCACATGAATGGGGGTAGATAGGACTTTCCCTGTGGCTTCATCCCTCAGTGTAACCATGTGTGGGGAATCCACATTGTGCACAACATACACTCCAACGTACATATTTTGCAATTTCTGAGCAGCTCCAGTAGGTTCCTTATGCAGAAACACAAAATCACCCACTGTTAAGTTCAAAGGTCTCGTGTGTTCATTTACATGTCGCAACATTTGCATTTTGTAATTTTTGGTATTGGTCACTACATTAATTTGTAATAAATTAATGAGATATATTGAAAAACCTGCTGCAATGGACCGACGTCGACAAAAATACTACTCTAAAACGGATGGTATAGACTCGTTGAACTGGCACTATCTCCTAAAATACTTTGAGTATTTTCATTCGGTGAAGTTTCTGCACATATGTAAAACCAGAGCTATTAGAATATCTAAACATATTGTTAATAAATTAATGAGATATATTGAGAAACCTGGCCGGAATGGACCGAGCTCGACAAAAATATTACTCTACAAGTGATGAAATAGACTCGTTGAACTGGCACTATCTCCTAAAATACTTTGAGTATTTTCATTCGGTAAAGTTTATGCACATATGTAAAACCAGACCTATTAGAATATATAAAAATATTGTTAATAAATTAATGAGATATATTGAGAAACCTGGCCGGAATTGACCAAGCTCGACAAAAATACTACTCTACAAGTGATGGAATAGACTCGTTGAACTGGCACTATCTCCTCAAATATTTTGAGTACTTTCCTTTAGTAAATTTTCTGCACATCTTTGAAACCAGGGATATTAGGATATATAAAAAGATTGGAAATAAATTAATGAGGTATATTGAAAAACCTGGCCGGAACAGACCGATCTCGTCAAAAATACTACTCTAAAACTGATGGAATAGACTAGTTGAACTGGCAATATCTCCTAAAACACTTTGAGAATTTTCATTCGGCAAATTTTCCGCACATCTGTGAAACCAGGGCTATTAGAATATATAAAAATATTGGAAATAAATTAATGAGGTATATTGAAAAACCTGGTCGGAATGGACCAATATCGACAAAAATACTACTCTAAAACTGATGAAATTGACTCGTTGAACTGGCACTATCTCCTAAACTACTTTGAGTATTTTCATTCGATGAAGTTTCCGCACATCTGTAAAACCGGGGCCATTAGAATATATAAAAATATTAGAAATAAATTAATGAGGTATATTGAAAAACCTGGCCGTAACGGACCGATCTCGACAAAAATACTACTCTTAAACTGATGGAATAGACTCGTTGAACTGGCAATATCTCCTAAAATATTTTGAGTATTTTCATTCGGTAAAGTTTCCGCACATTTGGGAAACCAGGGCGTTTACCATATATAAAAAGATTGGAAATAAAGTAATGAGGTATAGTGAAAAACCTGGCCGGAATTGACCAATCTCGATAAAACTACTACTCTAAAAGTGATGGAATAGACTCGTTGAACTGGCACTATCTCCTAAAATACTTTGAGTATTTTCATTCGGTAAAGTTTCCGCACATCTGAAAAACCAGGGCCATTAGAATATATAAAAATATTAGAAGTAAAGGACAAGGGACGTTATTGACTATATACCGCCGAGATTTTTTTCATTTTTTCAACTTTCATACTATGCTTAATTATTCTTTTTATTTACACAACTAGGATGTTCTTCTAATCCCACTTGCATGAAATTGACGTAATATTTTATTTTGACGTCATCAATATACGCTAAAGTTGAGCTGTTTAGCGGAATCTGTTGATTTGAAATAAATTATGAATAAACTTTAGCAAAAACAAATACTTTTGCATGCAACAACCAGATTTATATTTTGCATGTTTAATTATCCATTAATATTCTTCTTTCATTATCAATATGGTGTCGGTTGTTGGCTGCAAACAATATGAATTTCAAAAAAGAATGAAGACGTAAATCGGCCGTTTTCGTTACGCAAAGTCAATATTTTGCATGTTATAGAACTGAAAAATAATAATACTTTTGCATGCAACAACCAGATTTATATTTTGCATGTTTGATTATCCATTAATATTCTTCTTTCATTATCAATATGGTGTCGGTTGTTGGCTGCAAACAATATGAATTTTTAAAAAAGAATGAATGCGATATCGGCTGTTTTTGATACGCAAAGTCAATATTTTGCATGTTATAGAACTAAAGAAAAAAAAACTTTTGCATGCAACAACCAGATTTATATTTTGCATGTTTAATTATCCATTAATATTCTTCTTTCATTATCAATATGGTGTCGGTTGTTGGCTGCAAACAATATGAATTTTAAAAAAGAATGAATACGTAAATCGGCCGTTTTCGTTACGCAAAGTCAATATTTTGCATGTTATAGAACTGAAGCAAACTGTTCCATCATTTAACCTCATAAACTTTTACTTACTCTGCGATTTAATAAATACATGTATGTCCTGTCAAACAATTAATGCTTTACCTAGTTTGCCATAAATATCTGCACCTAATAAATGCAGATGTCTGCCTTTCGAGTCACAGAGGCGGATCAAAATCCACCGCATGATGAATGGAAATTATTCTACTTTCGTTTTCAAAGGTCACGGGAACATGTCTTTTCAAAATAAGATTATTTAAGAATAAATTGAATTTTAAAAAAAATATAATCAAAGACACGCATAGACCTGTAATAACTTGAATTTATTTTCTTTTTACAAAAATCGGACCAAAATTCGTTCATTTTCGGCAAAAAATACGTTACATCTCAAGAGCTAGATAGTTGGGATGTCTGTTACTTTTTTCGCTTTTTAAACTATCTTTGATACAAATATATCAAATATAATGCATAAAACTTGTTGCTAATAATATTGACGTGTTTGTGCGGGTTTTTCTTTAAAGCAGTTTTCTTACATCAATTTTAACGTACATGCCGCGACATGCATGTATATATATGATGCATGTTGAAATTAGATGTTACTACATTAGTAATTAGATATTGATTCCAAAGGTTCTTAAAACGGTTTAAATTAAAAATAAATTAACAGCAAATCATTATTTATATCTTCCAGCGAGATGTGATTTCTTTAAAACGTCGAAAACCTGTGATCGATTTGAAACTTCGACCATTGTTGTGGCAGATTTTTCTCTATATCGCATATTGATTGATTGAATATTGCTTAACGCCCCTCTTGAGAATATTCCACTCATGGAAACCTCACCACTGCCAGTGAAGGGCTGCACAATTTAGGCCTATGCTCGGCGCTTATGGCCATTGAGCAGGGAGGGATCTTTATCGTGACACACCTGCTGTGACACGGGACCTCAGTTTTTTTGTGGTCTCATCCGAAGACCACCCCATTTAGTCGCCTCTTACGACAAACAAGGAGTACTGAGGACCTACTAAAACCTGGATCCCCACGGGGTCATATATATATATATATATATATAATAGATGCACATTTACAGGTGCACTTATATAACAAAGGTAATTGATATAAATATTCAAACACCGTAGTATCGAAGAGGGGTTGCCCCTCCACTTTTGGGGAGGGGGGGTGATGTCGACCATTTCCTTGCTATGGGAACAACTTGACCAGTCTAATGACGCTTCAACTTTTATCAATCTTATAAAATATATTATATATGTGTTGTGGCGATTTTTATTAAAAGTTTATATTAATAGTATTGATGTATGCCCCTCCATGATTAAGAAAACTGGAGTATAACCGTAAGGTTATGTACATATGTAGACGCTTCTCTCTCTCTCTCTCTCTCTCTCTCTCTCTCTCTCTCTCTCTCTCTCTCTCTCTCTCTCGCTCTCTCTCGTCAAGGTGTTCTGGATAGGCCTGGCCCGCACATTGAAAAATGATGCATGTTTATTAAATTCGTTTTTAAAAAAGGTCTGTTGTAGTTACATATACTGTCTCTTGGAAACAGACACGTGGCATCATTTATTGGGGGTGGAGTCGAAAGATAAGTTGGTAGTTAACTAGGAAATGAAAAAAAACCTTTCTGCCTGATCTTCGAATTTTTAAATCGCCGGGAGGGGGGATATTCTTTGCTACATGGGTTCAATTCATAATTTTAAGCCTATTTTTTTCTCATTATAAACTACTATCAAGAATAGGGGGGGGGGGGGCGTTTCACTCAATATTTCCTTATTCGCGTATGAAAATAAGTGCCTGGGAAAAGCATTTGAATATACTACATTGTCTATACATGTACTCAAACAACTTCTCAGAGTCTGTTCTAGATTTAGACTGAATGTCGGTGCATACAATGACATGCCCACTGACTGATGTAATTTTCATTTATCAAAGATGAACACTATATGGAGAGAGAGAGAGAGAGAGAGAGAGAGAGAGAGAGAGAGAGAGAGAGAGAGAGAGAGAGAGAGTTGGAACTACTCTTTGTTGACCATTTAGGGGAATGTAAAGATATAAACATGACGCATTTTTGTGAGGGATTTTAAATACATTTGCTATATGAAATATACCATCTGAAGTTAATGTATATATTACTTGACGTGTTTTGCTGTACCCAAGAAAATGATATCCCATTCATGCAACATAAATTTGTATCGTTTAGTACATGTACATTTACCACACTTTATTCAATATGTTTTGTAAATACCCACAGCAGGCAGACATATTTTATTCGTATCATGTACTGTAACATGTATATTGCATACACATGTAAGCAGACCTGTTATATAGTCCTTGGTTTACATAGCATAACAAGTAATTTTATCCGACTCAATCAACGTTTAAAAAAGGAAAAAGAAAATTCAAGAGCCAATTCATTGTCCATATTTCATTTGAATAGGAGGATATCGAACAGCACCTTCGAAAATATGATTGCATTCTACTCAACAACGTTTAACAAATATATTTACACGCATTATTTTCCTCACTCTAATTAACACAAGATTCTTCCGCAAAATGTATATGACCACGATTAAGTTACATGTAAATGAATAATGTATTTTCCATAGCATGCCAGTTTTCAATAGTCTTTGATATCAATGAGTATTTTGATATAAAAAGTTAATATTGTAACTTTTAGAAAAATATTCTAGAAGAATCAGGGGACTGTAAATCCTATAACGTCGATGACGTCGTTCCAAAAAAGCAACCGTCGGAAGACAGCGTCAGAGTTAACAATGCAATATTGTAACGTTATATTCTCAATACAAGCAACAAGAAAATGGTACATGTTATATATGAATGAAACGAGAAAATTATCATCTTTCTACCTGCAAAATGTGATCGGTTTTTGAAACGCGGCCAATTTTGGCCAATAACGTCCCTTGTCCTTAATGGGGTATATTGAAAAACCTCGCCGGAATGGAACGAGATCGAGAAAAATACTACTCTTAAACTGATGGAATAGACTCGTTGAACTGGCAATATCTCTTAAAATACTTTGAATATTTTCATTCGGTAAAGTTTCCGCACATCTGTGAAACCAGGGCTATTAGAATATATAAAACTATTGGAAATAAATTAATGAGGTATATTGAAAAACCTGGTCGGAATGGACCAATATCGACAAAAATACTACTCTAAAACTGATGAAATTGACTCGTTGAACTGGCACTATCTCCTAAAATACTTTGCGTATTTTCATTCAGTGAAGTTTCCGGACATCTGTGAAACCAGGGCTATTAGAATATATAAAAATATTTGTAATAAATTAATGAGATATATTGAAAAACCTGGCCGGAATGGACCAATATCGACAAAAGTACAACTCTAAAACTGATGAAATAGACTCGTTGAACTGGCACTATCTCCTAAAATACTTTGAGTATTTTCATTCCGTGAAGTTTCCGCACAAATGTAAAACCAGGGCTATTAGATTATATAAAAAGATTGGTATTAAATTAATGAGATATATTGAGAAACCTGGCCGGAATGGACCGAGCTCGACAAAAATACTACTCTACAAGTGATGGAATAGACTCGTTGAACTGGCACTATCTCCTAAAATACTTTGAGTATTTTCATTCGGTAAAGTGTCCGCACATTTGTGAACCCAGGGCTATTACAATATATAAAAAGATTTGATATAACTTAATGAGGTATATTGAAAATCCTCGCCGGAATGGACCGAGGTCGACAAAAATACTACTCTAAAACCGATGGAATAGACTCGTTGAACTGGCACTATCTTTTAAAACACTTTGAGTATTTTCCATCGGTAAAGTTTCCGCACATATGTAAAACCAGGGCTATTACAATATATAAAAATATTGGAAATAAATTAATGAGGTATATTGAAAAACCTGGTCGGAATGGACCAATGTCGACAACAATACTACTCTAAAACTGATGGAGTCGACTCCTTGAACTGGCACTATTTCCTACAATACTTTGAGTATTTTCATTCGGTAATGTTTCCGCACATCTGAAAAACCAGGGCCATTAGAATATATAAAAATATTAGAAATAAATTAATGAGGTATATTGAAAAACCTGCCCGGAGTGGAACGAGCTCGACAAAAATACTACTCTTAAACTGATGGAATAGACTCCTTGAACTGGCAATATCTCCTAAAATACTTTGAATATTTTCATTCGGTAAAGTTTCTGCACATCTGTGACACCAGGGCTATTCTAATATATAAAAATATTGGAAATAAATTAATGAGGTATATTGAAGAACCTGCCCGGAATGGACCGAGCTCGACAAAAATACTACTCTAAAACTGATGGAATAGACTCGTTGAACTGGCACTATCTCCTAAAATACTTTGAGTATTTTCATTCGGTGGAGTTTCCGCACATCTGTGAAACCGGGGCTATTAGAATATATAACAATATTTCTAATAAATTAATGAGATATTTTGAAAAACCTGGCCGGAATGGACCGAGCTCGACAAAAATTCTACTCTAAAAGTGATGGAATAGACTCGTTGAACTGGCACTATCTCCTAAAATACTTTGAGTATTTTCATTCGGTAAAGTGTCCGCACGTTTGTGAAACCAGGGCAATTACAATATATAAAACGATTGGAAATAAATCAATGAGGTATATTGAAAAACCTGGCCGGAATGGACCAATGTCGACAAAAATACTACTCTAAAAGTGATGGAATAGACTCGTTGAACTGGCACTATCTCCTAAAATACTTTGAGTATTTTCATTCGGTAAAGTGTCCGCACGTTTGTGAAACCAGGGCAATTACAATATATAAAACGATTAGAAATAAATCAATGAGGTATATTGAAAAACCTGGCCGGAATGGACCAGTGTCGACAAAAATACTACTCTAAAAGTGATGGAATAGACTCGTTGAACTGGCACTATCTCCTAAAATACTTTGAGTATTTTCATTCCGTGAAATTTCCGCACATCTGTAAAACCAGGGCTATTAGAATATATAAAAATATTTGTAATGAATTAATGAAGTATATTGAAAAACCTGGCTGGAATGGACCATTCTCGACAAAAATACTACTTTAAAACTGATGGAATAGACCTGTTGAACTGGCACTATCTCCTGAAATACTTTGAGTATTTTCATTCGGTAAAGTTTCCGTGAAACCAGGGCTATTAGGATATATAAAAATATTGGAAATAAATTAATGAGGTATAATGAAAAACCTGGCTGGAATGAATCGATCTCGACAAAAATACTACCCTAAAACTAAATATAAATATATAATATTCATTATATATATAATTACATATATTATAAAATATTATATATATTAAAATATTCATATTATATATTTACATAAAATCTAAATTATATCAAAATATAACAAATATTATAACGTATAATAATATAGTATTTTTATATAAAATATACTGTAAAGACATCCTCCGGACAGAGGCCTGCATGTCAGAGCTTAGGAGGACCCAAAAGCGAACGCGTCGCAAGATCCTACAAAGGAATTCAACGTGGAAACGGAAGCCCTGAGTGAGTTCCTTTCCTTCATTGTTGTCTGATATTCTTGTATACATAATTCCATCATTTATTCATATCTGCTTTTCTTACAGCCCGCATGATCACGCCGGACCAGCTCCAGCAGGTCATCAACTCGGACTATGCGAGGGCCATCCAACATCGACTGTCGAGGACGCAGACCTTCTCAAACCCGGACGTCCTGCGCAGAGTGGGCAACTTCATCATGTTCCGCCTACTAATGGAGAACAGCCAACGCACAGCTGCATCGATGGGGATCACCCCCACGCAGCACTGTTAAGGCAGGTCTAGATATTATGCGAGTGAAAAATGGGCGAAAATAGGTAATATGACGTCACAATCAGATTTATTTCTGACGTCTGGTAACAAATATTCCATAATAAGAGATGATGTGGTTAAAATTTACGAACAATTTTATTGTTATATCATGCAATTCTGTAATAAATAATATTGAAACTCGCATATCAAATAATTAATCTACATCAACATTAAAACGGCCTTGTCATTCATCCACCCGGTTGAAGTCCACGCATGCGCAGTTCGAAATCGGCGTCTCATGGGAGCTTGTCACGACACAATGTCGAAGAAGAAGGGTGCATTGGCCACTTGGTGTCATTGCAAAGCTTACGGCTACAGCAATGTGTCATGATTGTCATCCGACAAAAAGGGTATGTTTATATGTCATTTTACTCCATTATGCCCTTTTGATATTATATTCTTTGTATTTCTGTCTTTTCAATGTATACAAAAGCTTCGACCTACCGAAAGTTATCGTGAGCACATGGCATGCATTGATGCATCGTCAGCTTCTGAATCGGAGAGCATGGACTGTCATGGATTTTAATGTTGTTGAATATGGCTGTGAAATGTTTTTATTTTCCGTCACGATATATAACATTCACTGCGATATCTTATATTTATTCTATAACTTATTTTAGGATTTCCATGTATTTGAAAGTGAAAATAAAAAAGTAACGACCTCCAGAGGCTCGTCATGAATTGACCCGCTCTATTCTATATTTACACAAGGCTACAGGAGGGTTTTAATTAGCCACACGACACCCTTTTATTTAATAGCAAATAGAATGATGTGTATTTTCTTTGAAATGATTTATTTTCAAAGCGTATGGGTTCCATTCTTTATACGCGGTTCAGTTAAGGCTTTCTCCATAAAAATTTTAATACCAATGCTGTACACATAAATATACTTTACCCCACTGGCACATTGCACGACGTCACAATGAAAAATACGTCATGACGAAGGTCATGACGTACATATCTACAGTCCTTTTATGGTTGGAAATGTCAAAATATTGTTTCGTTATTTACCACCGCTGTCAAACGATAAACTGCAATAGCGTAAATGTTTCTGTCAAATGGGTTATATTAATTCTTTTTGATATTGAAAAAGGTTCATTTTCTTCTTTATATAGCATACATGCTAAAGTGATATCCATATTATATTGTGATCTTGATATCGCCCCTAATCTACACGTATAGTTTTTTCACAATGGACTCATTTGCATAAACAGGGTTTCCGTACAAAAACATTTCATCATTGGCATGACACCCCGAGGTTTTCAAGTGAAAGATGTTTGATTTATGTGACATGTGAACTTCAGTGCCAAAGAAAAGTTAGGGGAGCAAGTTCTGGCTTCAACAGAAAATATGTTTTTCAGGCTAGATTCAACTTCGTATGTGCAAAAATCGCTGCATCTTGCATGTTCAATGCAAAAATTAGACATGTTAAAAGTCGCAATAAACTTGCTCTCAGCACTTTTCAAATTAAGAAATTAATATGCTTTGAAGTTATATTAACTTCAACTTGCATTGATATCTGGATATCGTGCCAATTCAAGGATTTATACATACACGATACGTTTTTATCTTGATATTTTATCACGTGATACAGAGTTGATGTAGAGACTGTCGGTCTGGTGAAAAATGTATAAGAGGTCAATATCCACTTAATGATATATACATATTGTTTTTGTATAAAAGGGTTGTTTTTAAAGAATTTGTCACAAATTGATCTGTTTATTAATACTTTTTTCCTGACATATTTCTGTGGCCCTACTTAACACAACTGCGTATATAAATGTCTCAAAATATTTAAGACTGGATATATAAATACCATTACAAAAAATATAGTTTATATAGTTTAGAGCTTATATAAGTGAACAATATATGCATCGTTCTGAATTCTGGTACATTGCTGAAAGAGGTTTATCAATAAAATGTTTACATGTCCCCTTAGACATTGAAAACAATCATTTACACTTATTCAGACTTAGTTGACAATCTAAAACAATTTTGTAATGACTTAAACTAGAAATGGACTTGTAGGTGTTTTTGTTTGTTACACTCAATTGATAATGCAATAAATCATAATGCACGATTAACAGCCACTTAAAACACCGGTATCAAAAGGCTGAGTATCAAACTAGTTGTCCATCATCATCACAATGTATCAACAAAAATCAAAATGAACAAAATAGAAAAGTACAAAGTGAATACAACTACATATACATGGTAGTTTGAAAGATGCAATGAATGCAACAAGCATGTCAATTAGTGTTCAAACCAATTGGAATATAGACAATCTATTTGAAAACTTGACAAGTAAATCACTTAAATGAGTATTCAATACGTTCATTCGTCAAATGCATATAGAAATGATATGTACCGCAAGTTGTAAATAAACAAATGCAATAAACAAATCCCGATATCATATGCATTACAATATAGTAGCAATCTGCAGGTAGCACATGTACACAAATTGTTGAAATTTAAGGAATGCAGTATATAAAAATGTGCTATGGGATGGGGAAAAAATGTCTGAATGCACATGATGAAAATTGAAAGAAATACACACATGGATTTGAAAAAAAAAGGTTCAATCATGACAAAAAGCAACACACATCAGATTGCAAGTCCGAAAAACATACAGAAGTAATCAACTCTTATGTTCTAAGCAAAGCAATCAAGTCAACTAAGTACACATGCAATTAAAGTTCATAAAGATTTAGAAACATAAAGATTGTCTCTGGCAACTTGATCAACCCTAAATTATTGTATTATGTACTATTCACATTAAATCAAAGGTGGAGGTCTCAACCTTATAGCATTTTGTTCTTTAGCATTAAGAGATGATAAAGGCACCCATATTGCATTTTGAGCAGGTTCACCAATAATTTGCACAAGAAATTCTGGACCGTTATTTCTATTTCGTTGAGCAAACACTCGCTTAATCTTATGAAGTCCGTCAGAGTCTGAAGAAATGGAGGAATGAAGGTCTGCTAATGGATCAACATGATTGTTGTCACGAAATCGGATTGGTTTCTGGCGAATTCTGCTTGGCCTTTGGAATGTTGGAAGACGAATGTCTTTGGTTTTCTTCACCATCACTGTTTCAGATGAAAAGGTGGAGTCACTGTCGGCAGACAATGATCGAGAGGGTTCTGGAATATGATCTGTCTGTGCTGCTGTGCTTTCCACTCCCTGAGACTTATTAGAAAAAGGAAGATGGTGTCGGTTGACGGACATACGCCAATTTCAAACGATTCCCATGAATGGGGGTAGATGACTTTCCCTGTGGCTTCATACTTCAGTGTAACCATGTGTGGGGAATCCACATTGTGCACAACATACACTCCAACGTACATATTTTGCCATTTCTGAGCTGCTCCAGTAGCTTCCTTATGCAGAAACACAAAATCACCCACTGTTAAGTTCAAAGGTCTCGTGTGTTCATTTGCATGTCGCAACACTTGCATTTTGTAATTTTCAGTATTGGTCACTACATGATCTCGAATCACATTTAGGCAGGCATGCAAATTGTTGACATAAGTATGCATAGACTTTGGAATGCCTTGAAGATCCGTGGTAGGTATATGGGTAGAAAGCGGAGATGTAGGTCTGTCACCAAACAAGATTTCATATGCAGAATATCCTGTAGAATTTACAGAAATGTTCATAGCAAATGTGATGGAAGGTAGGACTTTATCCCAGTTGTTTCGTTTGGAATTCAAATAGGGAGTGAGTTTGGCGGCTATAGTAGCATGAGTGCGTTCACATGCGCCTAGACAGTGGTGAATAAAACTAGGGGTGAATTCCTCTTTGATTTGAATTAAATCACAAAGTGTCTGGGTCACTTTTGCTGTAAATTATGTTCCTCTATCTGATATAAGCGTGTCACAAGTTCCAAATGTAGTGAACAGTAGGTAGAGACCTTCTGAGACAGTGCAAGCAGCATCCGCAGCTAACGGTACCGTAAAAAGGAACTTGCTGAACCTATCAACCGCAGTCAAAACGTAAGTATATCCAGACACAGTCAGAGGTAATGGTCCATAGCTATCCACCTGCCACACTCTGAAAGGTTTACGAGGTGTTGGGTAGGCGACAATTGTGGATTTGATATGATTTTGTGTCAGTTTTTGCTGTTTGCAAGGAATACATGAACGAACATAATCTGTGATAACTGCAGACATGCGTGAAAATAATAGTGTTCCTTCACTCTATCGATACAGTCCTGAATGCCACAATGTCCTCCAAGTGGGGTATCATGATACATTTGTAATATATCCATAATTTTACACTGCGGTAAAACTAACTGCCATTGATTCGTGTCCTTGGTACGTTTAGCTTTCGCAACACGAGAATGAAACAGCAAATTGTCAATGAGAAGACAGTCAGAGCTCAGCAGTATTATCTTGCGCGCATCCTTCTGCATATCAGGTATAGTACCATCATTGAGATACAAATAAATGTCTTTAAAATGGTCATCATTCAGTTGTAAATGAGCCATATCAGCAGAAGATATCCCTAACACTGTTAACGTTTCCTTTTGGGCTGCTGAGGTGTGATCCTGACCATTTCGAGCAAGTGGTGTCTCAACTTCAGATGAAGACGCAAGCGGATCAGTAGGCATACTCGAGTCCATATATTTCTGATCTAGTAACAGTGTATGGGTGGTGTCAATGTATGTGTCACCAGTAAAACGGTTTGCGTTCACGTCATTATCACTGTTGGAGAGAAATCCGTCACTATGCTGATGAGGCGTATCCTCTTCAGTTGCAACACCAAATTGATCCTGTGAAACACCCTCATCAGTCTCTGTTTGGAACAGTGAGTGTGCAGGGCCATTAGTCTCGGTCTCCAGTTGAAACGTGTCATTTCGCTCCAGTGAAATAGGCGAGTGTGACTGAAGCATATCGTCACAAGGGACGTCGGACACTAGCTGATTAGGAACCGATGGTGGACGCATTCCTGATTTTGCACGCAGAAACTTGCGAGTTGCTCGGAGTCTATCCGATTGCTTGGAATGAGTGAGACTACAAATATCCGAGTTACTTCCTTTATCAGCGTCGTATTCCAACGCAGATGAAGATCCGGAGATCGGAAAGGTATCACTATGTTGTTGACTGCAAAATCCTTCATTCCAGAATGTCTGTCTTGTATCAAGTCACGTAGACATTCTCCTGAGGGTAATTTTATGTCACATGTAGGCTCATCAACGGAATCGAAGTATGGGTCATGCTCATCTGGACTGGCTATTATGCTGTAGGTTGTTATATATTTTCAAAACCAGTTGAACATGCCAAGAGCACAACGCAGCTCCTTTGCTGTTTTTAATACTGTCAACGCGATCTGAGGGAGAGCGAATGCCATCCTTGGAAATTTCATGTCCAAGAAAAATTGCTTTGTCAGTAGCAAAGGTGCACTTCCTAGGATTCAGTTTCAAACCCGACGATTTAAACCTACTCATCACTTCATTAATGTCTTTTAAATGTTGATCAAAACTATCTGACATCATAACAACATCATCCATATAACACAATACAGATCTAAAAGTCAAACCATTCAAAACTGTTTCCATAAGTAATTGAAAACTATTAGGGGCTGTCTTGAGACCCATAGGCACTCTGGTAAATTTGTACGTACCAAAACAGGTGTTAAATGCAGTTAAATTGGCAGATTCTTTTGAAATGCCCATTTGAAAAAAGCTCATATCAATGGTAGAAATAAAATTGGGTGTGGTTTGACTAAAAGACTCTGTGAGCTCTTGTACATCAGGTATATTGTAAGCAAAATCAAGTGCTTGCGAGTTCAAATACCTGAAAATCACAACAAAACCTATATGAGGTAAGATGAGCCTTTTTACCTTGGGCAGCATGAGATCCATTGTTTTTGCGCTTAGCAACCAAAAGGGGCTAGTAATGGGCAAACCATCTGTTTCACTAACAGGGGCAATAACTCCTTAGAAGAGGGGTTCGTCTAACTGTGTGCGCAAAATCTCTCTCTTATCTGGAGGTAAACGATAAGGCCTTTGATACTTGGGAACAAAATTTGGCTTCATATGTATCTCATGCTGTACAAAGTTCGTAAAACCAAGCTGTGGATTTTCTTTAGTCACAAATACATTCTTATGTGCATATAAACATTTCTCAAGTTTCTCAATCTGCTTGTCTTTAAGTACATGTGTACCAGAAAAATCAAAATTTGCACAAAAAGCAGAAAAATCATCTGATTTCTGACACTCTGTCTTGCACTGAGTTACACTCTTAACATTACTACACATTGGAAATGGCACGATATTGTAAGAGGAATCCAACACAGGAAAATCGGCCAACCCCATACCTTTCGGTATAAAAACAGGGTCATTTCCAGGATTCATGACTTTGAAAGGGATGGTTTTATTTGCAGGCATAGTATCAACCGATCTAGCCAGCAGCAAACCTCTTTTCAGAACATTCACATGAGCAGAAAGTAAACCCTGCACACCATATAATGACTTTCTTGGAACTTTGCCATATACAATAAGCTCTTTGTTAGGTTCTACAGTAACAGGTTTCATAGATCTAACCTTCACCTTGGATTGCATATATCCATTCAACAAATCATTGCATGCACTAAAATCTAGCACAGCACCTTTCTCTTTCATGTAATCTGTTCCAATGATAAAAGGGTGCGAGGTACATTGAAAAATATACACAGTAAACCAATGTGTACCATGAGGTGTTTGACCCTTAACCTTTGTAACACCTAAAACCTTGACACTCTGAATATCAGCTACTAATACTGAAATATCACAGGCATACAGAGGTTGCTTAACAGAGATGGGTAACATATCATACAACGACAATGACATAACAGATATACATGAACCAGAATCTAATAGTGCTGCCACATTGACAGTTTTGAACTTCACTGGCATATACATAAATTTAGTGATGTTGGAGTCCTGTATGTCTGAAAATATATCAGACGAGCTCATAACGTCACTGAAAGCAGGCACATCTGTTGCTATATTCTGATAGTCACACAAATGAAAACTGTCACTGCTCACAGGCGCGGTTGTGGCTACGCAAGAGTCACACAACGGATTGCCACTAAAAGTTGTCGCGTCATTCTGTGTCGCACATCTCTGTTGGTAGAGTCTTCCTCTCCACGGTGTAGACGAAGGGCTGCGATGGCGCGATTTTAACGTCTTCCTGAGGGAGTGCCCTGTTGATCTCTCCTCGGGGCTCTGGAGTTTTCCGACTTCGTGAACATACACGACGCAGCATTATGCCCGAACTGGGAACAAAACGGACTCTGAGAGTTGGGGTCAGATACACCACCATTCTTCAATGCACAGGCACGCTGTACACGACCCACACCTCTACATCGGAAACAACACTTGGAATTCGCAGATTGTTGCGGTGCAGGATTCAAACGTTGTGGGGGCTGTCCACCATATCCCGGGGTTGCTAAGTGCTGTACAGCTGTAGACAGGCGAGATAATTCCTTTACGATGAAGTTCATGCTGACATCGGATGCTGACTGTGTCCGTATTGCAGCTGTGGAAGCTGGGGTTTGCCTGTAACTAAATGCTTCCCCGGTCCTAGCAGCTGTAAGAGTGTCGGCGAAACTGGTACAACGTCCAGCACGGACATAAAACGCCAATTGCTGTGGTAACCCTTCAACAAATTTGTTCATCAAGTCACGTTCGGGTTTACCTAGCTTTCGACCTTTCTCCAATATAATACTGTAGAAATCCTCCAACGGCTGAGTAGGGGACAAACACAATGAATTGAACATCTCTGACTCCATAATCAGAGTTGGGTCCGATGGTGATTTGCTGGTGTATGTTTTTTGGAACTCACTCGAGACGATCCTCCACGACGTCCGCATAAACTCCGAAAGTTGTCCAAACCATACAAGGGCAGGACCTTATAGATGAAGATGGAAGGCCGCAATTTTCCGTGCTTCATTTGCATCGAGGTCGTGAAATACACAGTACGAGTTAAATTCGACCATAAAGACGGCATCTTCGTGTGAATATCCGCTAAACTTACGGAGTGAAAGTTTGTCCTCACATGTAGATACATTTATGACTTGTTTATTAGGCCTACTCACTACCGGAGTCGATGTGTTCGCTGGTGTTCTAACTGACCACGGTGGGCTCTCGTCTCATAAGTTCTTCACGAAGGTTTGCTCATTTTCCCGCGAATACAGGGTCAACACAGGCATCGATCTCCCATCAAATTGAAACGATTCCATCCCATTAAGCAACACATTACTGGGATCGGGGAATTTTGGATTCTCCGCCATGTTGTATCACTCATTTACTGTCCTGGGTGTTTATGCATATAGTCTACTTTGCGATCACTTATCACAAACTCAAAACACATGCTACTCAACGTCTGCCATTTTTATTAACACACAAACCCAACCCAGTCTTTTCCGGAATACATTGTAATAGTAAAACCAACAACGACATACACTCCGAATTGCCCTCTCAATAACCCAGTATACTCAGATACACAGCAATGAATTTGAACAGGTGCTGCGCGATAACCGCAAGATAGCCCCATTAGACATTTAAAACCAACTTCATCCTGGAAACGTCTTTTTCGGGGGACTGATTAATGCTGCAAAATTGAAGAAAGCGAGAAAATCCATTATTCAGATTTCTGTTCTCTCTACCCTTCCGTCGATAGATAGTGTAAATATCCCTGCAAACACTCATAAATCATAACCCAGAATCGCAATAGCATTAGACAATACTTTGGAATAGCCAAGGTCAAAGACCCCCTAGGAACTTCTACTAACATGTGTTACCACAGAAAATAAACTGTAAACCAATGCCTGCTCTGTGTCAGAATTACGCGGAGAACGGGAGACAACTCCTTTGCCCTTGCTCGGACGAGCAGCTCTGTATGACGAGGGACTTGTTATACACCGAAACTCGTGCCGACGGTTCACACAGGCTATCAAAATGTGTAAAGTATATCACTTTCATAACGTCTCATCATAGGGTGACCCAAACTTTGATCTTCGAGAGAGGGGGTGTCTTAAACTCAAAGGAGAATCGAGGGAATAGATTTGAAAGAGGACAGATTAAAGTATATGAATGAGTATGTAGTGGATGGACATACACAGACTCAATACGATGTAATTGATAAAATGGCCCTATGAGATCCACTGTTGAATTACTTATAAATTCCTTTCGGGGTAAATTTGAACAATATACGGCATTTAAGACCCGCTGGGCCAGAGTTAATAGTGGGTAGGGCGATAAACCTGACGTTGGACATCATTTATAGGTCAACTGCCGATCAAATGAACTCTCAGCTGATGATCATATCGTATGTTGCTTTTAGGGTGGAGATTAAAACTACCCATTAAAGGAAAGGACAAGGTACGCTTGGGGCCAAATTTGGCCCCTCGTCCAAATTAAATGATATTCCTCAAAATTCTTTCATATGGTGTATACTTCCATAAAATGGTTATGATGTCTTCGTAAAAAGCTTTACTCATGTATAATATATATGTAAATACAGTATAGTTTACGATAACGTTGTGCCATTTTGACGTCACTTTATGCGACGTCATGAACAAGAAAGCTATGTCATGAACTCAATATGAAAATAAACCAATTTATGTCGCCATATGCTCAGTTTTATTAAACAATTGTGCACTGTGATTTTTATTTGAAAAGTTTAATTGATTTTTTCCGAAAGTTTTACTCAATTGTAGATGATTCGATGCGGCGGATGCTGTAATTTGAAGGACGATTAGTGTAATTGTATCTAAGAATTGTAGCGCAACTCATATATATTCATTCATACAGTATATGCACACCGATTTAGAGGGATAATTCATATCATAAACCATCTATGATAAAAAAGAATGTGATTGAACTTTGCCATGTGTTACATTAATTGCGTTGATATCATTGCGTATCTATATCAAATATAAAACGAGTAAAATTGGAATCGGAAAAATCTGTGTCGAAGATTCCAATTCTCTGATTACACACTATCTTCTTCAATGCAAACTACATAGAGTCTTATAAAATTTAATATGCTGTACATATGCATATTATTTATTCATTAAACTTGTATATATGAACACCATCAACGTTGAAATTTGTATTACAGATGAACGCAGGAAATGGTTAAATGTTAAATTTAATAGTCTGCTCATTTACCAACCAAGTCGAAATTTTGCCCATTACTGACTTTCAACATGATTAATTTGTACACAGAACATCTGTATGGTTGTTGCATGTGCTCTATCTTAAAAATGGTTTCAAAGGCATAAAAAACGGCTAATTTCGGCGATATCGGTAAATCATGTCAATCGGACATAAGGAAAATGACGTCACAGAACATATTACGTCACTAATTTACACATGTATCATCAGGGACAATGCCCTAGTGCATAATCATAATGATTAAACCAAGTGAAACCACATTTTAAATTTATCCTAATTTTGTGGCGAAATTTGGGCCTTAATGTACCTTGCTCTTAGATTGATCTGTCGCATTTGTTGGGTTTTTTTTCTTCTCTCTTTTTTTTTGTTTAGATCATACAAATTCTCATAAAGTAAGCTTCCATGTTAAGTATTTTTTAAAACCAACCAGAACAAAACATTGACGCAAATATTTTAAAGATCACTCGATGCAAATTGTCTTTAAAGTTTACAATAGTGTTGAATATAAACGATACCATCTCGTTTATTCTAAACGAGTGATTTTGATATCTTGCCTGATTGTTATTGAAGTCATTGGCTTCACATCTTGATAAACTAAATGTTCTTGTAGTATGAACGTTTAGATTTAAAGATTAAATCGTTGCATGCGAGGCTTAGTCTTCTTTTAAAGGTATTTCATCACGCATTGAAAATCCAGGTGGGGTGCGATATATCTTTTGTCTTCGCATTCGCATCCGATTTGTGTTTTCTGGTCTATTGGCTCTTGTAATATTGAAATATCAAAACACAATATTTAAATGACATTATGGATATCTTTTATTTCATTTTGATGGGTTGTTGTCAGTTCCCAGCGCATATTTAAAAAGTAAATGAACAGATACATTTGCTTCACACTAAAATGTGTCTATATTATCATTATGTATATATAGTGAAGCTGTGATCCTGTCATTTTTATCGAGATTTATCAACATTCATTTCAATTAACTGTTCTTTCACAAAAACTACTGTATTAGTTTAGAAGAAGATATAGTGGTATCACCAGTCCCTTTCTTTATCTGCCCATCTATCTGTGGTGCATTTTGTTGATAAAAGATGTGTCGTTTAATTTGAATTCAAAAGTGCAAATAAAAACAAGCCACTCCGTCTCCCTTTCTTGGGCTCTTGGTCGAAGTTTCTCCTGAAGCGAAATATTATAAATATTTGGACTCGCATAATTATTTATGAAAATACGTTAATCATGGTTTTTTTTTATTATAACAAGCACGTGCTGTGAAAATACACGATTAGTATACGCGTTAATCTTTATGATTTGGTTAATTATTTAACAGGTGGACTAATGAACCACAGTAACATCTTTTCTTAACACACATTTATTATGATAGAGAACAGAGCAGATAACAAACGCCTGTGCTACTCGTGTATAACTAAATGCAATTTATCAAAATTTAGTGTAGTGGTCAGGGGCGGACCCAGGAATTGTGGTTAAGGGAAGTTATATGGCAGTGCGTTTTATTTATTACATTTTCTTCGATTTTTTTATTCAGTACTTTTAGCTGTCCCTGAATAAACACTGACACATATATATTACTGTCACCGCGAAGGACACACCAACTTCAGCCAGAAGGCTTTTGTCTGTATGACCGAGAGCATTACCTACCTACCTAGTCCTTGTTGCATAGGTCAATGACTAGTTTCTTCCGCTCCTCCCTGTCTCTTGCAGCCTTTTCAATTTCACGACCGAGAGCATTACAAAAAATTAAAAGCAATCACCGACACAATATTATATCAGTCACGCGAACTTTAAATCTAACAATTTATTGTCTGTATGATAGGGAGCATTACAAAAACTTAAAAACAATTACCGATATTCACTAAATCAGTCACACGAACTTTAAGTCTAACAATTTATTAAAATACAGACGGAATGCTTTGCAAAATAGTTATTAAACATCAATTAAGAATGCGTTTGTGTGTCTTAGGTTTAAGCATTTTTTCTTTTACTTGTAAAATTTCAAGATTCAATAAAATGGCGAAGAAAAAAAGAATAGAGGAAATGTGTTTCCCATGGAAATGTCCGCTTTCCCTCAAATAAAAGAGAAAATAACAAAACTGTTCAAAGTTTAACATTTCCGTCTCCCCATGTGTCCAGGTTTTAAAATACTTGGGTTTTACAAGGAATCGTTTCTTGGTAGCGGTATAGCATTTCTGCAACACCGCCTGAGTGGCCTTACACCAGGTCATTGAAGCGAAAGACGTGATTTGAACATTGACCTTGGTACACACACAAACATACACTCACTATTATGAGAAAGAAGTCATGTTGTTTCTCCGCTATGTACTTTCGGTTTTTTAAAAGACATGAATAGGCATTGCCGGTAAACGGGGGATAATTCGATAAGGGGAAGTAATGAGATGATCCCTCTGTAGATCGGCTAAATAAGTTTTACGCACTTTTCGAGAGGTAAATGAAATTGTCACCGTACCATCTGTCACAGATTGACCGAGTTCTTGTCCAAATAAATATAAAATATATAATACAAAGTAAATATAAAAGAAATGACACACTGCACAACACTTTACAATATATATATTTTCTCCACTTTTACAGATTACATTTTTGGTTTACTTTACAATCTATAATATATATTACATTATTTTGTATCCTACAGTTCATTAAATAATTAAAGTTGGTTTCTGCTTCCACATATGCTCTTCTTCCCAAACTTTGGCGGACAGAGGTATTACGTGCAAATGTCAATATTTCCTGTATTTGATCTACTTGTATCTTAGACCTATAATAAAAATGTCACTACAAGAATACATACTGTATCGTTACACAACAGTTTACTATGTACGTAAACTTCATACTGTACATTTGATAAATCCACTATAACGTTAATACTGTGGGTTTACATGTTACCACTACTTCTGTATACATCACATATTTTGCTATACAACGTAGATACACTGTACACTGTACTGCACATACAAAAAGTTACGCATATGTAACATTACTACTACTCTATGAGCATAACGTTCTACACATATTTACTCTTTACTTTGATATAATATACTCACTACTAGTACATTATGGTGTGTGAAACAATATTGCATATACAATATGCAAACTTGAGATTACTTTTACTATAAAGTTGTAGGATAAGAGAAAATGGCAAAGCTGTTTGCAATGCATGACGGTATTTACTAAATATATTGAATAAAGAAAAACTTACCTCAGAAGTGAAGCGATGACAATCTGGTCTATAAGAGAAATTAGTAAGTGAAGTTTTCAATATACAAAACACTGGGTGCCAACTATATCTGTGCAGACCTTGCCTGCTACGCCCAAACTAACTCGCAACTGGTATTTCAAGTAAATATATACACAGATATCTAACTTTAGACCTGGTCCTTGTGAACATCATTAGCTGTACCTGTATGGAAGCAAGTTAGGAATAAATTGATATACATCTAATTCTTTTGTACAAGGCTAAAACTAGGGAAAGTAGTTTGAACATAAAATAAGACACCATCAAATAATGATTGAAGTAAATGTTTCTGGGTTTTTTTATTTGTTATAATGACGACATTTAATGTGAATGACTCTTGAATACGCCGGTTTCGAGATACGTCCGAGTTATTTCCCTTTGGAGAACTCTCGTACATAGTAAGGCGCGAAAGAATTTGTTTACACGCGGTAGTGGGACAGATATTCATCACAGCGTAAGTGAATGTACTCAGTAAGTTTCTCATACGCTATTTGATAACCCGAATTCGACTGATACATAAACTAAGTAAGTGATAAGTATTTAGGGAGTAATTAAATACATATAATTCTTATCCTATCACGTTATTTCGCTGGTCATAAGTACCATATCCAAGATATTTCTTGCAAATATAACATTGTTTGCATGTTTCCACTTCGGTAAAACATTTCTTTCGATAGTATTTAGTATTTCCCACATTTACATATTTAAAGAGAAGCCGCTTTTAATACATTTCGTCGTCTTCCTCGTTGGCTGTATATCCACTCTGTCCCACTTAGGCATTCAAAGTTCCACTAAATGCACCTCCTATACAGAAGAGTTCGTATCTCGAAACTGACGTATTGAGCAGCGTATCTACCATTAATTAAACTAAACTTTCCTTTATGAACGAAAACACACAATAGAGAAGATCAATGGAATAATTACGCTTCTTCTTTTATATAAATCAAGTACGGATCCAGGAATTGCGGTTAGTGGGGGCACAATTTGATGTGTCGAGGAGTCCTGGATTTTACAAATTATATAAGGTTTAAATATGTCCCCTATTTAGTCATTTTTACTGTTTTATATCATATTAAATAAAGTAAAACTAAAAAAAAAAAACGCACGCACATTTTAAGGGTTGGGGGAAAAGTAATCTCTCTCTCTCTCTCTCTCTCTCTCTCGAGAGAGAGAGAGAGAGAGAGAGAGAGAGAGAGAGAGAGAGAGAGAGAGAGAGAAGCCCGAGGATGTGCAATAGGTTAGATGCCTGTTATGCACTACCCTAGTCGATTTTAAACATAAACCTCAATGCCTCCGTATCTACGAGATACAAAAGTATTTGTGGGGTTTTAGCATCGTCCTGAACATGTTGAGTGTGAATTTACACGAAAGACAAACAGATATAAAAAGGTAAAGTGCCCGCTCGGTATGTAGCTATTTGCTACAAAGTGTTGCACAAATGGCGACGCTTTACAGCAAAAATAAATCAATAAAATAGCGTTAGTCATTCACCTCGTTGTTACACATCGTGTCATTGTTATACAACGTGTCATTGTTACACACCGTGTCATTGTTACATACCGTGTCTTTGTTACATACCGTGTCATTGTTACATACCATGTTGTTGTTACATACCGTGTCATTATAACATATCGTGTCATTGTTACACACCGTGTCATTGTTACATACCGTGTCATTGTTACATACCATGTCATTGTTACATACCGTGTCTTTGTTACATACCGTGTCATTGTTACATACCGTGTCATTGTTACATACCATGTTGTTGTTGCATACCGTGTCATTATAACATATTGTGTCATTGTTACATACCGTGTCATTGTTACATACAGTGTCATTGTTACATATCGTGTTGTTGTTACATACCGTGTCATTGTTACATACCGTGTCATTGTTATACACCATGTCATTGTTATATACCCTGTCGTTGTTACATATTGTGTCATTGTTACATACCATGTCATTGTTACATACCGTGTCATTGTTACATACCGTGTCATTGTTACATACCGTGTCATTGTTACATACCGTGTCATTGTTACATACCGTGTCATTGTTACATACCGTGTCGTTGTTACATATTGTGTCATTATTACATACCGTGTCATTGTTACATACCGTGTCATTGTTACATACCGTGTCATTGTTACATACCATGTCATTGTTACATACCGTGTCATTGTTACATACCGTGTCATTGTTACATACCGTGTCTTTGTTACATACCGTGTCATTGTTACATACCGTGTCTTTGTTATACACCATGTCATTGTTATATACCCTGTCGTTGTTACATATTGTGTCATTGTTACATACCATGTCATTGTTACATACCGTGTCATTGTTACATACCGTGTCATTGTTACATACCGTGTCATTGTTACATACCGTGTCATTGTTACATACCGTGTCATTGTTACATACCGTGTCGTTGTTACATATTGTGTCATTATTACATACCGTGTCATTGTTACATACCGTGTCATTGTTACATACCGTGTCATTGTTACATACCATGTCATTGTTACATACCGTGTCATTGTTACATACCGTGTCATTGTTACATACCGTGTCTTTGTTACATACCGTGTCATTGTTACATACCGTGTCTTTGTTACATACCGTGTCACTGTTACATACCGTGTCATTGTTAAATACCCTAGCATTGTTATATACCGTGTCATCGTTACAAACCGTGTCATTGTTACATACTGTGTCATTGTTACATACCGTGTCGTTGTTACATATTTTGTCATTGTTACATACCGTGTCATTGTTACATACCGTGTCATTGTTACATACCGTGTCATTGTTACATACCGTGTCATTGTTACATACCGTGTCATTGTTACATACCATGTCATTGTTAAATACCCTAGCATTGTTACATACCGTGTCATTGTTACATACCGTTTCATTGTTATATATTGTGTCATTGTTACATACCGTGTCATTGTTACATACCGTGTCATTGTTATACACCATGTCATTGTTATATACCCTGTCGTTGTTACATATTGTGTCATTGTTACATACCATGTCATTGTTACATACCGTGTCATTGTTACATACCGTGTCATTGTTACATACCGTGTCATTGTTACATACCATGTTGTTGCTACATACTGTGTCATTGTTACATACCATGTTGTTGTTACATATTGTGTCATTGTTACATACCGTGTCATTGTTACATACCGTGTCATTGTTACATACCGTGTCATTGTTACATACCGTGTCATTGTTACACACCGTGTCATTGTTACATACCGTGTCATTGTTACATACCGTGTCATTGTTACATACCGTGTCATTGTTACATACCATGTCATTGTTACATACAGTGTCATTGTTACATACCATGTTGTTGTTACATATTGTGTCATTGTTACATACCATGTTATTGTTACATACCGTGTCATTGTTACATACCGTGTCATTGTTACATACCGTGTCATTGTTACATACCGTGTCTTTGTTACATACCGTGTCATTGTTGCATACCGTGTCTTTGTTACATACCGTGTCTTTGTTACATACCGTGTCATTGTTACATACCGTGTCATTGTTAAATACCCTAGCATTGTTATATACCGTGTCATCGTTACATACCGTGTCATTGTTACATACCGTGTCATTGTTACATACTGTGTCGTTGTTACATATTGTGTCATTGTTACATACCGTGTCATTGTTACATACCGTGTCATTGTTACATACCGTGTCATTGTTACATACCATGTCATTGTTACATACCGTGTCATTGTTACATACCGTGTCATTGTTACATACCGTGTCATTGTTACATACCGTGTCATTGTTACATACCATGTCATTGTTACATACAGTGTCATTGTTACATACCATGTCATTGTTACACACCGTGTCATTGTTACATACCATGTTGTTGTTACATACCATGTTGTTGTTAGATACCGTGTTGTTGTTACACACCGTGTCATTGTTACATACCGTGTCATTGTTACATATCGTGTCATTGTTACATGCAGTGTCATTGCTACATATCGTGTCGTTGTTACATACAGTGTCGGTGTTACATACCATGTCGTTGTTACATACTGTCTCGTTGTTACACATCGTGTCATTGTTACATACTGTGTCATTGTTACATACCGTGTCATTGTTACATACCGTGTCATTGTTACATACCGTGTCGTTGTTACATACCGTGTCTTTGTTACATACCGTGTCATTGTTACATACCCTATCATTGTTACATACCGTGTCATTGTTACATACCATGTCGTTGTTACATACTGTCTCGTTGTGACATATCGTGTCATTGTTACACACCGTGTCATTGTTACATACCATGTTGTTGTTACATACCGTGTCATTGTTAAATACCATGTCATTGTTACATACCGTGTCATTGTTACATACCGTGTCATTGTTACATACCATGTCATTGTTACATACCGTGTCATTGTTATATACAGTGTCATTGTTACCTACCATGTCATTGTTACATTCCGTGTCATTGTTGCATACCATGTCATTGTTACATACCGTGTCATTGTTATATACAGTGTCATTGTTACATACCATGTCATTGTTACATTCTGTGTCATTGTTACATACCGTGTCATTGTTATATACCGTGTCATTGTTACATACCATGTCATTGTTACATACCGTGTCATTGTTACATACCGTGTCATTGTTATATACAGTGTCATTGTTACATACCATGTCATTGTTACATTCCGTGTCATTGTTGCATACCATGTCATTGTTACATACCGTGTCATTGTTATATACAGTGTCATTGTTACATACCATGTCATTGTTACATACCGTGTCATTGTTACATACCGTGTCATTTTTACATACCGTGTCATTGTTACATACCATGTTCTTGTTACATATCGTGTCATTGTTACAAACTGTGTCATTGTTACATACCGTGTCATTGTTACATACCGTGTCATTGTTACATACCATGTCATTGTTACATACCGTGTCATTGTTACATACTGTGTCATTTTTACATACCATGTCATTGTTACATACCATGTCATTGTTACATACCGTGTCATTTTTACATAACGTGTCATTGTTACATACCGTGTCATTGTTACATACCATGTCATTGTTACATACCATGTTGTTGTTACATACCGTGTCATTGTTACATATCGTGTCATTGTTAAATACCCTAGCATTGTTACATACCATGTCATTGTTACATACCATGTTGTTGTTACATACCGTGTCGTTGTTACATATCGTGTCATTGTTAAATACCCTAGCATTGTTACATACCATGTCATTGTTACATACCGTGTCATTGTTACATACCATGTCATTGTTATATACCGTGTCATTGTTACATACCGTGTCATTGTTACACACCGTGTCATTGTTACATACCGTGTCATTGTTACATACCGATTTGTTGTTACATATCGTGTCATTGTCACATACAGTGTCATTGTTACATACCGTGTCATTGTTACATACAGTGTCATTGTTACATATCGTGTCGTTGTTACATACAGTGTCGGTGTTACATACCATGTCGTTGTTACATACTGTCTCGTTGTGACATATCGTGTCATTGTTACACACCGTATCGTTGTTACATACCATGTCGTTCTTACATACCATGTCGTTGTTACACACCGTGTCATTGTTACATACCATGTTGTTACATATCGTGTCATTGTTACATACAGTGTCATTGTTACATATCGTGTCATTGTTACATACCGTGTTGTTGTTACATACCATGTCATTGTTACACACCGTGTCATTGTTACATACCATGTTGTTACATATCGTGTCATTGTTACATACCATGTCATTGTTACATACCGTGTCATTGTTACATACCGTGTCATTGTTACATACCATGTCATTGTTACATACAGTGTCGTTGTTACATACCCTGTCATTGTTACATATGGTGTCATTGTTGCATATATGTCGTTGTTACATACCGTGTCATTGTTACATACCGTGTCATTGTTACATACCATGTTGTTGTTACATACCGTGTCATTGTTACATACCATGTCATTGTTACATACCGTATCATTGTTACATACCGATTTGTTGTTACATATCGTGTCATTGTTACATACAGTGTCATTGTTACATATCGTGTTGTTGTTACATACCGTGTCATTGTTACATACCATGTCATTGTTACATACCGTGTCATTGTTACATACCGTGTCATTGTTACATACCATGTCATTGTTACATACCATGTCATTGTTACATACCGTGTCATTGTTACATACCGTGTCATTGTTACATACCGTGTCATTGTTACATATCGTGTCGTTGTTACATACAGTGTCGGTGTTACATACCGTGTCATTGTTACATACCATGTTGTTGTTACATACCGTGTCATTGTTACATACCGTATCATTGTTACATACCGTGTCGTTGTTACATATCGTGTCATTGTTATATACCGTGTCATTGTTACATACCGTGTCATTGTTACATACAGTGTCATTGTTACATATCGTGTCGTTGTTACATACAGTGTCGGTGTTACATACCGTGTCATTGTTACATACCATGTTGTTGTTACATACCGTGTCATTGTTACATACCGTATCATTGTTACATACCGTGTCGTTGTTACATATCGTGTCATTGTTATATACCGTGTCATTGTTACATACCCTGTCATTGTTACATACCGTTTTGTTGTTACTTATCATGTCGCCACACCTGCTGTGACACGGACCTCGGTTTTTGCGGTCTTATGCGAAGGACCGCCTCTTTCGACAAACAAAGGGGTACTATTCTAACCGGAACCCCGCGAGATACGAATCACCACAATATTGAAATAGCGCCATTTAAAATGTTCTTGTAGATGTAGAGTACCTAAATGTGGCAAATGTATCATTGATGTCATCTGTTGTACTGACGCACGGTTCTTCATAAGCAGCTAGTTTTTTTCCACGTGTTTCCCAATGGAAGTATAAAATTCACAAATCATTGTTTTTAATGGTAGAGTAGGGGGGGGGGGTGTCTATATTTTACAATCGCAAGTTGTATATAAAAATTGCTTGTGTTTAATTATATAGCAGGTATTTACTTTCTCACTTTACATCCCCGCTGTTCAAGTATTATTTTAATGGTAGAAAAAAAATATCAATTTCTTAATAAGCATTTTTAGTTATCAGTACTGATATAGTATATGGAGTATAAGTTATAATTTCTGACGATACTTCATGATTTTCTTTTTGAATTTCAGATAGAAAGGTTTATTGCAATTTTAATTCAACTGAATTTTACAATGAATAATAAGAAAATAAAAGTTACACACTTTTGGGATACCAGTGTAGGTATATGACACATATTTAGAAAGCCTAGGCCTAATAATCATGAAAATGTATGAATATCGTTGACTGATAGAGTTTGTAATGTAAATAAAATATAAAAATGTAAAACTTATACGGTACCAATTTTGATGCACCAGATGCGCATTTCGACAAATAATGTCTTCAGTGATGCTCAACCGAAATATTTGAAATCCTAAATAGCAATATAATATAATATGATTTTGAGTAGATTTATTCAAAGTTTACGTACACTGATGGAATGTGTTTTTGTGATTACAAATATAATCGACCGTTATGGAATTTAGTAATAGGGCCTACATACTTCCAGTTGTTTTTTTAACTAAGCGGTTGACTTTAATTTATATTTTGTTTTGTCTCAGTCTTTGGAAAGTAAGAAATGATTGGCACAACGTCTGATTTGAAATCGATTTATTTGTGTCCACATTGTTTGGCTACCGACCGATGTAACATTGTATAACTACATGTAAGTATTAACCGCATAGCTTTGAAAAATGCCACATTGTGCTGCATTTAATTGTAGTAAATGTGTTAGGTCGTAGAAGAGGGTGCATATGTACCTCTACCCAAGGGATACTAGATTTAGAAGAAAAAATATATGGGTATATACATACAAAATGTCGACACGGTGGATTTGTTGCCTTAAACACTGCACTTCATTACAGAATCTATACCGGACTTGTTTTTTTTCCGGGGGAAAGTCTATATGCGGGGGAAGTCAATGCAGGGGGGGGGGAGTCTATGCAGGGGAAAGTCTATGCGGGGGAAAGTCTATGTGGGGGGAAGTCTATGCGGGGGGGGGGTCTATGCAGGGGGAAGTCTATGCGGGGGGGGGTGTATGTGGGGGAAGTCTATGCGGGGGAAAGTCTATGTGGGGGGAAGTCTATGCGGGGGAAAGTCTATGTGGGGGGAAGTCTATGCGGGGGAAAGTCTATGCGGGGGAAAAGTCTATGCGGGGGGAAGTCTATGCGGGGGAGTCTATGCGGGGGGGGATCTATGCGGGTGGGGAGTCTATGTGGGGGGCGGGATTCTATGCGGGGGGAGTCTATGCGGGGGAAAGTTTATGCGGGGGAAAAGTCTATGTGGGGGAAAGTCTATGCGGGCGGAGTATATGCTGCAACACCGGCGGTTCTAACGGGTTATCAGATTATCAATGTGTAACGTATATAACCTTCATAAAGTTTCATCACCTGGTGATCGAAGTCTTGATCTTCGCGAGAAGTGAGCTGCCATTCTAACGGGACTGTCGCGTTCATATATATATATATATTTTTTTTTTTTACAAATTCTTAAATTTAAACTTCTAATCCATGTTAGATATTGTTGCAACCGACCAGAGCAAATCAGTGACCCAAATCTTTAAATCTAACAACCACTCAATACAAATTGTCTGTTGAAGTTTATAATAGTGTTTAACATGAACAATACCAAGTCAATGATTATAAGCGAGGGATACAAAAGAAATCTTTTGTTACCTTATGGTTATACTTAAGGTATTCAATGTATAATGACCATATTTTATATCTAATAAATGGATGGTGGAATTTTTGTAATCATGGTATCATTTTGAAGGGTTCATCAAATAAAAATAATCCACCATAGGAATTTTCAAAATTCTGTTTACTACTTGATTTATTTCACCTTGAATTTAACATTGAAGTATATGGGAAAAGCATGTTTTATTACAATATTTTAAAAAGAAATTATATTTTCATACAGATCTCTTGGTAGAAAGTTACATACACTTTCTCTTGATGAAAATATGAAATAAAATTAATCATTGAACACACACATTTTTAGAAAATTAGATTTTTCTTATTTTTACAAAGGGCAGACAACTGTTCCAAAAAATCTTAAGTGCAAAAAGGTCAGCTTCTAATCATTCACCAGTCATGTGAATTTCATCTGCTTCACTTTCATCATTATTTAACAATAAACATTTATGTTGATCTAAATCATTCAAAATTGTTCATTATCCTTTCATTATACATGGAATACCTTAAGTCATTAGCTTCACGCATTGATATACATACGGGCTTTTTATTCATAGTACGAACGTTAGATTTAAAGTTTAAACCACTGCATGCAAGTCCCTGTCTTCGTTTAAAGGTCTTCTTTATCTAGGTGGGGTTACGTCTGTTTGCTGGTTCAAAATACACCCACGGTCGCTCTGTTTGGTCTTTTATCACACATTGACAATCCAGGTGAGGTACGATAGATCCACTGTTCTGTTTAGTCTTCACACATTGACAATCCAGGTGAGGTATGATATATCCACTGTTCTGTTTAGTCTTCACACATTGCAAATTCAGGTGAGGATATGATAAATCCACTGTTCTGTTTAGTCTTCACACATTGACAATCCAGGTGAGGTACAATATATCCACTGTTCTGTTTAGTCTTCACACATTGCAAATTCAGGTGAGGATATGATAAATCCACTGTTCTGTTTAGTCTTCACACATTGAAAATCCAGGTCGGGTACGATATATCCACTGTTCTGTTTTGTTTTCGCGTTCTGTACAGCTATTTCCTCTGATCTGATGTTTCCTTTTGTTTACAGTTTTCACAGATTGAAATTTGGCGGAGATTATTTAATTGTTTCCGCACCACCGAAACTATACATGAAAGATTGACGTTAGGTTTCCTGGCTTTTAGTTTTCCGGAAATTAGCATTTTCATTCAGCGCCATCACAAAAAAACTTCTATCCCCTATTTTCAGTGGCGGATTTAAGGAGCCTCTCCCATACATTTTCATATCTAATGTAGACCATAGTCTCTTAGATAGAAATAAAAAATAAACAATGAAAAATTCCACTTATAGAAATACATGAGAAGATTTTTTGATATATTGTTATTTTTATTGGGAGAAATTATATTCTATTAAAAAAAACAACAACAAAAAACAACCCAAAATGAAAAAAAAAATACAACTTAATTTTATGTCAGTTTCATTAATTTCATCTCAATGACAGAATTTTAAAAAAAATACACAGGAGGTCAAAGTTCAAGGTCATATAGAGGTCATGAAGGTACCCGACACATTGTCTCATGGTGATACACGCATGTGTCAAATATGGTATGCCTATGTCAAAGAATAAAGAAGTTATGGCCTGGACACGAATCCATTGTAAAAAAAAAATCCTTTAATTTTGACCTTGAGGTCAAGGTTCAAGGTCATATAGAGGTCACGAAGGTACTCGACACATCTTCTCATGGTGATCCACCTGTGTGCCTAATATGGTATGCCTAAGTCAAAGAACAAAGAAGTTATGGCCCGGACACGAATCTGCAGACAGACAGACGGACAGAGTGATTCCTATATACCCCCCTGAACTTTGTTCGGGGGTATAATTAAATATGGGATGTTGACGATGGAAAAGCTGAAATCCTCCCGTTTGTAATAAAGTTGAGTAACGTTAGTGTGCCGTTAATATCTTTCAATAAAATATCAAAGTATGGAGCAGAAGTGGGCGACTCTGTGGTGTCTTTTATTTCGAGCTCACAGGGGTATATCGAAGTGATGCATTCGTGTAACCCAGTTCTTGCCCACTCCCTCCGAGGGTGTGGTTTGAAGAACTCTAAATCTCTTCTTATTACTGAAGCTTTGCATCAGATTTGTATTTTCTGGATAATTGGCTTTTGTAATATTGAAACACCAGGTTTAAGAATTCCTGCATCGGGTTCAGATTACGTGTTTGTTCAATTCAAGGTTAAAAATTCCTACATCGAGTTCAGATTACGTGTTTGTTTAATTTAAGGTGCTAACGTTGTCCTGATACTTTTAGATTTTTATGTTTAAATCAAACAGAAGTGAATTGTCCATTCTTCAAACGTGATCAGATTACAACTCTTGTAAAATGTTATTTTTAAGAATATGCCAGTGTATTTTCACCATTACCCCTATTACATGTAGTGTGCAGGGGCGGATCCAGGACTTGCGCTTACGGGGGGCCACTTTATAAGGCAGGGAGTCTGGGGCCGTTCTGAGAACCCCAGTGGGTCCAGGCAAAGCCCTGGTGGGGGCCAGGGGGCGAAGCCCTCAGAGGCTCCTGGATTTTACAGATTTTATCGGACTTGAAATATATTTCCTATCTAAGTCATTTGTAATATTTTCTATCATTTTTAATAAAGTGAAATTAGTAAAATAATGCAAAGTTTATGGTTTTTGGAAAACATTAAGTTTTCCCAATAAAGTAATTCAAGTAATCAAAATTTTCAAAACCAGGTATTCTCAAAAACACAATATATATATAGTTTTTGTAATCGTTGGATTTTTTGTCTCAAAATGCTAAAAAACATATTAGGGAAGGGGGGGTATTGATATTTTGTCTTTTTTCTAAAACTCCACATTGATCATGCTTATTTAGCCTGTAGCACATTTTCACATCCCCTGCAAGGCGACCATGTCTACAGCAAAACTCCTAGATTGATTGTATATTGTTTAACGTCGCTCTCGAGAATATTACACTCGTATGGAGACGTTCGGCGCTTATGGCCTTTGAGCAGGAAGGGGGTCTTTATCGTGCCACACCTGCTGTGACACGGGACCTTGGTTTTTGCGGTCTCATCCGAAGGATCGTCCCACTTAGTCGTCTCCTACGACAGGCAAGGGGGTACTAGACCTAGTCTAAACTCGGATCCCCACGAGATCAAAGCTCCTAGAAGCTGTGTGTAAAGGCAAATAACACACACCTTGGGACACGGAGAATCTCCATGGTTTGTCCACTGTGGGAAGTATAAAACTCGTGTCGTGTTTTGTAGGTCAACAACATGAGAGTGTATGGGAGAGTGGGTTCAAGCCCAGTATTCCGACGGTCCGATAGTCCGACGGTCCGATAGTCCGACGGGCCGGTAGTCCGACGGTCCGATGGTTCAATATTCCGACGGTCCGATAGTCCGACATGTTGACCATCACCAAAAATTTTAATTAATAGAGTTAAAATTTATTCATGTCAGGTATTATTTTATGGAAATTACCAAAATCGACACGCCTGATTATAAATCAGACAATCAATTTCTGACCAAAAGCATTCAAGTGTGAACTTACGGCGGCGTAGAAAGGCCATATATAAATGTATTATTCATTCGGACGAATTAGCTATTTGTTCGGACGAAATAGAAAATCGTTCGGACAAATTAGCAATTTGTTCGGATGAATTAGCTATTTGTTCGGACATATTAGTAATTGGTTCGGACAAATTAATAATTCGTTCGGAGGAATTA